>NC_138772.1:134434871-134662371 GCF_965119305.1 Pelophylax lessonae
AAAATATGATTATTGAAGACATGGCTATTGCTACAAATGGTTTTCATGTTTTGCTAAATGTTCATTTACTTGTTTAGAATATGTTAATATTTGAATCTTCATAATCTAGCCACAGTTTCACTTTAGGTTTCAGTTTTTCAATTTTTTTTCCCCAGGGATATCCATACAAGACTGTATTACCTTCTGGCAAAAAATAATAATTTATCAATACACATTGTGAATATTGGACGCCGTCATAGGAAACACATTTTCTATCCATAATTTAAACAGTAAATCAATGTCTGCACCAATCTGTCCACGGTTTCCAAAGCTTATCAAATATATGGTTTTTGCCAGAGTTTTTCTAATCTTTTTTTCCATTTTCAATTTTATGGGCTGATAAAAGACATGTTTATTATAACAATTCCTATCTGAAAAAAATTATTTTTGTACAAATTTGTAAACATTTATTTATTTATGTTTTATGGGTAAACATGCTGTATGCTTTAATGATTTAGGCCTCTTTTACACGGCCGCTCCGGTTTTTTGCTCCGCTGCGGGACTTTTTTTTTTTTTTTCACGGAGCGGATGACACTTGTGTCATCCGCTCCGTATGTCCGCATATCATCCCATCCGTTTGCGGATGATATACGGACATAATGTAAGTCTATGGGCATTGCAGATGTCAGCGGATGACACCGCTGACATCCGATTTTACTTCCTTTCCGTTTTTTGAACGGAGGAAAAATAGGGTTCTGTTCCGTTCCAAAAAAACGGAACAGAACTGAAAGGAAGAAAATCGGATGTCAGCGGATGGTATTCCGCTGACATCCGCAATGCCATAGACTTGCATTATGTCCGTAAATCATCCGCAAAAAAATAGGATGATTTGCGGACATACGGAGCGCCCGTGTGAAAGGGCCCATATGCATTTCATGAAAGTTATTTTTTAATTTGTGCAAATAAACAAAAAAAAAAAGCGAAATAAGTAATTTTTTTACAAACTGATATGATATCATGTAAAGATGGCATTTAATAGGACATCCATAATTCCTTTAGTGAATAGCTTGTAAAAAATGCATTTCCTAATTTTTCAAGGTTTACATGTATAGTAATTCTATCTAGTTTTTATTTGTTGGTATATAGAATTTCTATTAACTGAATGGTTGGATCTGTTTTAGTTCACCAGCGGTATATATTGCATTCATCCGGGACCGGGAGTACTGAGGATAGTAGCTGATTTTGCAAAAGGAAAACTTCAATTTGCTAATATTAAATGGACTTGAGTAAAAAAAATGTATTGTGCTTATTCGGATCCAAAAAAACACCATAAAAAGCAGGAGCCCCAGAGTCTCAGTTTTAACAAGGACCAGCTGAAGAGTGAAGGCAAGCAGCATACAAACCACCTTATGTCTGCCAAATAATTTCCTGGCCCCAAAAAAACCTCTTGTTTCCTCTCGTGCAAGCCAAACATGGCACGGCACCAAGGGATTTCTAAATGGAATCAATTGCACTTGTTACCAACTGAGTTCCCTTTTATTCTTATGTTACCATGGAATAGATGCTCAGCTGCAAGCAATTACAATGAAGAGTTACTGAGTAATGGTTTCCAGATTGCTTCATGATGGGGAATTAATTGAAAGAGACAATTTAAGAGTTTAAACCATGTAAATGCATTTCTTACCCTGTCAAAGAGTGACGTTTCTTGATGTAAAAGGTTAGGATGTTAAGAGATGGTAAAGACATAATAGTGGCTATTTACTTTGCTTTGCTGAAAATTAGTTTTAATGAATCAAAGGTAACAATGTCGTCTTCTCATGGTAAGAGCAATGTGTACAACACCTGCTTTTCATGTGTAAAAATGCATAATAGGACATCATTTTTGCACTTATGCCATCATTTAAACTCACCGAAAGGTTATTCTGAATGTTTATAGTATAGGATGGATGAGTCAGAAATTGGACTGTTTAAGTTGTATATACAGTTCTTGTTTGCAAAAAAAATGAACATATGGATTTACAGTCTCTTTATATTTTAATTGCCTGGCAGAGCGTGAGTTTATTATGCATTGTGATGTTTTAATATAGAAATCAGCAGGAGAACTGCCATTGCATTCTTTATTCATGACTAGAAAAGGATCTATGAAAGGACAATACTGGATTGGCAATTTAAAAAAAAAAACAGGTCCAGAATTCAAAGCATGCCAGGCTTTTACTGTATATATGTGTGTAGCGCCCTCAGGTATACAGAGAATGAAAAATTAGTTTTAGCCCCTCTGTAGGCAGAGGAGCAGGGGGTTAATTGTTGTTATGCTGTTCAGAGCTCCAAGGGCTAATTCTGTTACTTCCCCCTGGCTTCTGGAACTGGCTGAAGGGTTCTAGAACTTAGAAGGTGAAGAAGAAGAGATTAGGCCTAAATATTTATGGAGTCTCCTCCAATCCCTGGGTGGGTACGGCCCAGAAGGTGGGGAGATAAGTCATAAATATTCTGGAGCCTGGCAGCAGAAGAGCAGAGGCAGGTTTCAGTTGCCTGGAGGAGACCCCTGTGTTGGTGGGCTCTGCCCCTGTACATAAGACAGAGCAGGAGAAGAGAGAGAGGTCAGAAGCAGCTGAAGACTCACATTCTTTTCCAACCTCAGGCTTAGCTGAGACCATCTTGAAAGCCAAGATCGGGACCTGTTCAGCAGGAGGTGTGCAGCAGTCAATTGAGCGTCAGGATTTATCAAAGGGACTGAGTGAGTAACTTCAACCACTACATCCCCAGAGGAGTACTAGCAAGGTGCCGTACCTTGCTTGTTTACTACAAAAAGGGACAGCTTAGTGACTATTAAAGCCTGTAAAGCCACCCTACACCTCTTACTTAGGGATTTAGGAAACAGCCAGATGTGTTAGCATTTTCTACGGAAGCAGCATCTTTTTTGTTTCCAGGTGACATGATCTGTCAAACTTATGGGAGGACAACACAGTGATGTTTAGCAGCCAGAAACAGTATCAAGTCCTCAGTTTGTATTCAAGTTACAGCTCTGGGCATCTCGTTCTTTCCTATTCCTATCCAAATTTATCCCCTAATAAACCAAAAACAAAACAAAACTTTCAGGACTGGTTCTTGAATTCTGTGTGAGTGCTGAAAAAATCCTGTTGCCTGGCTGTGAATGTGAGGGAAGACCCAAAAATCTAGCGGCCTTTATAGGGGTAGCGCTACATGTCTAACCTTATGTTTTTATGTCTCATTTTTGGCTAAACAAGCACTCTGAAAACTGGTGGGGTTGAAAATCGGGGTGCATCACCTATAGTCATTTTTTTTTTTATTTGCTGCAACAGGGCAGACTGAATTAGAACCTTACAGAAGCCTGATTCTGGCATTGAGGGTTAGGTTGGCGTTGGCTACACATCACTAAACTTTTCTTTGAACTATCGTTCAGAAATCCAGAAAAACTATTTGTCAAAGCAATTGATCTTGCCATCATTGAGTGAATTCATTTTGTTTGAGGTCCCTTAAAATTCCATTTAGATCTTCTACTTATATGGAATTCCAGGCATATTAAACAGTAGCAAAATTGAGTTTGTGTAAGGTTTTCACTAAACACATGTGCTGTGGAGGGTCTCATCCATGAGTCCATAAATAATAAATTGTTTAAGGCTCCATTTCCACTAGTGCGACTTGTCATGCAACTTTGGACACAAAGTTTGACACAGCCCATGGATTTCAATGGCACGAGTTCCAATCTATGCGATTGAAAGTTGCAGCAACTTTGAAAAGGTGCCTGCACTACTTTCATGTGATTTTTGATGCGACTTTGAGTCAGAGAGTGTAAAGTCAGATCAAAATTGCACTGCAAAGTCGCACTCTAAATCGCGCAACTTTGGGGTCGCACAAGGGGAAACGTAGCCTAAAGTAGGATTTAAATACCTCTCCAACAAGCACATATTACATAACTCATTTAGGTTTGGAGACATGCTTGGCCAGTCCATCACCTTTATCCTCAGATTCTTAAGCAAGGCAGTGGTCCTCTTGGAGGTGTGTTTGGGGTTGTTATCCTTTTGGAATACCCTGCGGCCAAGTCTCTGAAGGGAGATCATGCTCTGCTTCAGTATGTCACAGTACATGTTGGCATTCATGGTTCCCTCAATGAACTGTAGCTCCCCAGTGCCGGTGTTCCGTGAGAATTACCTACCCGTGAGAAAAACCTACCCCTCGTCACTTCCGGTACTCGGCACTGTATGGAATGCAGCGGGTACATTAAAACAGCTGGGCTGCAATACAAATCATCTCCGCTCCTGTCACTGTCACTTCCCTGATCTCGGATAGTAAATATAAAAGCGGCAGCGGCTGTATGAAAAGATAAATCACGGAGCCGAAAGCCGCTTTTATATTTACTTGCCGAGAGCAGGGAAGTGACCGGGTCAGGAGCGGAGATGATTCGTATTGCCGCACAGCTGTTTTATGTAAGCGCCGCGTCGGTAGGTTTTTCTCACGGTACACCGTGATCTTTTCATACTAGTGCGCTTGCGCACTAGTAAGCTCCTCTGTTCTTCCATCACGTATCCGGGGCTCTGAGCATGCGCAGTGCTGCGCTGCTCAGCTCTTTCTGGCCGGAAGTGACGAGGGGTAGGTAATTCTCACGGGGTAGGTAATTCTCACGGAACACCGGCAGCACTCATGGAGCCCCAGACCATGACACTCCCACCACCATGCTTGACTGTAGGCAAGACACACTTGTCTTTGTACTCCTCACCTGGTTCCCGCCACACACTCTTGACACCATCTGAACCAAATATGTTTTTCTTGGTCTCATCAGACCAGAGGACATGTTTCCAGTAATCCATGTCCTTAGTCTGCTTGTCTTCAGTAAACTGTTTGCAGGCTTTCTTGTGCCTCATCTTTAAAAGAGGCTTCCTTCCGGGACGACAGCCATGCAGACCAATTTCATGCAGTGTTCGGAGTTTGGTCTATTTGGTCTAAATATTTTCAGTATATATACAGTGACTTGCGAAAGTATTCAGCCCCTTGAACTTTGCGACCTTTTGCCACATTTCAGGCTTCAAACATAAAGATATAAAACTGTAATTTTTTGTGAAGAATCAACAACAAGTGGGACACAATCATGAAGTGGAACGAAATTTATTGGATATTACAAACTTTGTTAACAAATAAAAAAACTGAAAAATTGGGTGTGCAAAATTATTCAGCCCCTTTACTTTCAGTGTAGCAAACTCTCTCCAGAAGTTCAGTGAGGATCTCTGAATGATCCAATGTTGACCTAAATGACTAATGATGATATATAGAATCCACCTGTGTGTAATCAAGTCTCCGTATAAATGCACCTGCACTGTGATAGTCTCAGAGGTCCGTTTAAAGCGCAGAGAGCATCATGAAGAACAAGGAACACGCCAGGCAGGTCCGAGATACTGTTGTGGAGAAGTTTAAAGCCGGATTTGGATACAAAAAGATTTCCCAAGCTTTAACCACTTGCCTACTTTATTCACCGCTGGGCTTTTTATTTTGTGCGCTATAAATGAAAAAAATTTTAGTTTCTGTTATAAAATTTTGCAAATTAGTAATTTTTCTTCATAAATTTTGGCCAAAATGTATACTTCTACATATCTTTGGTAAAAATAACCCAAATAAGTGTACATTATTTGGTCTGCGTGAAAGTTAGAGAGTCTACAAGTTATGGTGCTAATCATTGAAAATTGATCACGCCTAAAGTACTGACAGCCTATCTCACTTCTTGAGATCCTAACAAGCCAGGAAAGTACAAATGACCCCCAAATGACCCCTTTTTGGAAAGTAGACATTCCAAGGTATTTAATAGGAGGCATGGTGAGTTTTTTGAAGTTGTCATTTTTCCCACAATTCTTTGCAAAATGAAATTTTTTTTTTTTTTTTTTTTACAAAATTGTCATATTCAACAGGTTATTTCTCTCACATGGCATATGCATACTTACAACTACACCCCAAAACACATTCTGCTACTCCTCCTGAGTATGGCGATACCACATGTGTGAGACTTTTTTACAGCCTGGCCACATACAGAGGTCCAACATTGAAGTAGCAACTCCAGGCGTTCTTGGAGCATAAAATACACTTTTCATTTCTCAACCACCTATTACACTTTTGAAGGCCCTGGAGCACCAGCACAATGAAAAAGCCCACTAAATGACCCCATTTTGGAAAGCAAACACCCCAACGTATAATCTATGAGGCATAATGAGTCTTTTGAACATGTCATTTTTTTCCAGAATCTTTCGGAAAATGTGGAAAAAAAATGAAAACGCATTTTTTTTACACAAAGTTGTCAATTTATAAGATATTTCCAACACATAGCATGTACATAGCAAAAATGACACCCTAAAATACATTCTGCTACTCCTCCTGAGTATGGCGATACCACATGTGTGAGACTTTTTTATAGGCAGGCCACATACAGAAGTCCAACATTGAAGTAGCACCTCCAGGCGTTCTCGGAGCATAAAATACACTTTTCATTTCTCAACCACCTATTACACTTTTGAAGGCCCTGGAGCACCAGCACACTGGAAAAGCCCACTAAATGACCCCATTTTGGAAAGCAAACACCCCAAAGTATAATCTATGAGGCATAATGAGTCTTTTGAACATGTTATTTTTTTCCAGAATCTTTCGGAAAATATGGAAAAAAATGAAAACGCATTTTTTTTACACAAAGTTGTCCATTTATAAGATATTTCTAACACATAGCATGTACATAGCAAAAATGACACCCCAAAATACATTCTGCTACTCCTCCTGAGTATGGCGATACCACATGTGTGAGACTTTTTTACAGCCAGGCCACATACAGAAGTCCAACATTGAAGTAGCACCTCCAGGCGTTCTCGGAGCATAAAATACACTTTTCATTTCTCAACCACCTATTACACTTTTGAAGGCCCTGGAGCACCAGCACAATGAAAAAGTCCACTAAATTACCCCATTTTGGAAAGCAAACACCCCAACGTATAATCTATGAGGCATAATGAGTCTTTTGAACATGTCATTTTTTTCCAGAATCTTTAGGAAAATGTGGAAAATAAATGAAAACGCATTTTTTTTACACAAAGTTGTCCATTTATAAGATATTTCCAACACATAGCATGTACATAGCAAAAATGACCCCCCAAAATACATTCTGCTACTCCTCCTGAGTATGGCGATACCACATGTGTGAGACTTTTACGCAGTCAGGTCACATACAGAGGCCCAACATGTAAAGACACATAGCATGCACATACCATGAATTACACCCCACAATACATTCTGCTGAGCAAAGGGTAAACAAAAGCTTACCTGTAGTTTTAGAAGCGCAGTTGTCCACAGGAGTTGAGTCCAGGCAGCAGGCAGGGACTTGGTCAGCAACAGTGCATGCAATTCTCCAGGCAAGGATACCAGTCCAGTGTCAGTGCATGCGGCAGGCAGAGGCATGATGGTAGTCCTGCAGGCAGAAGTAGGGCCTCTGTCGGGATAGAATGGGGACAGGGGTAGAGGCTTCTCCCACCCAAATCGCTTTGAAGCCTCCGGGATCCAGACCCTAATCTGAGAAGAAGAAAAACAAAAAAAATTGTTTTCTTCATCCAGAAAAACAATTCTGGTCCCCTCACATATGCGAGACCCCTGTGGTATGAATCCCACTACTTCAAGAGGCAGGCAAAAATCGTGGTCAAACAGTCCAGGGTCAGTTTCAGAGCAGGCAGAGGTAGGTACAAAATCAGCAGGCAAAGGCATGGTCAAATAACAGTCCAGGGTCAGTTCCAGATCAGGCAGAGGTATGAACAGAATCAGCAGGCAGAAGCATGGTCAAAAAACAGGCCAGGGTCAGTTCCGGAGCAGGCAGACATAGGTACAAAATCAGCAGGCAAAGGCGTCGTTGAATAACAGTCCAGGGTCATTTCAGGAGCATACAGTGGCATAAGGGGTGAAGGTGGAGGACTACGTTTACCATACTAATAATTTAGACAAGTATGGTAACGGCGGAAACAGTCGTCTACACAGAGGCCTGGTTGGGAAGGACACTGGGGACAATAATAGCGGGGGTCTTTTCGAATTCCTGCCTTGGTACACACCCTACATTTTTTCTGCCATTTTTGGTCTCTTTGTGTGGGAGGGATTTTACTGGGAAAATGGCGTTCAGACAGTCTGCTTATTACGTCAGATCTAATGTTTTCTGGTGGGCCGTTTGGAAATATGAGGGTTGTGAAGATTTCCTCCAGGTAATAAAGGAAGGGTTGGGGGCTTTCGGTGGACTTGCGGTATAAAATGTAGGAATTGTATGTGGCCAAATGAAAAATATAAATTGCTACTTTTTTGTACCAATGATAGGTACGTCTTGTGGGTAGATAGGGTTCCATCATTTGGTTGTTGAAATCCACTCCCCCCATGAATAAGTTGTACTCATGTACACATGTTGGCTTTCGGACTGGGCCATTCCTTCATCGGGATTCCACATAGTTGTCATTGTGGATCGAAGACAACATGTAGACGTCTCTTCTGTCCCTCCACTTCACAGCCAGAACTTCCTCATTTCTCAGACTCGCCGTCTCCCCTCTTCTCAGCTCGGTGTTTACTAGCCTTTGAGGAAAGCCTTTCCGGTTTTTTCGGACCATGCCACATGCAGGAGTCTTCTTTCTGTGAAGGTTTCGGAACAGGGGCAAACTGGTGTAGAAATTGTCTACGTACAGGTTGTAGCCTTTTTCAAGGAGAGGGTAAATGAGGTCCCAAACAACTTTCCCGCTTGATCCCATGTAGTCCGGACATTCAGGGGGATGCAGCTGGGTGTCCTTCCCTTCGTACACCCTGAAGGCATAGGTGTACCCTGTGGCTCGGTCACATAGTTTGTAAAGCTTCACCCCATAGCGGGCCCGTTTGCTGGGAATGAATTGTTTGATGCCCAGCCTGCCGGTAAATTTAACAAGGGACTCATCCACACATATATTTTGGTCTGGGGTAAACAATTGAGGGAATATTTCTGAAAAATAATTTAGAAGTGGCCGAATTTTGAACAGCTTGTCAAATGCTGGGGAATTTCGGGGAGGGCACTGGGTATTGTCGTTAAAATGGAGGAACCTCATGATCATCAAATACCTGGCCCTGGGCATTACTGCAGAGTAGATGGGCATATGGTAGATTGGTTTGGTTGACCAATATGCTTGCAGTTCGTTTTTTTTATTGAGTCCCATGTTGAAGGTGAGGCCTAAAAATATCTTGAACTCCTCCACCGTTAGGTCTCTCCACTCAAAGGGACGGGAATAAAAAGATGTGGGGTTACTCTGGATAAATTGTTGTGCATACAGGTTGCACTGGGCCACAATGGACGTCAGCAGGTCCTCCATAAAAATTAAACGGAAGTATGTAATTGGGGCAAAGTTCTCCGTGTTGACCTGGACTCCTGGCTGGGCAGTGAAAGGGGGGATGATGGCTTCTCCTGAGTGGGGAGGAAGCCACAGGGGGTTCAGAAGGGTATAGGGAAGGCTGGCGTTGGTCCTAACCCTTTGGGAGCGAGGTGAAACCCCATTTGAGCTTGGCCTTTCTTGCCGAGGCACTGTGGTGCTGGTGGATGGCACTGCGGAGCTGGTGGATGGCACTGCGGAGCTGGTGGATGGCACTGCGAAGCTGGTGGATGGCACTGCGGAGCTGGTGGATGGCACTGCCTCCTCCTCACCAGAACGCCTTCGTTTGGCAGGCAGGCAGTATTCCTCCTCGTCGGAGTCGGTCTGCGTCCCGCTGCTAATGACCGGCTCATAATTTACTTCGGAGTCAGACTCTGACTCCGAAGATTCCGAAGCAGAAAGCTCCCTGTCCATGTCCTCACTGATGATATTGAAGGCCTCCTCGGCTGAGAAAATTTTTTTTGCCATCGTTGGTGACACTGATGGGCACGGTGACACTGATCGGCACGGTGAGACTGATGGGCACGGTTAAACTGGCTCACTGATGGGCACTGTGATGGGCACACTGATGGGCTCTGTGGGCACACTGATGAGCACACTTATGAGCACTGATGAGCACGCTGATGAGCGCTGTGGGCACACTGAGCACTGGGCACACTGATGAGCACTGGGCGGCACTGATGAGCACTGAGCGGGCACTGATGGGCACACTGGTGGGCACTGGGCACACTGATGAGCACTGGGCGGCACTGATGAGCACTGGGCGACACTGATGAGCACTGGGCGGCACTGATGAGCACTGGGCGGGCACTGATGGGCACACTGGTGGGCACTGGTGGGCACTGGGCACACTGATGAGCACTGGGCGGCACTGATGAGCACTGGACAGCACTGATGAGCACTGGGCGGCACTGATGAGCACTGGGCGGGCACTGATGGGCACACTGGTGGGCACTGGTGGGCACACTGGTGGGCACTGGTGGGCACTGGTGGGCACTGATGAGCACTGGGCAAACTGATCACTTGGCACATTGATGGCACACTGGTGGGCACACTGGTGGGCACTGGTGGGCACTGGTGATCACTGGTGGGCACTTTTTTTACACTTACGATCTCTCCTCTCCTCACACTGCAGTCTGTGTGTGAGGAGGGAGAGCTGGCAATGAGTGATGATCTCAAATGTTTACATTTGAGATCATCTCTCATTGGATGCCTCGATTGTGACGAATGGCCGCTGTGATTGGCCATTCGTCACGATCTGTGATTGGCTGTGTCCAAGGGACACGGCCAACACAGATTGTCCCCAGTGCGCACTCGCGGGAGCACGCGGGGAGTCTGTTACTACCGAGGCAAAGACAGATGATCTCATATGTTTACATATGAGATCATCTCTCATTGGATGCCTCGATCGTGACGAATGGCCGCTGTGATTGGCCATTCGTCTCGATTTGTGATTGGCTGTGTCCAAGGGACACGGCTAACACAGCTTTTGCCCGATGCGCGCTCGCGGGAGCGCGCGGAGGGCGTGTTTATGGGAGGCCGTTTAAAAACGGCCTCCCGAAAATTCAAGTCCGCGCTGCAGCCGTATATAGGCTGTAGCGCGGATGGGACCAGGTTAAACATCCCAAGGAGCACTGTGCAAGCGATAATATTGAAATGGAAGGAGTATCAGACCACTGCAAATCTACAAAGACCTGGCCGTCCCTCTAAACTTTCAGCTCATACAAGGAGAAGACTGATCAGAGATGCAGCCAAGAGGCCCATGATCACTCTGGATGACCTGCAGAGATCTACAGCTGAGGTGGGAGACTCTGTCCATAGGACAACAATCAGTCGTATACTGCACAAATCTGGCCTTTATGGAAGAGTGGCAAGAAGAAAGCCATTTCTTAAAGATATCCATAAAAAGTGTCGTTTAAAGTTTGCCACAAGCCACCTGGGAGACACACCAAACATGTGGAAGAAGGTGCTCTGGTCAGATGAAACCAAAACCAAACTTTTTGGCAACAATGCAAAACGTTATGTTTGGCGTAAAAGCAACACAGCTCATCACCCTGAACACACCATCCCCACTGTCAAACATGGTGGTGGCAGCATCATGGTTTGGCCCTGCCTTTCTTCAGCATGGACAGGGAAGGTGGTTAATATTGATGGGAAGATGGATGGAGCCAAATACAGGACCATTCTGGAAGAAAACCTGATGGAGTCTGCAAAAGACCTGAGACTGGGACGGAGATTTGTCTTCCAACAAGACAATGATCCAAAACATAAAGCAAAATCTACAATGGAATGGTTCACAAATAAACATATCAAGGTGTTAGAATGGCCAAGTCAAAGTCCAGACCTGAATCCAATCGAGAATCTGTGGAAAGAACTGAAAACTGCTGTTCACAAACGCTCTCCATCCAGTGTTGGGGTAGTTACTCAAAAAATGTAACTAGTTACTAGTTACTTCTGTAAATTGTAACGAGATCACTTTACTAGTTACTGCATTTGAAAAGTAACTTCACTACTTATTACTTTACTTTCCTCTTTCTTAATTGCCGTGTAGAAGAAGATATATGACACTCTTTCTGCATAGAGTTTATGGTATAAACACAGGCTTTGGGAAACATGAGAACAAAAGCTGAAAAAACAGAATAAAACATAAAGTGCAACAAAAAGTCATAAAC
This sequence comes from Pelophylax lessonae, assembly GCF_965119305.1. Taxonomy (NCBI): domain Eukaryota; kingdom Metazoa; phylum Chordata; class Amphibia; order Anura; family Ranidae; genus Pelophylax; species Pelophylax lessonae. The sequence continues at coordinate 134,446,927 of NC_138772.1, forward strand.
TTCATCCCTCTCTATTCTTCGAAATAACGATTGTATCGCACGGCTTGGGTAACGCAGGAAAGCGCGTTCCTATAGCCTAGTTATGTAGTGTAGTTACCTCCTATAGCCTAGTAAAGTAGTGTAGTTACCAATATTAGTATTGTAACTAGTTACTTTACTTATGGCACTTTTCCACTGCAAGTACCGGCTAGTACCGGCTCGGCTCTACTCGGCCCTGCTTGGCCCGGTTTGCTTTTCCACTGCGGTACCGCATGGTATAGTGTCGGAACGGTTCGGTACGGTACGGTATAGGTTTGCTTTTCCACTAAAGTAGTACTAAAGTTAAGTGGGTGGGATAACAACGGGGTGGGTGTGATTCTCTGACCAATCAGTGGCTAGTAGTGACTGCATGCAAAGGATTGTGGGATATGGTACCAGTTTGGTACCTGTTGGAACCACAATCGAGTAGGTACTGTTTTTTCAGAGCCGTACCGTACCGTACCGTTCGGTTCCATGCAGTGGAAAAGCAAACCTATACCGTACCGTACCAAACCGTTCCGATCCTATACCATGCGGTACCGCAGTGGAAAAGCACAAAAGCGTGCCGAGCCGATACGGTTCTATGCAGTGGAAAAGCGCCATTAGTTACCAAAAAAAGTAATGTAGTTACTGTAATCAGTTACTTTGTAACTAGTTACCCCCAACACTGTCTCCATCCAACCTCACTGAGCTTGAGCTCTTTTTCAAGGAGGAATGGGCAAAAATTTCAGTCTCTCGATGTGCAAAACTGATAGAGACATACCCCAATCGACTTACAGCTGTAATCGCAGCAAAAGGTGGCGCTACAAAGTATTAACTTAAGGGGGCTGAATAATTTTGCACGCCCGATTTTTCAGTTTTTTATTTGTTAAAAAAAGTTTGAAATATCCAATAAATTTCGTTCCACTTCATGATTGTGTGCCACTTGTTGTTGATTCTTCACAAAAAATTACAGTTTTATATCTTTACGTTTGAAGCCTGAAATGTGGCAAAAGGTCGAAAAGTTCAAGGGGGCCGAATACTTTCGCAAGGCACTGTATATATACACACACACACACACACACACACACAAACTACCACAAAAAAGTTTTAGAACATCCCAATGTTTCTAAGGAGATTTACATTTACATTTAATGCCTCAAAGTACTCTGAAAATAAAGCATAGAACAAATAAACAGTTTGACATAAGAAATAATTGAAATAATTGAAACTGTTTTCTTTAACAAAAATGTAATCTAAATTATTGACTCATCAAAGTAACCACCCTTTGCAGGTATAACAGCTGAACACACACGTGGCATTCTTTATTGAGTGGACATTGAATATTGTTCAGAAAGTTCTTATCAAAACAGTTGCAGAAGTTCCAAAAGATGTGTTGCACTTGTATGTTGCTTTGCTTTCACCTTTCTGTCCAGTTCAGGCTAACTATTCCATGACTTGAAGCCTACCATTTTATTCCTTTCTTCTAAATTAGTCCTGACACAGTCTGGAAGTATGTTTTGGGTCATTATCTTGCTGTAGGATGAACCCCTGACCAACTAGGCATATTCCGGAATGTATTGCATAGTGCTGCAAAATGCTATGGTAGTAGATTTGGTTCAGGATGCCAACGCTGAAACAAGCAAAAAGAGCCCCAGGACATCACGCTTCCTCCTCCATGTTTGACAGTTGGTGTCACACTGATGAACCACCCTTTTACCTACTTGATGGTGTTTTTTTCCATCTTAGCAATTGCTTTCTTACAGACACTCGACCCATTTAACCTGCAGCTCAACGTCTTCTCTTCACAGTTGAAATTGAGACTTACTTACTTTGATCAGTGTTAAGCTGTGCTTAAAGCTGTTGTTTTGTGAGCCATCTGTCACTCAAGCTGTTAACTCTCAGAAACTTGTCTTCTGATTCTGTTGTGGCTTTGGGTCTGCCAGACCTCCTCCTGTCAAAGTTTCCTCTAGTTTCCAAGTGCCTTTTGATGGAGTAGGAAAATGTACTAACTGACACAATGGCTTTCTTTGCAACTTCTCTAAAGGAAAGGCCTACACTTTTAAGGGTTATAATAGTTTGTCTGTCTTTTTTAAATGCCTTTTTTTGCCATTTTGAGAGTAATATATAACTTCCTGCAGTACAATACTGTCCAAATGTTGCTTAAGAGGGTGTAGTAACACAGTCTGTTTTAACACTGCTTTAATACAGAAAGAGAGTTTTTAGGTACTCAAAAAAAGTTTGAACACCTGTAGGAATTGTTAGCATAAACTTTCAAGAGCTTAATGTACTTACATTGCTGGAAAGCAACTGGGGGTTTGGTAATCCATTACTTTTTACCTGAAAATGCCTTTTTGTATTACTCTGAAATGAACATTATTTTTTAGGTATTTTATTTATTAATTTTTTTACCTCTGGCAGTTTACTGCAAACTTGAGTGAGTCCAAATGTTTGAGCCCTCCAGGCAAGACTTGCATTGGGGGATGGTGGAGGAGCAAACTGGGCAGCTGCCAAGGACCCTCATGTTCTCCAGGGGCCCCAGTTGGAAAAATGGCATTGGGTACAGGAAGCTGGAATGCTGTGCATATGGGGCATCCTTTTTTTGCCCAGGGCCTCATTTGGTCTAAAACCAGCTCTGCCTCCAGGGGTGTGTTCTGCCTCCTATACTTACAGCTATCCCTTCCTCCTAAACATAATGGAGGAACATTGCATTGATCATGGCTACAATGTGATTGGTTTGAGTCACAACGTCATGTATATACAGATTTTTCAGTAAAACCCACAATGTCATGAAGGGTACCTCACATGTTACTTTACAACAAAACCTTTTAGCTGTCACCTACAATCTCCCTGTAACATTGAGCTATTTTAACTCCACTTTTGTTAAGAAAATTCTCCTCTGGGTGATCTATGTACATACTAAGGATTATAACAACCTTTGTTGCAGATTCCGACCTTTTGTTATTCTGAAGAAATCACTATTTGTTCCTCAGTGCCTCTGTGCTGAGTGGGTCTAATGGGAGTGGTTTCATAATTATCTATCAGCTGTGGCAGCTGCAGGGCTCTAATGAGGAAAGCTGCTGGGCATGCATCCCTTTAGACGTGTTCCTATTGGGAGTATCTCATCAAAAATGACACTTTTGTTGCAGGGGATGACAGAAATCTGACTTGTATCTTATGGGTGTCCAAATTATGGCCCTCCAGCTGTTCAGGAACTAAAGTTCCTATGAGGCATTTTAAATCTCTGACATTCACAGACATAACTAGGAATTGTAGTTCCTGAACAGTTGGAGGGCCATAGTTTGGACATAGCTGATGTCTTAGCTAGACTTCTGGGAAAATTGGTGAGCCAATCCCATAAGCAGGAAATGATGTTTCTGTGTACAGAACACCTCCAGGTGGCCATATTGCATTTTCAGAAAATGACAGCGGCTGCAGATTGAAAAGGAAAGGTAATTTTTAATAACATTCAATTACAATATTTGTGTCGCGGTTGCATATGCTATATTCTTTTTCTTTATTTGCAGATTTTTTTTCCCTACGAAAGTGGAGATACCCCTTAAGTAAAACTCTATAAAAATGTCTTCTGCTTCTCAACAGTATACAATCTCTACAGTTTCATATAGAAGGTAAAAGAACATAAGAAAAACAATGTGAAGGAACGAACGATGTTGCTTTATTGTGTACAAAGTTTATTGTGGACACTTAGCAGGAATATGTGATAATAGCCTCTCCCTACCTCATTGCCACCTCTGCACCCCGTGTGATCTGTATGTGTGAGGTGTATGTATACATATAATAATAGAGTGCAGAAATAGGGGTAAAAAACAGGAAAATGAAAGTGAGTTTTTCATTACAAAAAATCCAAGGCAGAATTCTTTCAACAGCTACGGATATCTCATAACAACAATTTATGGCAGGCCTGAGGCAGATTGGGGAAAAGTTGGCCCATGTAAAGGGCTGAGGTAGTTCAAAATCCAGATTTGAAGTGAGGTTATGAGTTCTACATCTGTGTCTCCAAGGAGGCACAGTTTGCCGTGTTGACATAATGTAAATATTCCCACAACCTCACTTGCAAGGGCTGTAGTTCGCTTTTCTCACTCCTTGTCACTATAATGTAGACATTCGCATGATCTTCATTTGCAAAAACATTACATGCAAAACGTAGTTCTGACTTGTAATGGAAACCATGTGATAGGTTAGACAGATTTTGTCCTGCGCCAAGGTATGTCATGCAATGCTACAGTGGCCTCTATCTGGTATTCACTTCTCTTTCTCTAGCCTATCTTCAGCTCATTTCCACAAAGCTCCGTCATTAGGGGGATTGCATCAGAAAAGTGTATGGAAGGAGGGATGAATACAAGGCTGAGACATGGAAGAACATGCAGTAAATATTATCATTATAACACAAGTAATAAAGCATATCTGGTCTAGGCATTGGAGACTTTACACAAGTCGCTGTCTACTGTGATGGCTAATTTAGCACAGCTGAGTTATTTAAAGGGATTTTAAAAGCGGAAGGTTTTTTTTTATCTTAATGTATGCTATGCATTAACCACTTTCCGACCACTTGCCGCAGATATACGACGATGTACCCATACTTCGCTTCGCGGGAGCTATCGTGGGGGTGCCGCCCCCATTCGCCAGCGGGGAAGCTGATCTGCAGGGCCGGTAGCCGCGATTGCCACTGGCCACCCACGATCGCCGCCGGGCACCCGCGATCATTCCCCGTGGAGACAGAACGGCGGTCTGCTGTTGTAAGCACAGCAAACCGTTCTTCTGTCAGCAATCAACACAGAGCTCCTGTGTTCTCCTGTGCACTGATTACTGTAGTAATGTCACTGGTCCCCCCAAAAGTGTCAAAAATGTCAGTTAGGGGTCCGATCTATCTGCCACAAAATAGGCTTATTGGGATTTTTTTTTTACCAAAAATATGTAGCCGAATACAAATTGGCCTAAAATGATGAAAAATTTAGATTTTTTACATTTTTTTTTATTGGGAATGTTATATAGCGGAAAGTGAAAAATATTGGGTTTTTTTTTCAGAATTTTCGCTCTTTTTTTGTTTATAGCTCAAAAAATAAAAATCGCAGAGGTGATTAAATATCACCAAAAGAAAGCTCTATTTGTGAGAAAAAGAAGACATCAATTTTGTTTGGGTTCAGTGTCGCATGACTGTGCAATTGTCAGTTAAAATACCGCAGTGCCGAATCACAAAAAAGGCCTGGTCATTAAGGGTGAAAATCTTCCAGTCCAGAAGTGGTTAAGATAAAAATACCTTCTGTGTGCAGCAGCCCTCCTCTGCCCCCCTAGTACTTACCTAAGCCCATCTTTATCTAGCGATGTTGCAGGAGTGTCTCAGTTGCCCGGGACTCCCCTCCTCATTGGCTGAGACAGCAGTGCTGAGTGATTGGCTGCTGCTGCTGCTGTCAATCAAGGTCAGTCAGCCAATCAGGAGAGAGAGGGGGCAGGGCCAAGGTGCCGCACTGTGTCTGAATGGACACAGGGAGCCGTGACCCGGCTCGGGTGCCCCCATAGCAAGCTGCTTGCTATGGGGGCACCCAGCAGGAGAGAGGAGCCAGGAGGACAGAAGAGGGACCCGAGAATAGGAGGATCCAGGCCACTCTGTGCAAAACTACTGCAACAGAGCAGGTAAGTATAACATGTTTGGTTTAAAAAAAAAAGAGAAAACAAGACTTTACAATCACTTTAAAGTGGTTGTCAAGTCACTGTGCCTAATTACTAGAATCCCCTCTGTTATATCTCCCTCTTTCACCCCCCCCCCCCCTTGCCTGTCAGCTATTGAGTCAGTGTTGTGAGAGCTGATCTGCTTTCTGCCCCTCCCCTTCTGCTGCTATTCCATGTAAAGTCATTGTGCCTAATTACTAGAACCCCCTCTGTTATAGGAAGCTGTGTTGCACAGTGTCTTTGTTTTTTTTAATTAATTTTGCAGCTCAATACCTTATTTTAGAGCACTGCTGAGCAGTCACGTGACCTCCTGCTGCTCTCCTTCCCCAATCTGAGGACTACAGTGGGAGGGGCTGAGATTCCCCTCTGATGTCAGCTGGGAGAAGAGGAGGAGAGCAGCGGAGGTCATGTGACTGCACAGCGGGGCTTTGAAATAAGAAATTGAGCTGCAAAATTTAAAAAAAAAACACAAAGACGCTTTGCAACATAGCTTCCTATAACAGAGGGGGTTCTAGTAATTAGGCACAATGTCTTTACACGCAATAGCAGCAGAAGGGGAGGGGCGGAAAGCAGATTGGCTCTCACATCACTGACTCAATAGCTGAAAGGCAGGGAGGGAGGGAGAGAGGGAGAGCAGCAGGATGATGGAGGCAAGTAAACTGACCAAAGTATCATGGATCAGCAGCCATAATTACCGTGGATAGCACACACAGGGTGACACAGAAGCAGGCAGGATCAACCAGGTATTTTATAGCAAAGAATGGGACAAATTACATTGCACAAGCACTACACTGTATAGTGTGCTTTAAAGGAACAGGATATTTTTTTAGGGTTACAAGCACTTTAGCTCACTCTATGTTTAGGTTTATTTTTTTACAGTGTATTTGCTATATTGTATAATATACAGAAGAACATAGCACCTTGTAATAGCCAACAACCTCACAGTAGACAAGCAAAACGAGCATCTTGAGGAACACTGAGTAAGATGCTAAGAATATTATATTTTATACTGCAGTCTGGGGAAATCTGATTCTAGACAGATATAAAAGATACAAAATAATTAGGCTCTGCACTCATTATTACATCATTACATCATGGAATATATTTTTAAATTCAAGTAGTGGAAGTACCTGAATTTGACTTTGTATTGCTTTTTTACCACTTGGGCTCCAGAGAAGAATTTACCCCCTTCATGACCTGGCCATTTTTTGCTGTTCGACAATGCGCTACTTTAACTGGTAATTGCGCGGTCATGCAATACTGTACCCAAACAAAACATATATATTTTTTTTACACATACAGTATAGAGCTGTCTTTTGGTGGTATTTGATCTCCACTGGGTTTTTTATTTTTTTGTGATATAAACGAAAAAATACAGAAATGTTTGAAAAATATTTTTTTCTTCTTTCTGTTAAAAAAAGATATCCAATAAAAAATCTTTAAAAACCTAATTTCTTCATGAATTTAGGCCAAAATGGATTCTGCTACGTCTTGATTTGCGCGAAAGTTAGAGTGTCTTCAAACTATGGGGTATATACTAAAATTTTTATATATATTTTTATACCAGTAATAGTGGTTATAATCGACTTATAGTGGGACCATGAAAGTGTGGTAAGCAATGTGACACTAATTGATGCTGGGTGGGAACTGACTAACTGACACTGACATCACCAGTGACACTAATACGGTGATCAGTGCTAATAATATGCACTGTCACTGTACTAATGACACTGGCTGGGAAGGGGTAACATCTAGGGCGATCAAAGGGGTAACTGTGCGCCTAACATTGTTTGCTATGTGCTGATTTTACTAAGCAGTGTGTTTTTACTCCCTGCACCTCACTCCTGTCTATAGAGAGCCCTGTGTTATTTAGCAACACAGGGCTCTTCTCTGTCTTCACGCAGCCAATGATTTATGGCCATGACCTGCTGATTAGCTTGTGATGTACAAGTACATTACAGTGCCCATATGAGCCAACCTGCTGCAGTATATGCACTGTGGCGGGTCGGCAAGCGGTTAAAGTCCTCCATACAGTAGAGCTCAGACTAGAAGAGGGAGAAATAGCACAAGGTGCCAGTCAGTACTGCAGATGAGCTTATGTGCCAATAAGAAGTATGCTGATAGAAGGAAAGAGCAGAGAGACAGAGAGATAAGTTCATCAATCTGCTGTTACTCTTTTCACTGTCCAGTCACAGGATAGGGAAGAGATAAAACCTAAAAAGGTTACATACTGCAGCAGAGGAAAATAGGGTCTCTTGTCCTGCCGGTAGTAAGTAGACAAAAATACAAGGCGAGGGAAGGGAAGGCCAGATGGGGTTGGGAGGGGAAGGGAGGCAGGGCAGATTTTAAAGTCGCAATAAACCCAAAGCAAAAAATGTAATATATTGCAGCTTACCAATCATTAGATATGGAGGCTGCATTTGTTTTCTTTTTTTCAGGCTTGTTCCTTCTGTTTTTACCTTGTGATCTGGCAGTAGCAAACCTCCTGTATTATAGTATCCCCACTCTGTATGAAGGAGTAGAGGGGCACAACAGACAGCATCATTATCAGTCTGATTGGAGGGGAGTGTTAGATGTACTAGCAGATTTAGATATAGTTACAAATTTAACCTAAACTCCAGCTCACACTGTAGTCACACAAGTAAGTACAGCAACAGTTTTTTTTTCTTTTGGGATAAATGTTTAAAATGAATAAAAAAAAGCTGATTATTGTATGCATACCTGTCAGTGGTAAATGGTTTGTCTCAAAACTCTTAAGGTGATTATAAAAAGGGGGCAGAGAGCTGGAGTTACACTCTGCAGAGCTCAGTTAGTAGAGCTTTGAGAGCTGATTGGAAGGAGTTGAGGCTGTCAATCTGCTGGAGGTCCCTGTCCTGTCATAATTTTTCACTTGGCAGACGTGATTCATGCTGATAGCAGAGGAACAAAGCAGCAGACAAAAATTATATTGGTGTTTTAAAATGAGACAAGTACACACTGTTGGGGGATATGCTTTGTTCATATTTCATGCCTGAGGTTTACAACCACTTTAACAGACACATTTGGGGAGATCTTGTTCTTTTTAAAAACAACAGACTTGCTGGCTGGATTATGTTGCCTTGGATTTCGATACATTTAAGGTATAGAGGCAAGAATCTACCAGAGTTACTGTATTTTTGTCCTGGCCTCACAGAGGTCCCAAAGTGAACTAAGGTCCTTTAACCACTTGCCGACCGCCGCACGACTATCTACGGCGGCGGTCAGCCCCTCACAGGCAAAGTGACGTAGGGCTACGTCACTAGCTTGTGAGGGTCTAGGGAGCGAGCGCGCGCCGCCGGAGGCGCGCTCCCGCTCCCGCGTGGTCACGGACCCCCCCGCGCGTGTGACCGGCGGACCCGATGTCCGCCGGCCACTCTGCGATCGGCGGGGGAGAGGGAGAAAGTCAGGCAGCTTGTATAAACAAGCTGCCTGTCATTCTCCCCTCTGTATGAGAGATGATCATACGGATCTACTATGTAGATCATACGGATCTACTATGTAGATCCGTTGATCACTCTGCATACAGCTGAAGCCACACCCAATCACAGTAAGAATCACGCCCCTAGGGACACACACAGCCCCTCCCTCTCAAATAAAGTTAACCCCTTCACTACCAGTGTATTTTTACAGTAACAGTGCATATATATAGCACTGATTACTGTAGAAATGTCACTGGTAACCCCAAAAGTGTCAAAAATGTCAGTCAAGGGTCCGATCTGTCCGCCGCAATGTCGCAGTACTGCAAAAAAAATCGCAGATCGCCGCCATTACGCGTTAAAAAAAAACAACAAAAATGACAAAAATCTTTCCCTTAGTTAGTAAACGCAATAACTTTTGTGCAAACCAATCAAAATACGCTTTTTGCGATTTTTTTTACCAAACATAGGTAGCATAAAACAAATTGGCCGAAAATGTTAAAAAATTTTGATTTTTACATTTTTTTGGGGGGGAATTTCATATAAAAAAAAAGTGAAAAATATTGCTATTTTTGCAAAATTTACGCTCTTTTTTTTGTTTATAGCGCGTGATCAAAAAATCGCACAGGTGATCAAATGCCGCCAAAAGAAAGCTCTGTTTGTGGGAAAAAAAGGACGCCAAATTTGTTTAGGTACAGCGTCGCACGACCGCGCAATTGTCCGTTAAAGTCACGCAGTGCCGAATCGCAAAATACCCCCTGGTCGTTTAGCAGCCAAATCCTCCGGGGCTTAAGTGGTTAACTGCTTACTGCTGCTATGGAGACTAATTCCAATCTGCAACTCTGCTTCTCCTGCACCAATAGTGGCAGGAACTTCTAGGATCTTGGTGAAATAGAGCATGTCTCTGGGTTTATTGTTTATCCCTGGAAACTGGGTGTAGTATTCTGCTGGGTGGCACAATGGACGAAAACTCTCTTATCGATGTAGCACCCTGTAGTGTGTGCTAGAGTTAGTGTTGGTTTTTCTGTTAGTGTAGGTAAATTTAGTGAGTTCAGGGCTAAGGGCTAGATGACCTGGTCTAGAAGTTTGTAGAAACTTCCAGAACTGGAGGGTGGGAGTGAGGAAAGGCTGCCATGCATATTTGTGAGGCTTCAACCAATCCCCAGTAGTGGGCTGGCAGGGGGCAGAGATGACCTCATAAATAGACACGGGCCATGCCAGCAGGGGAAGATGGAGTACAGTGCTAAGGAGACTGTTGGTGGCTATCAGGGGTGCCCTCCCTAGTCTGGGGGGGGTGACCTTGGGCTGGGGCTCAGGTGCTTGAAGATTCATGCTAAAACACAGAGAAGGAAGTCTTTATGGAGGCACGGGAGCAAGAGTGAATGAAGTCTGTAGCACTGTAGGGACTACATGCGGGGGAAACTGCCACATGTCTCCCTTGAAGACAGTGTTGTGCTTAAGTCTGCAGCCTTTCCCTAGAGATCTCCAAGGAGTCAGCTGGGTGGGTTGGTAAAGAGTCAGTTGGGTGGACTTGTGTAAAGGGGCAGATTGCAGCCAGGTGAGGTGGCATTGCCTAGAGATGGGGTGCTGGGCTGGAAAGGAAGTGAAGGAGAAAATGTAGGCTGTGTCACTCTAGTGTTCTGCTGTTAAGGGACTGCGAGTTCATGCCGGTAATGGGCTGTTGCTGAGTTGACAATTAAGCCTTGTCAGATCCCCTAAAGGAGTGAACCAGCAGAAACCAAGTGTGTGCAGGTGACTGAAGAAGAGGAGGCTGTACATAGACAATGTATATAGGAAGTTGTCTCTGAACTTGTTGAAGTCAAGTGGGCATCCTATAACCTCCTATCCCTATCCAAGTTGAAACTCCCTAATAAAACATAAAAACAAACCTATGGACTGTTCTATGTCTCTGAAGTGCTAGTGAAGATTTGGTGTGCCTGGCTGTGCAAGAGTGGGGGATCCCAGTTCATCTATGACCCTTAAGGGGGTGCGCCACATCTACAATACATCCACTGTCACCTTGTTTACTTGTTTGTATTATCAGTCATCAAGAACTGCATTAATTATATTGCTTTTACTCCTTTCAGTAAATAACTTTTAAGACCTAAAATAACTATGAAATGTGCTGTGAAATAAACTAAATATTTTTGTTTATTTTTTCTAGGTTTCATTATCTGATTAGGTCATATAGAGGAAACGCAATGCCATATTTCTAAGCAGTTACCAATGGGGGAGATACAGGGGCTGACTGCCAACTTTCGGCCCAGGGGACAAGTACAAACCAGAGGCCCATGGTGCAGTGACTCGGCCCCCCTCCCACTCTCCCTCTTTCCGGCCTCCTCCTGACCTCCATTCCAGGCTGAAGTTCTGCTCCAGGTACTCTCTACTCACTGGCCAAATCCGGATTCCTGACCTGGCCAGCAGGGGGCAGTTGCAGGGAGCTGGGACAGCTCGGAGCTCGGTCAGAGCTGCCTGGTGAAGGAGAGTCTCCAGTGGGGCATGGAACCAGCCTCTGCTCAGACACAGTTTACACTGTGTCAATGCTGGAGGGGGGGGCTGGGCTCTGTTCTTGTCTTCATCCTGCACTCAGTAAGTCAGCAGTGGAGAGTTTTTACTTCTCTTCACCAAGATTCCTTTAGGCATGTCTGTGGCAGAAGCATAGCAGCCTTTTTATGGGGCATCAGAGCGGCCAGGGGGGCATTTCCCCCCTGCCCCCTGGCCCAGTCCTCCCCTGGGGAGATATACTAAAACTGGTGCACAAAGAACCTGGTGCAGCTGTGCATAGTAACTACTAGGTTGTATTGGCAAAGCCTATTTGAACAAGCTGAAGTTAGAAGCTGATTGGTTACTATGTACAGCTGGACCAGGTTCTGTATGCACCCGTTTTAGTAAATCTCCCCAATGTGTCTTTATTATTGCTTTACTGGATATATACTGTAGAGTTTTTGCAAATGATATGTCAGATTCAGTTGCAGCTTGTATCAATAGGTAACAGGATGCTTCTTTTTATAAAAAGAGACAGGGAAGGGATACATTTCACCCCATACAAGACATAGGAACTCATTTTTAAAATGCAGTTCTGTTTTGAGCAGTAAAGCTAAACTGAATATGTCCTGGGATGGGAAAGGTTGCATGGAGAACCCCAGCTGTGACAAAGGACTAAGGTGAACCTATTCTTTCTTGGGAATATAATAATCTTCTGTGCAGGAAAATTCTCTCATTTCTGAAAAAGGAATGGTTGATCTAGTCAAGAGGTTTGGAACCTGGGTTTGCACATTTTCAGAGGCTTCATCACAACTGACCAAGGACCTGACCACGTGTGACCTACTTTACGTGGGTAAACCTAACAAAGACAAAAGGCAGACAGAAATGGACCTGGCTCCATTGCTACATGCTGCAACCATATGACATTTTGGAATATCTGGAATGTATTTGATACTGTTTTGAAGTATTATATTTTACTCTTATTAGTCTTTTTTACTGCTTATTTTTCCAAGATTGCCTGACAGACAATGTTCCACAGGGCTCCAGTTGGCAAAATGTGATTTAGAAAAACAATCTAAAGAATTAATGTGAATATGCAATCAAATTCTGTATTTCAAATGTTTATTTCTTTACCCAAAACCAACATTAAACTATTGAGAACCTATTATTTTGTGGGGAATAGTCCATAATTATTTTAACTTTCTGTCAGATTATATTAAATATATGGTATAAAATATGAAACCTTGGAGCATGCAGACTTTTTTAACTTTAATTATATATAGCTAAGATTAAGGTTTTCTAGGCAGTGGTACAAACCCCATATGTGCTGTATTTCACCAACATTGCATTCCTAATGTCTGATATTAGACAGGTAAACAGTGACATCTGTTTATTATTACACAGATAGAATAAACCAGTGGTGTACACATTCTATGTCCAATATATTAATATTAACAAGCAGTCCATAATACCTGGTGCTTGCGTTTAACCACCCCCGCCCCCCCCCCCCTTTGTGTAGTGCTTCCCCCACAGGAGCCGCTTAGTATTTTGGGCTTTCTGTTTTGCGCATAGACTCCAAGAACAACTTCAGCCCCTCTGACACACCTAGTTAAATGAAAGTTACTGCAAGTACCTATAAGAACAAGAATATGGATACCTTTAACTTGGCTGTGAATTATTACTTGTAAATAGACACAATGCTTTCTAGAGGTAAATAAACTCAATGTATCAGTACGGGTTAAAATGAATGGTGGTTTGAGCATCAGTGAGCACACAGAAGGTAGGTTCAGACACAGTTCACTAGACAGTATAATTACTATGTAAAGGAAACTTAAAATAGAGTTCTGTACCACTAGACTGGAATTAAGAATCAGCAATAAATAGTCAGCAATAGGCAAAGTATAAAGGGCCGTAACTGCAATGTAAGTAATAGTACTATAACTGTTTAGAGTGCACTCTAGGAGAATGGCTAGGATATAGTGCAATGTTCCTTGAGAGGTACCTCTTAGCAAGAGCAATAGTTAAAGGTCTCTGTGTAGCAGCTCTAAAGGGCAGTCCTTAGTTCTAACTCTTCAGCTGGCTAGCGTTTGGGCCCAGGCATACAGTTGGTGCACATGAGTACAGTTCAAGTCACACTTGCAGGCAGGCATGTGCAGAGGGGGGGGGGGGCGGAGGGTGCTTGAGCACCTGCCCCTTGATGCCCAAAGTGCCCTTTTGTCAAGGCAGACATCCCAAGTCTCCCATGAGGTGCTGGAGTCTCCAGCATTTGGGCTGCAGGTCCCTGACACCCACAAGTGCCGCACTGTCAGCGTATCCCTGAGTCAGAATGGAGCCGATGCTTCCAGTATAGCTCCAACTCCCTCCTGTCACAGGGGGAGTGATATCAAATGTTCTCTGCCTGTGAGAGAAGAGGTACAGGAAGCATTGGCTCTGCATGCTTCCTCCAGCGCCGCTCCTCATACTCCGGCGTTGTTGTGTCTCAGAGGAGCCAGTATTTCCCACCAGCGGTACCAGCCAGCACCAACCACCAGCAGTACTCACCAGCAGTACCAGCCAGCAGTACTCGCCAGCAGGTAAACCGCAGTGCATCTGTGTGAAAGCAGCCTTAGGCCCCTTTCACACGATCGGTCTGTGCATTAGCGTGTATAAATTGTTGCAAAATGTTTTTTAATACCTAGTTGTGTTCTGTCACAATAAAATGTCATGTCCTTGTTCATACATGTATGAACAAGGTCATGAGATTTTCTGGCTGCCTAAGTCACATGTGCTAGGGATGCAACTAGCCCCCCAGCACATAATTGTAAATATCCCAGCATGTGCAGTGTTTCAGACTCCTACATTTTTTTGCCCTATCAATACAGAATCATCCGTATCGATACGATGCGTATCAGGAGGGAATGCATCACAACACATTTCTGTATTGATATTTTGAGCACAGCCCTTTTTAAAGCCCTGTTCCATGTGTCCCTTTAATACTTTGAGCACCTGCCCCTCCAAAGGTCTCTGCACGGCCATGCTTGTAGGCAGCAAATAAGACTAATAGATAACTGTGTGGTCAGTTCCTAAAGATCTCAGTCTCTCTAGCAGCAGATAGTAAATCCCCTCAGCAGCAGCTATAAAGTTCCAGCGACATTGCAGCTCACTCTCCGGTCACAAAAAATAATTAGTTCACTCTCTGCTCTTTACTCAGGTGTCAGCACCCCCTAGACTCAGCATTCCAGATGCCTCTCAGCCCACCAATATGCGGCAGGGATGGTGCACACTGGATAGTGATGTGCACTCCCAGATTCCCTTCCTGGCAAGAGAGAGTCATGTCCTGTACAGCCCAGGAGAATGCAACCCTTTCCCCTCCTCTTCCAATTTTTCCCTTAGGGCAGTGATGGCAAACCTTGGCACCCCAGATGTTTTGGAACTACATTTCCCATGCACAACTACACTTCAGAGTGCATGAGCATCATGTGAAATGTAGCCCCCTGAACCCCACAACCCCCGCCCAGGGTTATCGGGAAGAGGCCCTTGTCCCATGAACATGGGGACAAGGTGCTTTGGGGGGGGGGGCACAGGTGACAAGAACACTCGCTTGTCACCTCCCCTTACCTGACCTGCATGTTTGGATAAGGGTTTTGGGGGGGTACCCCAAGAGTTAAACCAGCCATGGGGTTTTTTAATTGCTGTGTGAATCCTCTTTAGGGAAATTTTCTCTTCCTTCCTGACCTAGTAAAAATGATGTCACCTGGACTAGAAGTGAGGAAAACTCTCCAGCAGGGACCCAGACAGCAATAAAAAACTCTCATGTGGGGTTGCTCTACCTTTCTCCTCCTTCACTAAACAACTATGTTTTATTTGCAGTTTGTGTCTTTTTGTCAGCTTGTGAGATTTTGGCCCTTTCTTGTCCTGGAGATTTTAACCTGCTCTCATTTAGAACTGAAAATGGTTTTGGCTACAGATACACACAAGTGTATATAGGGTAAAAATTTAAAGCTGAACCCCAATAATGTGACAAAAAAAACCCTTGCAGTTGCCCCCCCCCCCCCTCAAAACACTGCAAAAGTTAAATGCTCATTTAGTTTAGGGGTGCACAGATAAGGAGAAATACTTACCTTCCTCCAGGCAGGCTACCTTAAGTCTTGTTTACACTTGTAGATGGAGGGGTGGTAAACAGACACAGTTGAGGTGCCTATTTTAATGCACCCCTTATATGCCTCCACCACACAGTGCCGGGAGAAGTATCTGAAATTCAGACTCACCAGACGCCTATGCCTAACCACTCTCATGGACTGGGCAACAACAGCATATAGTAAAATCAGGTTTCTCCAGATCTCTGATTTGTGCTGCAAAGACTCCTCTGGAAGATTTCCTGGTAAATTTATAGTGCACTATAGTCCATGAGAGTGGTTAGGCACAGGCGTCTGGTGAGTCTGAATTTCAGATACTTCTCCCGGCACTGTGTGGTGGTGGCAAGCAAGGGTGGTCCCCATAAGTCGCACCTGTGATCCTTCATGTTTGCACTTTCATTGCTCTATGCATTTTATACCTATGGACTTTATGGACTCCTATTGATGTGATTTCATGCTTTTATGTATTTATGATTTTATGCTTATATTTATCACATCTGATTCATATATTTGGTATATGTTATCATCCTATTTATTTGGTAAGAGGTTATCACCATCCCTGCGCTACTGAAATTCGAATGAAAAAGCCAGTTCCTGTTTTTTCTTGATGAACTCTATTTTTTATTATAGGAAAAATTAAATGAATTTTTTATCTGCAAGGTACTGTGCCACCCTATATGAGTGGTGGGCAGTGGGCACAGTACAGTCTGTGGACCTGACACTCACTGGCAGGCAACTGCAATTATATTACAGAGGAAAAATTAAATTACTTTTTTATCTGCAAGGTGCTGTGCCACCCTATATGAGTGATGGGCATTGGAAGTGGGCACAGTTCAGTCAGTGGGCCTGACACACACTGGCAGGCAACTGCAATTATATTAAGGGTAAAAATTAAATGACTTTTTTATCTGCAAGGTACTGTGCCACCCGATATGAGTGGTGTGCACACAGTACAGTCTGTATATATATATATATATATATATATATAAAAAAATAAATAAAAGCAGACTGATATACCAGCCCTAAAAAGGGCTTTTTGGGGTGCTGTCAGGACGCTGTCCTTACAGCAGGAGTGGACACAGACTGGCTAATGATTTCCCTATTAATTCAGCAGCAGCAGCACTCACCCTGCTCTAACTAACACTGCAGCTTCAGAATGAATCTAAGATGGATGCTGCCCTTGCTTTTTTATAGGAGGTAGGAGGGTCTGGGAGGGAGGGTATGCTGATTGTCTGGAATGTGTCTGCTGACTGTGAGGTACAGGGTCAAAGTTTGCTCAATGATGATGTATAGGGGGCGGACCGAACATCGCATACGTTCGCCCGCCGCGGCGAACACGAACAAGCGATGTTCGCCGGGAACTGTTCGCCGGCGAATAGTTCGGGACATCTCTAATGATCACTAAACCAATCCAAAAACAAATGATCACTAAGATGGTATTAGAAGATGGTAAATAAAATATGTATGAGTGATGAATCCGCTTGTTCCAATATAAATCTAAGTGCCTGAACCAATATATAAAATCATAAAAATAATATAAATAGTGAATAAATCATACAATAATTAAATATCAATAATTCATATATAAAAGAGTGCAGGTAAGTGTTGAATGTCCGTGATGGTGAATCTCTCAATAAAAAATGAATAAATAAGTAGATAATTATGTAAATAAATATATAAATATATGAATAAATAGAGTCCTTGTGCAAATATCGAAGTGACTCTTGGTGATCAAACAGAGTTCATGTGCTCAGACAAAATAAAGTGACAATTAGTGATTTTTCTTTAAAAGCAATTTTGTGAAGTTCCAGTGATGTGATCCGAAGTGAGCAAAAACAATTTGAGTGCAATGGCCGCTCACCTCACATTGCACCATTAAAGGCGCTTTAGCTGGTATATAACCCTGGAATAGGGGTGCTGGGTTTCCTAAGTGTCTTGTAGGCTTGTGATTATGCTGGTATCCGCTATTAGAGATTTAGGTGTCTCTGCCATCCACTGCTTCCTCGATGTCCACCTTTCCACATGAATGCTCCAATGTGAACGGCCATTGCACTCAAATTGTTTTTGCTCACTTCGGATCACATCACTGGAACTTCACAAAATTGCTTTTAAAGAGAAATCACTAATTGTCACTTTATTTTGTCTGAGCACATGAACTCTGTTTGATCACCATTCACCAACAGTCACTTCAATATTTGCACAAGGACTCTATTTATTCATATATATATATATATATATTTTTTTACATAATTATCTACTTATTTATTCATTTTTTATTGAGAGAAAAGAGTTAAGAAATTTCACCATCACGGACTTTCAACACTTACCTGCACTCTTTTATATATGAATTATTGATATTTAATTATTGTATGATTTATTCACTATTTATATTATTTTTATGATTTTATATATTGGTTCCGGCACTTAGATTTATATTTGAACACGCGGATTCATCACTCATACATATTTTATTTACCATCTTCTGATACCATCTTAGTGATCATTTGTTTTTGGATTGGTTTAGTGATCATGTGTTTTTTTGATTGGAGGCAGATATACACATTGTCTTGCGACCTTGATCACATGATGCGATAGTTTGGCTGTTTTCATATTGTTATATTTTACTCCAATTGTTGAGGGGAGCTTTTGGTCTTATATGTCCCAGGCTTACCAGTGATAACGCAAGTCTAAATTTTATTGTTCTTATTTCATTCATATGTTTTTATTCAGGATTTTTATGGCATGATGCATTGTCAGCTCTCTTAGAGCTTTTGAGATTCCATTCCATTAGCGCCGATTCATCTCTTGCACAATAATGTGCCACGTTCAGTGCAATTCCAGCACATTCCTGTGTGGTGTGATTATAGAGCCCATTCAGCAGAATGGCCTGCAAATTGCAGCAGAATGCAGAAAAAGTATTGCATGCACTAATTTTAAAAACACGCTGCATTAAATTGCAAGGTACTGTGGTACTATATGATTTCGCGTCCACAAACACACTGCATTTCTGATCTGCGTTTAGGTTGCCGTTAACATTATTTCGGCACCTGCATGCAGATCACAAGGGCAGTGCTTTCAAACATTGTGTGGGAAATGTGCATAGAACGCACCTTTCCTGCATTGCATTGTGGTGTGAACTGCAGTGAAGTACAGGACATCATAGTATTTAGTTAGTAAAATCTTTATGGGTAGCTTTTTTAAATGGATATATTATTAATCAATGAGTATGGATGTTTTTAAAATGCTGGCTATGGTTGTGTCCAGCTTCTCCTTTCATCAAATATTTCTATAAACCTTCATTTGTAATGTGCACACATGTGCAGATATACTAAAGGATAAGTTTGAACACCAGAGCATTAATCATACGCAAACAAGCAAATCATATTCATGTGGCATTTACTATACATTCCCTGATGCAATAACACAGGATAAAATATATATAAAGGGGATTTACTAACAAGTGTGGTTTCCCATGGAATGTAAATTCCAACATTCAAATATGCGCTAGCTAAGCCATGGTATGCATACAATAGAAATATGCTTTCTCTAATGTTTTTATGTCTACCTAAAAAAGTATTAAAACCTACTTCTCAAAACAAGTTCTGTATTTACGTGCATATAAGCGTATTAATAATGCCATTACTTTTCCACTAAACCTCCAAGGTTTGATACATTTCTCTTGAATTCATGTAGCTTCTTATTTTAGGTGCAGTGTTTTCCACTAACTTCTGGTCAGGAAACACGCACCCTCTGAGATAGAGGCTATGGCTGCCGACAGGACTACATCTCCCATCATTCCTTGCACGTGCAGTGTAAATGCCCAAATAGATGGGGCAACAGTTTCCGCCAGTCTGTCCATGGTCATAAGAAAATGGTTGTAAACCTCTGAAATGAAAAATAAACACAGCTTAACCCTCTATAGTATGTACTAACCTCAATCCAAAGCAATTAGTCTGATTCCTATCTGCTCTCTCCTCCCTCTGCTCTCTGCAAGAGTCACCTGGGACAAGCTATGCTGACACCACAGAATCCCAGGTTACGGCCTTTCACTCATCCCCCCACCAGCACACAGAAGGTGATTTACACCCTCAGCTGTGCAGGTTTCCCTATGAGACTTTGTGGAGGGGGGTGTGCTCTTTCCCTCCACTCGGGTCTCAGTTTACACTGATCTCCATGTTCTGTGCTTTGCAGTGTGTGATACCAGATCCCCACCCGCCGCCTGCTGGAGTTAAGGAATGCTGTGTAAAATATGTGTGTTTTATGAGGTTGTAGAAAGATGGGTGCAGATAAACATGTACAAGTTATGTAGAAGGATTTGTGTATCATTCGAGGTTAGTCACCTCAATCAGTATATATATAGCAGGGGAGTACCAGCAGAAAAGTATGATTAAAAAAGTCATTTTTTAAAATAAAAGTAATGCACAAATATATACTGTATGTTTAAAGGTGCATCTCATAAAATTAGAATATCATCAAAAGGTTCAGTAATTCTATTCAAAAAGTGAAACTCATATATTTTATACAGATGCGTTACACAGAGTTATAGATTTCAAGCATTTGTTTCTTTTCATTTTGATGATTATGGCTTACAGCTAGTGAAAACCCGAAATTCAGTATCTTAGAAAATTAGAATATTACATAAGACCAATAAAAAAGCCTGGGTTGCTTTGATAGTGGCCTTCGGCTCATCTGCATTGTTGGGTCTGGTGTCTCTCATCTTCCTCTTGACAATACCCCACAGATTCTCTATAGGGTTTAGGTCAGGCGAGTTTGCTGGCCAATCAAGCACAGTGATTCCATAATCATTAAACCAGGTATTAGTACTTTTGGAAGTGTGGGCAGGTGCCAAGTCCTTCTGGATAATGAAATCATCATCTTCATAAAGCTGGGGAGCAGAGAGAAGCATGAAGTGCTCTAGAATTTCCTGGTAGAGGGCTGTGTGGACTTTGGACTTGGTAAAACACATTTGACTAACACGAGCAGATGATATGGCTCCCCAAATCATCACAGGTTGTGGAAAATGTTGCATTTCATTTGGAAATCAAGGTCATAGCATCTGAAGGAAGTTGCATGAGGTCCAGTGTGAAGTTCCCACTGTCAGTGATGATTTGGGTAGCCATGTCATCAGCTGGTGTTGGTCCACTGTGTTTGCTACTTAATGATTGTTAGCATTCATCAATGTGCATACCATGTAGGAATATAACTGCACCCAGCACACATGGCTGTCACTAATTAAGAATTAAAAATCAAAAATGTTAAAAAAGCCACAGTAGACTGTAGGTGGAGGGGTAACCAGGATGCAGTGACTTAAACTGATATTAAAGTCTCATTTTTTCTTCTTTAAAAACAATAAACATGTTATACTTACCCGCTCTGGGCAGTGGTTTTGCGCAGAGCAGCCAAGATCCTCCTTTGCTTGGGTTCCTCACCGGTGGTCCTGGCCCCTACCTCCTGGCGAGTGCCCCCACACCAAACAGCTTGCTATGGAGGCCCCCAAACTGAGCCGCTGCTCTGTGTGTCCATTTAGACATGAAGCTGTGGTTCGACCCTGCCTCCTCTCTCTCCTCATTGGCCCACTGATTTTGATTGACAGCAGCAGGGGCCAACGGCCCCTGCTAGTGTGTCTCAGCCATTCAGGAAAGAGAGTCCCAGGCAGCCAGGGTTCTGGTGCAACATCGCTGGATCAAGATGGAGCTCAGGTTAGTATGAGGGGGTCTGCTGCACACAGAAGGTTTTTTTGTCTTAATGCACAGAATGCAGTGAGATAAAAAATCTTCTGCCTTTAGAACCACTTTAAAGTGGTTCCAAAGGTAAAAGGTTATTTTACCTTCTGCATAAAACTTTTTATACACAGAGTAATTAGTAGTTACAGCAATGCGTTATTCCAACTTCCCAATTGTCCTCAGAAAAGTAATAAAGGGGAAAATCTTCCAATGGGGACACTAGTTCTGGTAACATGGGGGTCCCCGAGGAATTTCCTTTAATTTGCAAGGATTTCACTTACTGTTTGACTATGGGACAGGAAGTGAAGGTAAATCTCCGCAATGAAACACAGATGGCAAAAAAAAAAAAATCTGACAGGAGTAATAACCCTTCCTTAATCTATCCAAAACGAACTTTAAGCTGGCTACACACTATAAAATTTATTGTATAACTTTCGTTTAGGTTTGCCAAAAACATATAATATGAGGTCCATCCTAGACACTTTCAAAGTGTATGCAATCAGACAGGCCCTTGCACTACATAGTTGAAAGTAAATCTTTTTTTATTATTATTATACAGGATTTATATAGCGCCAACAGTTTGCGCTATATAAATCTAAAGGTAAATGAATAAGAAAATTGTATAATGTGTAGCCAGCTTTAGTGTATAAACCCTAGACTACTGACATAGCTATACCCTTTATTTGCCAAGACTTAGCCAGAAAAAAAAATATATAAAGCCTATAATAGGAACAGAATTGGGAATTATGGCATGGAGGTTTTATTGTTGAAATATCCAACATTGAAAATCCCAGGGGCTGGCTACGCCCAATGGGCTACACCTATAATTAACATAATAATTTTGAGTGGACTAAACCTTTAATCTTCCATTTTTATCACTAAGAAAAGAGGAAAAGAACTCCAAAATGTGTTTAAAAATACTTTTGCTACCTCTAAGGGTTTATTTTTCCTATATTGTCAGGAAGTAAAATATTCTGTTAGCCTATTCCACAGCAAAAGTTTAACCAATATAAATGGAAATCAGAAGGAGAACATATACTTTAGTATGCACCGCAAATTGTCAAATTGTCAAGGGAGAATGGAAGTTTTAAGTCATAACTTCATCTACAATTTTACACATCAAGGATGTTTGAAAGGTAAGACAAGTATTTATTTATTGAAGCTTTTTGACCAGAGCAGGCCAAATTAAGACACAAACATTGTTTTCAACAGAGACCATGGAAGTGGCAGGCTGCGAGTAACATGATTAGTAATAATAAACAGGACTATTTTAACACAGTATCCTAAGTACACTATTAGCTAGACAAAACATAGGAGGACAGACAAAATACAAGCTGTTAATAAACGCCTCTGGCATGGATTTGTCAGTCAAGATTCGGTTGTTAGTTCAAAGCAATCCCTTCCTTTTGAACAACCTGAACATTCATCAGCTTGATGTGAATAGCAGAATTCAGGAAACATCGTCTAAAATGATCTGTTCCTTTCTCTGTGCAATGTGCATGCACCATGTTCTGACCCAAGAAAAAAGAATGGCAGGGCTTAGTGCACATTCTATGTAGCTACATCTGTAGATAATATCAGCGGATGTCTGCTACATATGGCTAAGTGGTGCAGTATAAAAAAAATAAATAAATATATATATATGAAAACACAATTACAAATATTATTTCACTGCATTCCTGATAAATATATGAAATATGTATGAAATACAATTTATAATATGTGTTTAAATATCCAGTGTATATATATATATATATATATATATATATATATATATATATATATATATTGTATATAGGAGTGCATATTGTACATCATCATGTTTTTTTTATATATACAGTATATATGAATATATAAAAAAAATATATATTTATATATATATATATATATATATATATATAAAGAAAGAGAGAGAGAAAAACTGAAAATACCCTTTTTTTTTAACATTTGAGTTTTTGATTTATTATTACATTGTCTACCTAGAACTAATTTTTGGATAATTTTACAAACTTGCTCTTCTATATTTGTGATATTTTCTTTAATATAGATGCAACTATACTGAATTGATGTCTAACAACTATCAGCCACACAAGAAGTGCATTGTCTTCAATGAATCGGCTCATACATGCATTGTAAGAAGCTAAACCACCATATAGCACTGAAAGAGAACAAAGCAGAGCCAGAATTTGTAATAGACAAATATCGTTCCTTCATATTAAAATATATTTTGAAGCTAGACATAGGAGTTTTTTTTTTTTTTTACATTTGACAAAAATATTTTTCTCTTTACATGTACAAGTATAGAAAATCATTCAAAGGACTATACTATTTATTTATTACATGACAGCACTTGCATTTGTTAAACATATCGGTCATGCTGGAAATCTTCTGCCTTTCTAGAGAGAAATGAGAAAGTTGAGAATGGAATTTTCAGGCACCTGGCTCTGCTGGGTAATACATTTTATTACTCTCTTACATGTACTTATTTGACTTGGCTAATTGTTTTTCTGCTGCACTTAGTCACAATACAACAAACAATTTCAAAGAACAATCCTCTGTTCTAACAACTCCTGCAAACATCTAAACCGACAACTGGAAAATATTCCTTTGTGCATATGTTTGCTCATGAGTGATAAAATCAAAAATCTCTGTTTACAATTACACTTTTGCTCAGCATGCATCCCCCCAAAAATCTATCTGCGTTGCTTGGTTTTCAATGTTTATTAGTTTGACTTTTCCATAGTCAAAATGCACTTTGAAATGTAGCTTGTCATTATGTAATTTGCAGTTACAAAACCCAGGACCAGTCCGCAGCAAACTGAGACAGAGCAGAGCTCTCTGAGTTAACAGTGTACTTACCTAGACTGTTTTTTCTGTAAATCTTATTATCAGCCAGCATAAACATTAAACCATCCAGAACATAGCCCAGCACAAATTCAGGACATCTAAAAATTAACACACCAAAAGAAAGAAAACACTTTTTTTTTTCACTGCATCTACCCAAAAGTAGAATATTTCTATGAGCAGAATGCCTGGGCAATGACATCTTATCTTTACAGTTACACTCACAGTGTTACAAATAAAGAAAAAAAAACTGTGATGGAAAAGAACACAAATACTGTGCAAGCGTGTAACATTTAACATGTGTGCTTAAAGTGGTGGTAATGAGCAAAGTTCTGCAATCCATGGCAACCAATGAGATTTAACAGTCCACCAGTTTGGAACATTTAGAAAAAAGAAGCTGATTTTTGATTGGCTTCATTGGGTTACCGCTTTTTGTGTTATTTGAGGCAGTGGGTCAGTATGGATGAGCTTTGAATTAGATATATAATACGGGGGGACCCCCTATCTTTTTTTTTTTTGCATGGGGTTGCCGTTGACATCCCTATAAGAGCCTCATCAAGGATAAGGGTCTGTATGTACTTTAGGAGGGAATTCCATTTTTTTTTTTTTGGTGGGGTCCCCAATTTGCATACAGTATATACTAGACCTTTATCTAGAATATGGTCTAGTATAGATGAAGGGGATCCCCAGCCATCTGTTCACAATCAGAACAAAGTAGCCGGAACTTTCACCAGCAATTTAAACAACATTTATTTTTGTAAATGTGAGTGTTGCTGTAGTAGGTTGAATACATCATACAGATACACCACTTCATGGGTAGGGTCAGGGCATCCATTAACCACTTTACCTCTGGCCACTGTGCCTCTACTGTGGCACAGTGGCTCGTTATCGTCCAGCGACGTAGACCTACGTCGCTGGACTCCTCCCCCTGTAGGCGGCGCTCGCGCGCCGCCGGAGGCGCGCTCCCGCTGTTTTCATTCACAGCGGGAGTCGGGCTAGGGGAGGAGCGGCGGCGATCGTTGGGGAATCTAGTTTGGAGATCCGCCCGCCTGTGTAAACAGAGCGGGCGGATCTCCTAAGTGACAGGGAGTGACAGATTGCAGGGTTCAGCATAGCTGAACATCCGATCTGTCCCTGGCTCACTCAGTCACCTCCCCCCCCACACGTTAGTAAGCACCAGGCATACATTAACCCCTCCCTCTCCAATAAAATTAACCCCTTCCCTGCCAGTGTTATTTTTACAGTAACAGTGCATATATATAGCACTGATTACTGCAGTAATGTCACTGGTACCCCCAAAAGTGTCAAAAATGTCAGTCAAGGGTCCGATCTGTCCGCCGCAATGTCGCAGTCCCGCAAAAAAAATCGCAGATCGCCGCCATTACTCGTTAAAAAAAAAAAACACCAAAAATGACAGAAATCTTTCCCTTAGTTAGTAAACGCAATAACTTTTGCGCAAACCAATCAAAATATGCTTATTGTGATTTTTTTTTACCAAACATAGGTAGCAGAAATTGCCCAAAAATTTTAAAAAAATTAGATTTTTACATATTTTTTGGGAGGAAATTTTCATATAAAAAAATGTTAAAAATATTGTTATTTTTTCAAAATAAACGCTCTTTTTTTGTTTATAGCGCAAAAAGTAAAAATCGCACAGGTGATCAAATACCACCAAAAGAAAGCTCTATTTGTGGTAAAAAAAAGGACGTACATTTCGTTTGGGTACGGCGTCGCACGACCGCGCAATTGTCAGTTAAATTCGCACAGCGCTGAATCGCAAAAAGTTGCCTGGACGTAAGACAGCAAAATCCTCCGGTGGTAAAGTGGTTAAGCATGTTTTTTTTTTTGCATTTCTAAAGTTTTATATTAAACATTATGAAAAACATTGCTCCCTGACACATTGAATTTCTAAAACTTTTTTTGCTACAGGACATGGGTGTCCAACCTTTTGGCTTCTCTGGGCCACATTGAGTGTAGAGAAATTTTCTCGGGCCGCATATAAAATATATACTATAGTTAAGGTATATAAGTAATAAAACGCTGCTTCACCCTTCCCGTGCTAAAGCCCGCCCTTCAGCACTAATTTAACACAACAAGTGGATGATCCCCTCCGAGGCAGCCTCTGTGGCCGTGCCCCTGATTTGACTTCCTTCCTCCTCAGCAAAAAAAAAAAAATGTCATGGGGCAGTGGGACGCATTGCCTGCAGTTTTGGGCCGCATGCGACCCCCGGGCCGCAGGTTGGACATGCCTGCTTTAGGAAATGTCCCTCAGTGCACTCCCCAGCTTCCCATGCCTTTCGTTTGGCCATACTTTGCCTATTTGCCTAATAGCCATTAATGATTTTCAAAATTCAGCCTCCATTGTATTCAGTGGGGTTCACATCAGAACTTAGATAAAGTTAACTGAATCTGCCTTGAACACAACCTAGGTACGTTTGGCTCATAACTACTTGTCATCACTGAAACATGGGAGCGACTGCTGACCTGTTTGTAAAAGCCCAGGCCTCTCATCTTTAGTCTTATTTCACTACTTGAATCACTGACCTGGATCAAGTATGCAGGTGCTCCTATACTTCACTGACTCTAATGCTTGTTCTAGGTTAGTCAATTTTTTTTTTTTTACTTTTGTAGTTATACCCAATTTGCTTACAATTTTATACCCAATGTACTTTTGTGAATTGTTCATAATTTGTTTGGATGCATTTGAATTACTAAGAAAACTACTATATGAAGCCTGTTTTTATTACGTTACAACCCCAATGATGGAGGACCATGTATTTGAACTTGTGTACTGGTATTTAACCCCCAAAATCATTGGCTATCAGCTCCTAATAGACTCTTTAATTGTGACCAATAAAAAAAAAAAAAATAATAGTAATAATTAGACTGCTTTCTACAGGTTGGCATGCTGATCCTCCTACTCTACATACACTGACCATCCCAGCATAGCTGTTGAGGTCCCACAGGGTATTAGAGAGATGCGACGTATTGGCAATCATCTGATTCATGCAGAACCACCACCAAGCTAGGGATCCAGCACTCCACCATCCTAACTAACTAGGATCAGGATATTGGCCCGGAGCTCTCACTGACAGTGCTGGCAGCTGTCATATGTCTATCATGGCAGGTTACTTGAAAGACAAACTCTAACCAGAACCTTCTTAGTTTAGAGTAAAGTAATAAAATGTAAGAATCTTTATTCTATTTTTTTATTGCTGTCTGTATCCTCATCTGGTAGATTTCTCTTTCTGGCTATTTTTTGTGTATGACATGAAAGGGATTAAGGAAAGATTTCAACAAAAACAGCAGTAAGAATACTGCACACAAGGATGGCTTAAAACCTATTTGAGGATTTTATTGCTCTGTGTGTCCCCATGAGAGAGTTTTCTCCTCACTTCATGTCTAAGTGACAGGTGTCACTCAGAACAAGAAGAGAAAAAACAACTCATCAGTGGGGATAAAACAGCATTTAGAATTCGTCAGAAGGCTTTCTCTTTTTGAGAAAAAAATTTTTGTCCAAAAATGTCAGGATGGGTAGAAATCGGAATTTCACTTATTTGCCATTCACAGCTTTGAAGCATTTTCCAGAGAATATGGCTGGTTGCCCTCCAGCAGAAGCATCAGAGGACTTTCTACTGGTTCAGGAATTTAAAACCCTAATGCCTCCATCTGTTCAAGCTTCACCTACATGCTGGGAGTGGAGAACACTGTGCTGTACATTCTATATTGGGTTTTCCATAGTGCCTCATTCTGTACATTTTTCTGTACATTTCTCATATTACACCACCTTATTCTATACAATGTGATGTACATTATCTATTCCACACTGCCTCATTCTGTATTCTGTTCTGTACATTCCCTATTCCACACCGTCTCATTCAGTACGCTTTCATGTACATTCTCTATACCAGGGGTCTTCAAACTGTGGCCCTCCATTTGTTCGGGAACTACGATTCCCATCATGCCTAGTCATGTCTGTGAATGTCAGAGTTATACAATGCCACATGGGATGTGTAGTTCAGCAACAGCTAGAGGGCGATAGTTTGAGGATCCCTGCTCTATACCACTCTGCCCTATACTGTACATTTTTCTGTACACTTCCTATTCCACACCACCTGATCTGTGCTTACATTCTGTATGTCCCACTGCTTCTTTCTGCACACTGTGCTGTACACTTCTTAGTCCACACCATCTGATTCTGTATATTTGGCAGTATATTCCCTAAATTTTTTTCTGTCTGCTGTACATTTTCCATTCCATATAATTTCATTCTGCACACTGTGCTGTACATTCCTTATTCCACACTGCCTAATTCTTTATGTCTTTATGTACATTTCAACTTCTGTACGCTGAGCTGTACATTTCTGTTTCCACACTTTCTCATTTTGTATGCTTGGCTGTACATTCCCTATTCCACAAGGCTTTAGGCTGAATTCAAACAATGTGCGGTGACAAGCATTTACTGCATTGTGAAACACCAGTCACTGCAACAATTGTTTTCTGTATGTCCCATTCACACTGCAACCCAGCCCAGAGCTGCGCTGGGCTGAGATAAAATGCAGGGCGCTGCTGTACAGCAACAGGAATGAACTTTACTTTTCACATCTGTGAAGAGGATATATACAAAGTATATTCCCTGCGCCAAGGTTATTAGGGTAACGGTGGGTAAAAGGTGTAATAAACAATATGTGTTATATATTTAAAATTGATTTAAAATTGAATATAAATTAATAAAAAATGACTATATATGCAGCTGCTGTAGAAAATGAATAAAATGTAAAAAAATTGGTCTTTTTAAAAGGCCAAATACAGCGCTTGCTAAATGTTGAATAAACCATTTATCCTAGGATATTTAAATTACCAGTAAATTACTAAAGTGCCCATGTGTCTCTATAAAAATCATTTGATGGCAAACAAAATACCATGCATAAATTATTCATAAAACATAGCGGTGGATCATGTGCTAGGTAAACTAATGACTGTAATATATAATATCATCAAACAACACGGTCTATAAAAGGGGACAAATTAATATAAAAAAGTCCATCAATCACTGGTGATATACTTCAGGCAATGGATGTCCTCAATAGATAATTATCCAAAAAAGGTGCAAATGCTCTGGATTAAAAGTTCAGGATATCAATGGCTGGTTCAAAGTGTGAATAAGGTGGGTCACTTACCAGACAACGTGGGTCTTATGTGTCATACGACACTAAGACCATTCAGGCTTAAGGTTGCCCTCTCGGCAAAGATGACTTTCCCCTCTATACGGTCCTGCAGGTTTCCCTGGGCTCCAAATTCCAGTAGTGGTGAAGGCAATATATGGGGAAAAGAAAGGCTCCAAATAGCGTGATAACGTCTTTAAATTTGTTTATTTACCCATTCTTTGGGTTAAAATAGGTTAAAATACAAGACACACTATCCCTGGTGGTCAGCGGTGCGGGCCGCACGTCCTCCTCGCAGAAAAATGGCTGACTTCCGGCTTGCGTTCCAACTTAGGGTAGCGTGATGACGTTATGTGGTCCAAACTGACGCGTTTCGTCACTTCCGCTGACGTCTTCAGAATTTAAAAAGACCAATTTTTTGACTTTTCACATCTGCCAACACAGTCCAAGATCCCCAGGCCTTATCTCAGCGATCTATGCCTATCTGAATAATGGCTCATCCTCTACCCCACTCCCCTATGTTCCTCAGTGGGAACAAGACTTGGCAACTACGATAGACTCAACACCTTGAACGGAGCCGGTCCTCTGTGGCAAAATGCTCCTTTAACACAGCCACTGTGGAGGCAGCATATAAGGTGCTTCTGCACTGGTATTGGGTTCCTGCACGCATTGCTAATGCCAACCAATCTTACATTGACTGTTTTTTCCTGGGTTGTGGCCATAGGAGTGACATTGTACATACATGGTAGAAACGTCCTGGACTAATTGGTTTTTAGTCCCATGTATTTGGACTCTTTTTCACCCTGTTCCATTTGCCCATGCCGAAGGAAGCCAAGTTTGCCTTATTACATTGTCCTATCCCTGGTAGCCGCTCATCAGTGGAAGCTTTCTTCCTATTTGTTTCTGTCAGCCAAAATAACAATTGCCTAAGCCTGCAAGAAACCATCCATTCTTTTCCTGGGGGTGAGAGATCACACAACTGCATTGATGCTTAACAAACAACTGTCCAGCATCCACAATGACTCCCATGCTAAGTTCCTAGAGATCTGGGAACTGTGGCTGTTATATGCCTTCCTGACTCTCCCCCCAGCCAGCCTAGATCGCTTATGACAGGTGGCCTTGATGCTCCCGAACCCTTATTCTCTCCCCTCCTCCCCCTCTCTTGGCCTTTAACCTCTTGACTCCCCCTTCCCCCCTAGTCTACTCTGGCTTTACTTTACTTCTTCACCTGCTTGGTGCCTGACCTCTTTTTCATTTGCACCACCCTCCTACCCTACTACCTCTTGGTTTCTACTTGGTCCTTCCTTTTTTAAACTTATATAGGATGTATACTATTCCACTATATGGATATTGCAGGGCCCAGGGGATGCCCCTTTATTGTTGGGATCCTCCCTAGGACCCTCTGGCCCATGACTATCTGTTGCTGGTATACCCACTCTCAGGAGGGTTTTTTTTTTTTTTTTTAAGTTAAAGGTGGCTAAAAGTTCCCACCTTATTTTTCTTTTATTAACCACAACAATGGGACTTATTTTACTCATGCTAATACCAAGAATGGGACTTATTTTGCTCACAATGACACCAATGATGGGCCCTTATTACTACCACTTTGTTTTCAGTGTACCCCGAGATCCTACTTTGTCTTAAAATGGCAAACTAGGGGAGAAGTTGTGACACTACAAGCTATATGCCATTGAGCCACACCCACTTCCACTGTACTGGCCATGCCCCTGTGTATTCGGCAGGTGGTGCTCATTGCATGCTGCACTTTTCTTCTACTGTACAGGTGTCCCTCCTAATTATTTCTGAATGTTGGCAACCATACTTTCAATCAATTAAAATAAATCCTTTAATAGCTAAAAGGTTTGCTGAGGATCTTTGGACTGCTTCCCAGTGTATCACAGACTGAAACTCTGTTTGTGTTTGGGGAAAACAATATGTGTGGATTGAGCACAGAACTTTCTGTGCTGCAGACTATAGTTTCCTTTTGTTCTCTTCAAATGTCATCATTTTTTTGGCCAAAGAGTACACTAAAAGCAAAATGGAAACTTCTATCCCCACATGAAAGTAAAATAACTCAAGGGGATATTTTTTTATCGTATTAGCAATTTTTCTTGTTAGTTTTGGCTAGTTCGTTTACATTTCCTTCATACTTCTTTCTGCATAGTCTTGGAATGGAGAAATTAGGTTGTTCAAAATTAAAGGGACACTATCATTCTAATTTATATTTTAGATGTTAGTTCTGTTATTTTTGTTGTACACCATATTTTTCCCATGTTTGTGGGTTTTTGTGGATGGGGCCAATTATAGAAAAAATATGAGCACCAACATCACGGGTAATTTAGAAGGAAAAAAAAGTATGAATGTGGGACTTTTAGGGTGCTCAAACATAGAGAAGCCAGAACATAGATATAAAAGTATAAACATTTATTTTTCACAAAATATATACTTAAAAAAAAAAACATTGTTATACAAACAAATGTTTGATATAAAAGAAGAGCAACATTCACTGCTTTTTCAGTTCCAACTGGTTTTGCCGAAGAGGCTTCTTTAGGGAAATGCATGAAAGGGTGTTTTTGAAGAGTCATTCACTGTGGTGGCATAGAGCTCTAAAAACTGTTGGATGGTGAGGATATGTATGTCACAGTGGGCCCACGCATCGACCAGACTGAGGGGTCCAAATACCAGGTCTTCTGCAGAGGGAGTAAAGAGGTCCCAACAAAATGAGAGTTAAACTAATTGCCACACACGAAGACTGAGAAAAGCCTGCAGCCGTTACTGAAAAGCTCTAAGAAGGCCACGCTTAGCATAAACATTTCACATTTACAAATTCCTCAGTGTCCTTCAATCAGAGTGGCCAAACCTCACTGAACCCTCAAGAGTCACCAATCTGTGATCTCTGTGTGAAGACTCTTCAAAAACACCCTTTCATGCGTTTCCCTGAAGAAGCCATTTCGGCGAAACTGGTTGGAATTGAAAACAAAGTGAATGTTGCTCCTCTGTTCTATTAAACATTTGTTTGTATAACAATGTTTTTTTTTATATATTTTCTGTAAAATAAATGTTTATACTTTTACATCTATGTTCTGGCTTTTCTATGTTTGAGCACCTTAAAAGACACACATCCATGCTCTTTTTTCCATATTGAATGAATTGCGAGTGCTGACTTTTGACATCCCTTCCCTGTTTTTTTCTTCATTTGATAAGTCCTGTACTACCTTCATCCTCAAATCTTACTGTATAGATAGCAGAAGGTCCTCAAAGTTAATTTTTTTCTTTCCTCTGAGTTTACCCTGTTGAATACTGCAGCCTAGACATAGAGGTCTGATGTTTACCTGTTGCTTCAATATAAATGTGCTTTGTCTACTAACCAGTGAGGAAGAGGGAAGACCAGGGGATCTTTTCTGCTGTGCAGCCTGGTACAGGTACAGTAGCTGTTATCAGCAGACAGTGTTTACCCCTTGACCTTCAGAAGGTTCTACCCCCTTCATGACCAGGACATTTTTTGCGATACTGCACTACATTACTTTAACTGACAATTGCCCCACTGTACCCAAATACATTTTTTGCCATTTTTTTCCCCACAAATAGAGATTTCTTTTGGCGGTATTCGATCACCAATGCAGTTTTTTTTTTTTTTTTGCACTATAAACAAAAAAAGCCTGACAATTTTGAAAAACAAAAAATATTTTTTACTTTCTGCTGTAAAACATACCCAAAAAAAAAAAAAACAAATGTAAAAAATCAATTTAGGCCAATGGGTATTCTGCTACATATTTTTGGTAAAAAAAACATCCTGATAGGCATATATTGGTTGGTTTGCACGAAAGTTATGGCATCTACAAACTATAGGATAGTTTCATTTTTTTAAATATTTTATTTTTTTTCACTAGTAATGACAGCTATCAGCGACTTATAGCAGGACTGCGATTTTTCAGTGGACAAATCTGACACTTTTGGGGACCAATGACACTAATACTGTGATCAGTGCTAAAAAATATGCACTGTCACTGTACTAATGACACTAGCTAGGAAGGGGTTAACATCAGGGGCAATCAAAGGGTTAACTGTGTGCCTAGGTTGTGGTAACTCACTCTGGGGAGGTGCTTTGACAAGGGGAAGGCAAAGATCTGTGTTCCGGATTCCCCCGCTGACAAAATGATAATCTGCCTTGTTTACATCCTAAACTATCGGCGGGTGTCCTAACTGATTGGCGGGTGTCCTAAATGATCAGCGGGTCCTAGCAGACATCGAGTCAGCCAGACCTGCTGATTGGCTTCCACTGTGTCCAATCACAGCGGGAGTGGGTCTGCCGTGGCGCACGTGCATGCCCCAGACCCGGAAGTGTCAGGTCACATGATCTGGCACAAAGCCACTGCCCTGCGGCATTTAACATTCGTGGGGCGGTCACTAAGCGGTTTTAAAGAGTGGTCAGCTTTAAAGAAGATACATCATTACATGTTCAGAATCTTTGTTAAATTCCCTAGGGGGACCAAGTCCACATGGTACTTGGCTCTATAAACATCTATGCAGTGGTACAAAAATAAAATAAATATATTATTCTGTCAGTGCTGTGCTCCAATTCATAAAACCCAAATTATAGGTATTTCTATGGGGATTTACAGTGCAGCATTGAGCCGCCAATCCTTCGCTAAGCTGACTGTTTACTATTAGGAAAGAACAGTCAGCACTGCAGGGCTGTGTACTGTAATAGTGCTGCCTGCTGCTACTGAACATACATGGTGCTGGCAGATCTATCACTCAGCCCTGACAAGGTTGACTGTTCATTCATAATTGTAAAAGATTAGTCAGTGCTGCAGGGCTGTGTGATAGAGATACCAGCTAATATTAAACTTCCTCTGTGCCGCCAGAAACATCACACAGCTTTACAGCACTGACTGATAACTTAATTTTATGAATAAATACTCAGCGCTTATGTAAATAAAAAGACTGACCTTGCCCCCTGGTGAGCTGAATGATGGTGCTCATCTCCAGTTACCCCTGTTGCCAGAGACAAGTGCTCTCAATCTGCCCCTATTAGGCATATGTCTCCTTCCTAGCAGGGTGGTCGGAAAGCTGTGGTGGGGAGGGTGCAGGCTGTTCAACCATGCTGCTCAGCAACCAGGGGGCAGATCGAAATGGGACCAAGTGCTACACTTGGTTCCCTAGGGCAGTTAACAAGTATTTATTTAACTTATACCATTATTTTTGATATTTAGTATTATTTTTAATAATACTACCTTGTCTACTATCTGTGTGAAAATATATAATGCTGTTGTCACAGTCAGGATTCAGGCTTGGAGACTAGTAGCTATGGCAGAAGAGAGACTCCCACTGAGCAGCAGGATTGGCATACAAGCAGGTCACTCTGGAAAATAACGCAGGCTCATCTGAGGTGCGGAGTCTAAGTACTGACCAGTGATCACCAGAGCACCTGATTCTGGAGATGGGTTTAGCTGTGTGTTAGTAGTGTTGGGCGAAAAGTTCAAACCTAACAAAAGTTCAGCCCAAATATTGGGAGTTCATCTGTTCGGCGAACACCCGAATTGGCAGGGCGTTCGACCATTTGTCCGGCCTGCTGAATGCCCCACAATGCACTGCATGCCACACAGTGCATTCTAACAGAACACTGTCAGAGCCATGATTGGAGAAAGTCATTAAGGCTCTCTACAATCATCGCTCATAGTGCCACCCCACACTATAAAAGTTTCCTTCCCAGAGGAGCCATTTGCAGTGTGATATTGGCATGGAGATGAAACAGGGCTCTGTTCATTGGTACTAGTAAGTTAGTGTGCTATAGTGTAGTGTGAATGTAGTGATAGTGTAGTACATCCGTGCATTTTACTGTATTGTCAGTGTAGTGTATCCATGCAGTTTCACTGCGAGATATTCAAGTGTGTCAGCGTAGTGCGTCCATGCAGTTTCACTGCATTTTATTGAAGTGTGTCAGTGTAGTGCAACCGTGCAGTTTCACTGCAGTATATTGAAGTGTGTCAGTTTAGTGCGTCCGTGCAGTTTCACTTCAGTATATTGGAATGTGTCAGTGTAGTGTGTCCGAATAGTTTCACTGCAGTATGTTAAAGTGTGTCAAAGTAGTGCATCCATGCAGTTTCACTGCATTATATTTAAGTGTGCCAGTATAGTGCGCCCATGCACTACAATAAACTGCAGTAAAAGTGCACTGACGCACTACAATATACTGCAGTAAACGTGCACTGACACACTGCAATATACTGCAGTAAAAGTGCAATGATGCACTACAATATACTGCAGTAAAAGTGCACTAACATATTACAATATACTGCAGAAAAAGTGCACTGATGCATTTCAATATACTGGAGTAAAAGTGCACTTATGCACTACAATAAACTGCAGTAAAAGTGCACTAAGTGTACTTTTACTCCAGTATATTGAAGTGCATCAGTGCACTTTTTCTGCAGTATATTGTAGTCCATCAGTGCACTTTTACTGCGGTATATTGTAGTGCGTCAGTGCAGTTTTACTGCAGTATATTGTCGTTTTAGTTCAGTTTCACTGCAGTATATTGAAGTGAAATTTCTGTCAGCGGCAGTCCTCAAGTTAAAGTGCACCAAACACCACTTTCCATTGATTAAAGTGCATATAATTACACATTTCCCCATCTCTATTACATTTTAGTAATAAGCCCCTCCCATTTTGTCTGGGAGGTCAACAAGGATAGGCAGACATTCCCCTGGCATTGTGAGGGTGCCAGCATGTGTCCATATGCAAAGGTGAATGTGCTCTATCCTCAGGCAGGGCACCATTTTCTCTATTTAGTGATGTTGCCCATGCTATCCAGTCACAGCACGCAAAGGAGGTGGTGGACTAGCTTACAAAACCATCCTCATCCTCTATCACCCAAGCAGAGACTAGTGTGCAGTCAACTGCAGCTGCCAGAGCAACTTATTCTGCCTCCTTGTCCACAGCTACTCCTGTTATAGCCTCAGCATCATGCATGGAGGAGTCAGCTGAGTTATTTGAACACAGCATCAGCAACTTGCTTCTTGATGATGCACAGGCATTACTTGATTCTGATGTTAGTTCTGACTCTGAGGTTGAGGAAGATAGGAACATGAGCCTACAGAGAGGGGAGAACACTGATAAACAACAAATTGTCAGTCATATTCCCCCAGCCACAGCGTATTGCCAAGTTGGCTCCAGCGATGATGAGGATGGAGGGGATGATGATGTTGAGGTCGCTGACAGGACTTGGGTGCCGAATAGAGCAGAGGAGGAAAGTGAGGGTGAGGCACAACCCCAAGGAGGCAGGATGTCCTCCAGAGGCAGCCATCACGGAAGAGTAGAGGACAGCCACCCTATTGCATCAGATTGTGGAGCTGTTATCTCCCGGCCCACTTCCCACAACTCAGCTGTCGGGACTTTTTGTAGCAAATGTACAGCCAATCACACTGTTGAAAATTGAAAACATTGCCTCAAGCAGATCAAGTGTGGCAAAAACACCAGCCATTCGGGTATTACATGCATTAAGCTCCTCCTCCTACCACTCTGCCTGTTGGCAAGAGCACCTGAAAGCCACACAAAATGGACGCAATTCTTGCAATACTCTTCACTCCCCACCTTTCAGGTCTACCCCAGCTATATCTCATGACTCTTCAGCAGCCTTCAGTGACAAGGATGATGGTATAGCGAATGGTGTCACAGGTCCTTGTAGAATATATCTGGCAGCAGCACACCACCAGCACATTTCTCTGCCCCAGCTGCTGCAATGAAAAAAAAAAATACAGTCCCTGCCACCCATGTGCCCAGCGTCTAGATTGCAGTTTATCCAAGCAGCTAGCTTTACAAGTCCTGCCTTTCCATCTGGTGGATTCTGCCCCCTTCCGTGACTTTGCAGAATGTGCTGTACCACAATGACAGTTTCCCACTCGCTATTTCGTTTCACATAAAGACTATTCCAGCTCTGTACCATCATGTGGAAGGCAATGTTGTGGCATCATTGGGCAAGGCAGTCCGCCACAAGGTCCACCTTACTGCTGACTCGTGGTCCAACAAGCACGGTCAGGGATAATATATTTAATTCATAGCATACTTGGTAACTCTACTTGCAACTAGGAAGGATGAAGGGCAGGGTTCAGTGCTGGAACTTGTTTTGCGGCCCTCATCTCCATACATTTGGTGGTGATGATGTGAGGTTTGTCAGCTCAACCCTCTCCTCCTCCTCCATGCCCTCCTCTGCTGAATTGTCCTATGAACCACCAGTACCTCCAAAGCATTCAAGTGGATATTCAATAAGTCAGGCTAAAAGATGCTATGCAGTGCTTACGCTGGTATGTCTAGGGGACAGGAGCCACACTGGAGCAGAGATTCTTTTAGCTCTGCATGGGTAGGCCAAGAGGTGGTTCACGCCACATCAGCTTGAGCCAGGGATGGCGGTATGCGATAATGACACTAAGACCCCTGTCTGCCTGGCACATGTCCTCAATTTGATGGTGCAGAGTTTCTTAAACAGGTACCCAGGGTTGCAAGATCTTCTGAATCAGGCCAGAAGAGTCTGTAGCCAGTTCAGGTGGTCATACACAGCTAGGGTTTGGTTGGCTGAAATACAGGGGGAATTCTACCTGCCCGTAAACTGCCTGATTTGTGACATGTCCACAAGGTGGAACTAAACTTTGGCAATGCTGCAGTGGCTGCACATATACACATATACCTGTGTGAGTATGGCACAACGACAATGACATAATCCCTGATGTGTTCCTGCTGGAGCAGACTCTGTGTGGCATTATAGCAGAGCAGCGGGAGGAAGAGGAAAACGTCCTTTCCTCTCAAAGCCCACTTTATGCAGACACCATTCTTGCAATGCCCCTGTACACACTGAGGGAGGAGGTGGAGGAGGATTTTGGCTGTTTTGAAGGCATTGAAGCAAAGGAAGACATAAGTTAAACCTTAAGAGATGGTTTTCCATCCTCAGAACCCTTGGGAGTAGTATGTGGCTGGGAGGAAGCATTTCCATATACTGTAATCCTCAGTGACCCTGAGGACTCTGCTTTGCATGCATCCACAAACTTGTGGTGCATGGGCTCCTTATTCTTCAAAACCTACTATAGTCCCATGAGAAATTTGTGGCTTCAAGAAGAACTATCATTATTGGTTGGCAACCTTCCTTGATGAATATTACAAGGGGAACGTTTTAGAACTCCTCCTGTTCCCACAAAGGGAACAGAGGATGAAATATCTTGAGGAATTTATGTAACACCTTTCCAGACTTTGGTAGATTACAGTCTCATGGAAAAGCTACTTTTGAGGCTTCTGTTGCTCAAAGGAGGAGCGGTGGAGAAGGGGGCCGCCTCAGTGATGCATTTCAAAATTTTTTTAGTCCTCAGTGCCCAGGGCTGTCAGCTTCTACATCCAATCGGCAGTGTCTGCATCATATAGTGGGAGATTATCTAGGGGCGAAAACAGACATGGAGAGCTTTCCATTAAGCAAGCCACTAGGTTAAAGGGTCATGAGAATAGACCACTGTACAGAACTTGCCCAGTATGCAATTGAGCTACTGGGTTGCCTTGCATCCAACATGCTTTTCAAATGGGCATTTAGTGCTGCCAGAGGTTTTGTGACCGATAAAAGAGTGTCTCTGTCCATAGACTCCATTGACCGGCTGACATTTATCAAAATGAATCATTCCTGGATTAGCAGCAGCTATCAAGCCCCTGATGTTGATGTCACCAATTAGGTGTTTTTGGGATGTGGAATCTCTGCAAGACTGTCTAGGCTGCCTAGGTTTGTGGGTGTTGTTATATCTTGAAGTAATTTTTGGTATAGGTTTCATGGGCACAATTAACACCCAAGGATCAATTTTTCCACACCTGTTTGACCCAGGCATATAATTTAATTTTTTTACTGCCAATTCTTGCATTCCTCAACAGTACCTCTATAGCGTTACGGTGTGAAGGCACCAGCAACACCCAAAGCCCAATTTTTCTGCATCTGTTACTTCTATCCAAGGTCTGTGAGACAGACACCATAATTTATGCAAAAATCTCTAATCTTGTGCACTAAATTGTGCTCTCATTGTACAGACTGGATCCCCAAGCTGTTGTTTACAAAATAAAGAAAGCTTTTAGGGAAAATTTGATTTTTTCTTTATAAATGTCATTTTTGCTGCAGTAGTTCTATACACAGTACAGATGCACCATTTTACTGGCAGATTAAGGGGACCCCCAGGCACTTTATTTAAAGGAGTTTTTTATTTTAATTGATTCACTTTCAGCATCATTAAATCAATGCTTATATAAAAATTATTTAAAAAAAAACCTTTTTTGCATTGATACATGTCCCCAAGGGCAATACCCAGACCACAAAACCGTTTGTATGCCCAAAACCTTGCAAATTAGCCTTCAAAATAGGCACTTTAAATTTTTCCGGTTCGGGTCCTATTAACTTTAATGGGGTTTATTGTTCGGCTATGAACTTTAGTGATGTTTAAAAGTTCTGGCAAGAACCAGGGGGTATTCAGCCCATCTCTGCGTTAGTACTAAGTCACAGTCCTTAGAGTCTCCCCACCAGGAGGTGAGAAAGCCGGGGTCCAGTGGTGGATAACAGGTAAGAATCAAACACAAGCATAGTAAGTAAACAAGGTCGGTAAAAAGTAATTGCAGGTTGAGATCAAGCTGAAGCATAGTCGAGGAACAAGCCCAGAGCCAATACCTATTGGTAATAAAGACACGGACAGCAGCAGGAAAGACAAAGGCAAGATACTGACTGGAGAGAGCATAATAATTTGGCAAACAGGAAGTGCAGAGACATGGCTTAAATCTGGAAGTTTATGGGAGGAGCAAAGAGTTCAAGGTTCATGACAATCAAGGTTCAAGGCAGAATCATTCAAGGAATAGTCCAGGGAGCTGTCCAGCATTCCAGATGGCTTAGCATGAAGAGACATTACCTGACACAGCAGAGGTTCCTGGTTCAAATCCAGGCTATGACAGCTGGGCATAGAGAGGCAGATCTTCCACATGTTACTACAAAAGGTCTAGGACATCCATGACAGGCATACTAGAAACTATATGGACAAGCTTTCAGGGGTATACCTCCTTTCTCTCAGCCCAAACAAAAAATTCACATGAAAAGGTAATCAAGGTTTTTTTTAGCATATATGGTTATTCTCCTGCATTAGAGGTTCTTTAAATTTAGGTGTATATACAGTATACAGCAATTCTTTCACATCATCATATTTTATGCTGTTTTTCAGCATACCCTTGTTATTTGTAATATTTTATGACTTTTGGACTATTCATGTTTCTGTTTATTAAATCACAGACATTCACCAGTTTTCCAACTTTGGAGGTTTTATCATTTTTTTTCTGCATGTAGGCATTTATTTAAACTCTCTAGTAGCATGCTTACTAAATTAATAATATATTATTAGTATGCCAATTATAGTATATTTCTTAACAAAGACTCTGGTGGATAGTTAAGCACAATACAAGTGTAGGAGATAAGCGGAGAAGCTATATTCCAATAATAAATTCCAATAATTTAACATCCATGAAATTGTAAACAAAAGCTCTCCTCCCCAGTTCACCTAACATAGTAACAAAAGTGGTGGTACCCCCAGTCTATTGCTGGTGACTTTTTTTTCTAATACTCTGTGGACAAGGGGCTGGCTGAGATAACTTGGCAGTTTTAGTAAATCAACCCCAGTGTGTAATGATTCACATTTGTGATGTATATACTCCTATGCCAGATATTCTAGAACTAAGAGTAGCCATACCAGTCCATATCACTTGCCGCTGAGAAATCAGTTTCTATGACTTATGTAGACAAATACAGGGGTGCTTCATGTGAGTATTATCTCTGATGTAGACAGACATCAATTATCCAAATTAATGATACATTAGGCATGCCCATCTACATACCAGGGGTGGTGGACAGGGATCATTTGTCCTACCCATGATGGCGAATCTATGGAATAAAAATTGTGGAGGTAACCTGTGCCAGCATCCAATTCCTGGGTTGCATTTCTTATAATGAACTTGTTTATTAAAATCTTGATTCCCCTTTATGTTCTCATCCCTGTTAGTATATACCTATTAAGAATGAAGAATAAAAGTTGCCCCTCTCCTGGGACAAGTGGTATTTTACTATGTAGCAGGTTTTCCAGGCATTGGGCCTGATGTAGGTCTGCCATTGTTACCGGTTACCTCTCCAGCCCATGTGAGCTGTGAGCCTGGGTGAGAGAACTGACACATTGACAACTCCAGCATCTTTGTTTGGTTGTTTTATTGTATTTTTAGGGGATGGGAGAAGGGAATGAGTGGGATATTCCTTTGGCTCGACTATGTACAATTCTGGGACTTCTATAGCAAAAATGCCCGTTAGCGCTTTCTTGACGCCAGCCGACGCTAGCCCACGCTTACTGACGCTTTGAACATACTGTATCTCTGAAAGCGGTGCTGGAATTCCAACTTTAGTTCAGAAGATCTAGGACTGTAGAACATTGAACGTCTGACACTGCTTGCACTGCAAAGTCACTGACTACTCCCTCCAGCCTTGCACTGGCTTGAGGTAGCTTGTTGTGAATTCCTGTATGGCTGCAACTCTAAACTGATGCACTCACACTGTGCACTAACTCTTCAGGGCCCAAACTGTAAGTGCCCCCCCTCACACTTCAGGGTCCTCAACCTAGGTACCCCCTCTATCACCTCAGGGTCCTATGACCAGGTACCCCCTTTACAGCTAGCTGATACTTGGATCCTAGAATCTTCTCTGGAGTGGTCCCCACTGACGCTAGGCAGACCCCCAGGGGCAATCCTCAGTACTCACGACCTGTGTAGGCTTTCCTGGGACTGGACCCCTCTCACTCTCCGCTGGTTCTCAGCACACCGGATCCCCCTCAGCTCAACTCAGCACTCTCTGGATTCTCAGGCAGCACCTGAGGCATCCGCTTCCTCTGATAGGAGGAGAGACAGCCGTCCTCTACCTCCTGGGACTCTGCTTCCCGCCAAAGATGCTGAGTCACGCACTCTCCTCAGACTTATACCCACTCCCAGAATCTTTTGCAGCAGAATCTGCCTTCTGGGGTAACTACAAGCCTGAATGTGTCCCTGATTGGGTTTTCTCCACTGCCCTATAAGAAGCCTCTCATATAGCCAGTGGGGAGACTCCCCTCTCAGCAAACACACCTGGAAGCCATGACACCCTAATGAAAAAGCAATCATGGCCCTGCTGTTAGGCAGACAAGGCCCACTATGCATTTACCTAGCACCTACTTGTAGGGTGCTACACCTATAAGGTGTTTTCTGCATCAGTAGTGCCAATACAGCACCTTTATACAGAATGGGAACTGTATAAAGGGGACTCTAGCTTCTGATTGACTAATGCCACTGTCAGTTATAGGTTATTTAGGTCAGTATTAAAAGGATATTAAAATGTATTGGCTGTGCTGATGCAGAGAAAGCCTCAAAGTAATGCTGCCCAAATCCAAAAGTTTGTTCTGAAAGTAGAGCAACTTTCAGGAATGATTTGGGCAGGAGTGATAGGAAGGGAACTTTCATAATGTGTAATTGTTAACTCTATTCATAGCTGGGGTATTATATAGCAATAGCTACACAGAATTTTTTTGTTTTGGGTGCTCTTTCGATTTTCTTGTGGCAAGTGGGGTCAAATAACATTCATTTGTGAATGTAGTGGTGACAAAAATAGAAAAAGTAAGATGGAAAATTAATCTTGAATGAACAGATTTCCAACAGTGTAAATGCCTTTTGTTTAGGAAATTGTATTAATACCAAACAACAGTCATAAAGTCTCTAATGGCATTATTGCTTGCACTGATGATTTTTTTGTATTGTGCTGTTTTTACTACTTTGACCAGTTGTAGTTTTAAAACATCCAATGTTACTGTAGATAAAAATTAACATTTTGTTCCATACATTTCCCATTTATGACACTAAGATTTTATTTCAGGTATAAAGCATAGTGAAGTTATTTACAAATGCAATAAAGGATTTTTATTTTGTATCTTTTTTCTTGCAGCGCTTACCATGAACAAAAGACAACAAAAAGAAAGTTTACATATAAATGGTAAAAAATAAATAAGAAGGGTAAAACAGCTAAAAAACAATTAAGTAAGGGGAGGAAATAATTATTTAGAGCTGTTAACAAGAAAAACCCTGGTTGCTTTAACTGACCTTATGTGCTACTTTGATGTGCACATAAAAGACAAGTGTACATAATGTATGTGGTAGCAACAATATTGTTACTATGTATTCATCAATAATAGATTACACAAGAGCCGATACAGGGGCTCGTCAAGCACAGAATGAGGCCCATCTGTTAAAAGGACATCTAGGTCTCTCCGATAATATCGGCAAAGTGACCTTGACGAGGAAAGAAGGAAAGAGAAGGTACACCTTAGGAATTACACATAGGCCCTCGGTCCTTAACTGGTTTATTAATTGTATTCAGTATGATTTAGCAGATGTTATTGCTCTGAAATTTGATAATGGCTCATGGCAGCTACTTCCCTGGTTCTGACTTCTGAGTGCTCTTTCAAATGTCTGCATTTGTTTTGCCCAAAGACTCTTTGTGAAATCGACACGTTGAAGATGATCCAGTTTTCAAGTAGTGTGTGTAGTAATTTTGATATCTAATCCTACTAAGGAGTAATTCAGCATAAAAATGTTTGTGTATGAAAGGTAATATATATGGTTTATTATCATCATTTTTATTAACATGTAGACTGATCCCGTACCACAAAACACATAATTTATGGTAATGCAAGCCTTTTGTTTATTCTTTAAAGACTCCTTTGCAATTACCAGTAATCAGCTGGCAGGGCAATAATAACCTTCCTGGAGAAATACCTCTATAACCAGCCTTCCTGTCAAGAACACAGCCAGCATTCTTTGC
The DNA here is from genome assembly GCF_965119305.1 of Pelophylax lessonae. Taxonomy (NCBI): domain Eukaryota; kingdom Metazoa; phylum Chordata; class Amphibia; order Anura; family Ranidae; genus Pelophylax; species Pelophylax lessonae. Next base: position 134,491,261 of record NC_138772.1, read on the forward strand.
CTGAACCACACGTGGTCCAGAGGTCAGTTCTGATTGTTAGCTCCTGCAGAGCTTTTATATGTACAGAAGTCCCCTTAAGTCATTTTGTGTTATTGCTCAGGATAATGCATGTAATTGTTTAGGAGCTTTGAAATTACTTTGAAAACTTTATATGCAACTATTAAGTTTCACTACAACAGCAGAACCAGACAGATCTCTCCATAGTTTATTTATTTAATAATGGCACAAGTACTTTTCACTTATTTACAAGAACAGTCTTGCTGTGATCTGTGACACGCTGTGCAGGACATGTCAGCTCGGTTCAGCAGAAACAGCCTGTAAATTGGATCTGGACATTGGGAGGTTTGGATTCATTGCACTGACAAATTTGTAACTGCACACGGTGAACTCTCAAAATAACATTTATTGTACTGGAAAACAACGATGAAAGTCAAATTGCTAACATATTAAATAAATGAGATCAGGAGATTGCAATATTGGGTTGCCACATCAAAGGGTTTTTTTTTCATTCATTTTGAAACCAATTAAAAAAAAATTACTAAGTACTATTTTGGAAGGCTCATTTGAACATTTTCCCCATGGATATTGCTTAGCTGTATGCCTGTCTACTAACTGGGGGACCTGGAGTACAACTGGCGAAAATGTGTATAATGTTAGTTTTGCTTACCAGCAACCAATTTGATTTTTTTTTTTATTTATTTATAATGCAAAATGCAATTTTGAAGGTTTACTTGATTTTTTTTAAATGAATTTACTTTACAAAATGAGTCTATTCCTCTAAAGAGTTCAAATTTAGCAGGAAACAGATGCCACCCTCACATATACAATGGTGGAAGTCAACATTGCACTCGCCAGGCAAGACTCATCAGACTTGGAGGTACTTAGCCCCCAGCTACATCACTAGCCTAGTCTCAAAATACCAACCTAATCGTGCTCTTCACTCCTTCCAAGACTTCCTGGTCCATAGCTTCCTCATCACCTCCTCCCATGCTCGCCTCCAGGAGCATCTCCTATCCTATGGAACTCCTTACCCCAATCTGTCCAATTATCCCCTACTCTATTAGCTTTTAGACGACCCCTGAAAACCCTTAGATGCCTACCCTGCCCACACCTAATAACTGTATTTTCATTTTCTCCATCAGCTCATGCCCCACAGGTATTTTGTTTCACTTGACCCTTTCTTTTAAATTGTAAGCTCTAACGAGCAGGGCCCTCTGATTCTCCTGTATTGAATTGTATTGTAACTGTACTGTCTACCCTCATGTTGTAAAGCGCTGCGCAAACTGTTGGCGCTATATAAATCCTGTATAATAATTTAAAAAAAGATATATTGTTGATAAAATACATTTGCAACAAGGGCAGAAATTATCAAAATTAAGCTTCCAAGTACACAGTGGATCAATGGGGTTGATTTACTAAAGCATGTTAACTTTTAAAGTGAATTTTCACTTATTTTAGCGAATGAGGTAAAACAAAATGAAAATTAATTTTTCAAGGAATACCCAGTCAAGTTCATGGAAAATGTAAAGCCCATGAATAACAAATCCATCCTTGAAGTGCCCCCTCCCCACACACACTGCAAGGGTTATTTTCTCCTTATGTCTACAGGCAGAATAATTAACTTATTCCTTGCTCCAATAGGGTCCCCCCCAGAGCTGATCAGTAAATCCCTAGACATGACAAGGAATTTGTAGTGTGGGGGAGATGGGGGGGGGGGGGGCACTGCAAGGGTGTATTTTTTTTATGCTCATGAAGTTGGGCTTTAAAAAAAAAACATGCTTTATGTTTATTCATGACTGGATGACTGATGTCAGCAGAACTTCATTCAGTGAATTTTCTCTTTACAATGTGAATTCTTACTTTGCTTAGTGAATGAAGTGAAGTTGTGCTGATCTTTATCAACCAATCATTTTTTTTTCCTTGAACATGATTGGGTATTGTTTGCAAATTTAATTTGTTCCACCTTATTCACAAAGATAAGTTCAAATTCACTGTTCAAAGTGAATAACCTTTGTACTCCTTTAACTACTTCCAGTCCGGGCCTTTTCTGGCACTTTTTGTTCACAATCAGTATTTTTTGCTAGAAAATTACTTAGAAATTACTTAGAACCCCCAAACATTACAGAGGCCTTAAAGAATAAATTGGTGGGTTTTGCTAATTTTTTTATGTCACACGGTATTTGCGCAGCACTTTTTCAAGCACAACTGTTTGGAACAAAAAACACTGTTTTTAATTTATTGCACAAAAAAACAATACATAACTTATTTTTTTGTCAAGCAAAATATAAACGATGAAGTTACACTGAGTAAACAGATACCAAACATGTCACTCTCTAAAATTGCCAAGCCTGTGCAACGAAACAAATGACGTAAAGTTTACTATCCATAGGAATTAGGCAATGCTTTAAAAACCTTTACATGTTACCACTTTAAATTTACAGAGGAGGTCTGGTACTAGAATTACTGCCTATGATCTCACGTTCGCGGTGATACATCACATGTGTGGGACGATCGCTGTTTGCGCATGTTAGGGACAAAAGCACACATTCACCTTTGCGTGCAAGCATGAGAGGACGGGGGCACTTAAAATTATTTTTTTAATTATTCATTTTTATATTTTTACACTTATCACTCTTACTACTTTTTCCCCCCTATAATTGGCTTTATTGCACGTGTTTATTAATTATAACATTCATTCATTTATATAATATATATGTGTATGTATATATATATATATATATGTATTGTACTTAGTGAACAATTATAATACACAATATATTACTATATTATTTGAATTTATGTTATTTAATCTAATTAATTCAATTATTCAATTAATTATTCTATTATATATATTGATTAATTTCTATTAACTAAACACGTGCCAAAATAAGGGCTCTAATCACTTATTCACTGATGATTTTTTTCTTGACCAGCTCGTGTCCTCTTCTCCCTCTGGACTATGTGGCGGTTACCCGTCTCAGCCCCGGATCAGACATATACCCATTTGGTGCATCTTCACAGCGGACAATTCTCCGTGCCAAAATAATATATCCCAGAGTTTTCCTAGTAATCCTCTGGTTGATATTTATAATAATCCTTTTATTAGCTATGTAAGTACCTGACCTCATAATTGCCGCTAATATGTTTTAGGATAGTATCGGTACTAGTGCCAACTCTATGTGAGATTTATGACTAATTAGTCTCCATTCTTAGTTTATTTTATAAAGCTCCTGAAGAGTGGATGCGATTTCCACGAAACGCGTTGAGCTATGCAGTATTCATGTGGACCAGGACATGGATCAGGAACTATGTATTACGTGTATGATATGTAACTTATGTTATTGCAATGTATGTATTATTGTCAATTGTATCTATACATGAATCGCTATATATTTTGTCCTTCTGACCCATGTCTGCATCTATTTGATCTGGTTTTATCATGTATCATGTAGCACAATAAACCCTTGTAGTTATATACCTCCTTCGTTATCCAATATGTGCAGCATCGACCTCACTCAAAGTCCCGCTTTCCTTTCCCTTCTTTTTTTGTGTCTATATTTTTACACTGTTGCTTTAAATTTTTTCTTTTTTTAATCACTTTTATTTCTGTTACAAGGTTTGTAAACATCCTTGTGACAGCAATAGGCAAGTGACAGGTCCTCTTTATAAAGAGACATGGGTCTATAAAGCCCCAAACCCCCCTCTGTACTTAAAAACATTCAAAACACCAAGATCAGTGTTTCTGAATGCTTTGGTTTTCCATAAGATGGCGCTGATGGTTTCTGAGTAAATCGGAAGTGATGTCATGCCATTGCTTCTGAGTTACTATTACGAACAGCTGATCAAAGTCGATTCCAGGTTTGCTTGGCTGTCCAGCCAGCCGTCTGACATGCCGGCTGGTTGTTCGGGTCTCCTGGTGGGACAGGAGAGCCCGAGAGAGCAGCAGAAGGTGACAGGAAGGGGGGATGTCCCCTCCCACTGCTTGTAATTAGCAATCAAATGGCTTTTTAGCCACTCTGATTGCTATTACAAGAGAGCAGACCGTCAGCTCTAAAAAAGGATACTGGGGTGATCATCCCATTACAACCACCAAAAGTCTGGGAAGTGGTTAAAAAAACAGGGAAAAATGCGCCTTGTAGTTTGAGTACCTAAAATAGGAGCTCCAGGCTCCTTCGGAAAAAAAGAAGTGTCAGCAGCTACAAATACTGTTGCTGCTGGCTTTTAATATAAAGACACTTACTGTACCTGTCCAGGGATCCAGCAATATCCTCACCTGAGCCGATTCGTTAGTCGGGTTCACAGCCTGTGTCCTACTGTGCTCGTGCAAGTTGGACTGTGCCTTGTGAATGGTCCCGTAGTCTTCTGGGACCTGGGATGTGTCCCAGAAGACTGCTGGGGTAGGAGGGGGGCTGAACTTCTGCCTCAGTTTGCCGCGGCAATCTGAGCCGAAAGTGGGAACGGGTACCTATCAAAACCAGGGGCCCACTCCCCCCCAAAAAGTGGCAAATGTGGCTGTGGAAAGGGGGGGGGGGTGCAAACAAGCAGAACTCTCCCTTTTGGGTGGAGCTCTGTTTAACCGGTTGCCGACCGCCGCACGACTATATACTGCGGCGGTCAGCCCCGGCCAGGCAGAGTGACGTATCGGTACGTCACTCGCCTGTCACTGACTTGCGAGCCTATCGCGGGCGGGTGCGCGCGCGCCGAGGCGCGCGCCCGCCGCAGCTCCTTCACAGACAAGTCAGTGCGTGTGACCGGCGGACTCGATGTCCGCCAGTCACACTGCGATCGCTCCTGTGAAGGGAGAAAGACAGAGCAGCTTGTGTAAACAAGCTGCCTGTCAGTTCTCCCTGTGTAAAAGTGAAGATCTGTCCGTTCTACTATGTAGAACGGTTGATCTTTGCTTTTACACCAATAGGAATGTCCCTACACAGTTAGAATCACGCCCCTAGGACACACTTAACCCCTCCCTGTCCAATAAAGTTAACCCCTTCCCTGCCAGTGTCATTTTTGCAGTAACAGTGCATATGTATAGCACTGATTACTGCAGTAATGTCACTGGTACCCCCAAAAGTGTCAAAAATGTCAGTCAAGGGTCCGATCTGTCCGCCGCAATGTCGCAGTACCGAAAAAAAATCGCAGATCGCCGCCATTACGCGTTAAAAAAAAAAAACACCAAAACTTTTGCGCAAACCAATCAAAATACGCTTTTTGCGATTTTTTTTACCAAACATAGGTAGCATAAAACAAATTGGCTGAAAAATGTTAAAAAATTTTGATTTTTACTTTTTTTTTTGGGGAATTTCATATAAAAAAATGTGAAAAATATTGTTATTTTTGCAAAATTTACGCTCTTTTTCTGTTTATAGCGCGTGATCAAAAAATCGCACAGGTGATCAAATACCACCAAAAGAAAGCTCTGTTTGTGGGAAAAAAAGGACGTCAAATTCGTTTAGGTACAGCGTCGCACGACCGCGCAATTGTCCGTTAAAGTCACGCAGTAAAAAATCGCAAAAAACCCCTGGTCCTTTAGCAGCCAAATCCTCCGGGGCTTAAGTGGTTAAGATAAAAGAAAAAACAGTAATGCGAAAAGATTAATCCTCCAATGGCAAAATGTGGCTCTACAAATCAGTTTTTCTGGTGATGGTAAGCTTTTTACAAATAACTTCTCATTATTTTTCTTAAACCAATGTTTGACTCAAAAATGCTCACTTCTTCAGATTGCTATCTAATGTCTATGGGTAATCTTAAAGCAAACCTGTGTTTTGCCCATGCAAAACAAGGAAACACTTTTGCTTTCATCCCCTTTTATCAGCAGCATATACATTGACTAGCCTTAACATTATAACCACTCACCTAAAAGGTTCCCTATTTGCTGCCAAAATAGCCCCTTTTCCTGACACCCCTGACCCATCAATGCATGGATGCAACTAGACTTTTGAAGGTATGCTGTGGTATCTGGCACCAAGCTAAAGGTAGCAGATCCTTTAGGTCCTGTAAATTGCAAGGTGGGGTCTCCATGGACCAGGGTTATTTTCCAGCACATCCCACAGATACTCAACTGGATTGAGATTTGAAGAATTTGGAGGCCAAGTCCACACCTCAAACTCCTCGTTGTATTCTTCAAACCATTCTTGAACCATTTTTGCAGGGTGACAGTGTGCATTATGCTGCTAAACGAAGCCACTACAATCAGGGAATACGGTATAGATGAAGGGGTATACTTGGTCACTAACAATGTTTAGGTAGGTGGTACGTGTCAAAGTAACATCCACATTAATGGAAGGACTCATGTTTTCCCAGCAGAACATTGCCCAAAATATCACACTGCCTCCAATGGCTTGTCTTTTTCCCATACCGCATCCTGGTGCCATCTCTTCCCCAGGTAAATGTAAGAGAAAATGTGATACATCAGACCAGGCCACCTTCTTCTGTTGCTCCATGGTCGAGTTCTGATGCTCATATAGCGATTGTAGGTGCTTTTGGCTGTGCACACAGGTATTTCTTTGCAAGATCAGGAGATCATTTCATATCTATGGGGCAGTAGCAGATATTGATGATCAAGGCTTGTTGAGGAGATTGGACAGAATGAGAAATATTATCCAGTTGCTGTTATTTCTTTGAGAGTGCCACAGACTAGACTTCCCTACCTTCATTCCCAGGCATGGACACAAATAGATGCACAACATTGAACTTTTCACATGCCTAAGGGTGATCAGATTGTGGCACAATACTAGACAAACTTCTCAGGTAGGCCAAAGATTATGAGATTTTCTTTCCTGCAACCTCAAATTGCTTGATTTCCCCATAAACACAGTCAGTTGTAATGGGGGAATCCCTCCTGCAGAGTTCATGTGTCCTCTCGGCAGGGGGCCACGGGGAGCCATCTGTGCCGGGAGAGCACAATGATTACTGCTAATGGCTATAGCTGTTGGCAATAATCGCATGCCAAAAACCTGACATGCTCCTTGTACCCAAGTGGATCGATGGATTGACTTTTGCCACCTTCCCTGAATGAGTTCATGGGCTTTTTCTGGGGTCCAGCCACCCTCCCGTGTGTTATAAAAGAGATTAGGTTTAGGTCCTAGGGGTTGGTGGCTATAGAAGGAACAGGACATGTGCAGAGGCTTGCTGGGACCTTTAGTCAACCTTCAGAGCTCCGATTCATCAGGGCACCCAAGAACATGGACATCTCCTAAGTTTCAAACATATATGGACCTTTCCCAAAGAGACTTCTCCTGTGCAGGCACTCTGCGGCAGCCTCAGTTAGGTGTTGTTAGGCGAAAGATGTTTATGCATGTTATGCTGAAATTTCAGTAAACGTTGTTTCAACTGCCATGAGTCTGGTCTGAAGTTATTCAAGGACCGCATGTTGGGTCTTGATGTATTCCTAAAGAACCTGTGTCTGTAATAGAGCTCTGGGGAATAAGTAACACCACTACAAAAGGGTAACCTACAAGGCTAAGAAGAGGAGCTTGTTTCCATGGATAATGGAAAGGAAGAACAGCTACAGCAACCAGTCCTTTGGTGTGGTACCTGGTTATGTGACAGGTCCTCCGTCAGCGAGGGGGTCAGTGCTCTGACTCCCTCCATAGCTGTCCTCCTCTGGTCACAGACTAGCATTACAGAGATCTAGGACCTGATTACTAGGTACGGAGAAGAAAAAGTAGACTCAGGAGGACATGTATGAGACCTGCATTATGTGTCCAGGACTGCCCTAATGTTTCCTCACATGACTGCAGCCTCTGCCTCATCCCGGGCATTGGCGAGCATGCCTTTGGGCAAGGTGTTATCCCACGTGCATGGGTAAAGGTAGACCCCGCCCACATGCCCATAGATGGATTGAATCAGTCTGTTGTCACAATGATTGTCATTTATAGATCATCTCACCCACAGGAAGATAAAAATATAAACTTTTAAACTGCATAGGCAAACATGTGTTTGAGTATTTAATGTCTTTCTAATCAATGCTGTCAGTTTAATTCCATGGAATTGCCTTACAATTGCTATCCATTGCTTTGGCATAAGTTCAAGTATTTCTTAGTGAGAGCCTAAATCGAAATTTTAAAATAGGGAGGGTGGAGGAAGGTGACATGACTAAAGTGACTAAAGTGACAATATTTATAGTACACACACTGCAGTACTACTGATGGGCATTTCCCAGTCTGACAGTTTACTTTTTTGTCAACATAATTGATGGTAAGCATGGCCACAAAACTAGCTAAACTCACTTTTCCATCAGTTGAGGAAAACCACTGTGAGAGCTCCACTTCACTACCAAGACTGAATATTTGACCTTTGGCTCCTGCTAGGAAGAGGTAAACAGCAGTTAGAATACCAGAGTTTCCTGTTTATCTGCAATTGGTTCATCAAAGGAAGTCGCAAAGATAGAATACCTTGTTCTAAGGTCAGCAAGCTTTGAAAGAAACAGGGCAAAGCAAGTCTGTAAAGTGTATGTCATATGCAGTACATCTCTGCAATACATGAACATTTTCATAAATTTTTATCCCTTTAATTACCCTTAAAGTACAAAAAATACTAGCTGATCTGCCAACAATGCACTCGGTTTCAAAGTCAACACACAGAACTTTTGTGGACTTAACAGTGTCAGCTCTGCCCGGTTTTCTTTTACTGAACTACTCAAACCCACCCACTCTTCCATCTCCAATCAGAGACACTAATCATTTTGTAGTCCCAAGACTAGAGCAGATTCATATTAGACTACAGTCTACAGATATAGCCTAATCCTCACCCAGTCTCTAACCTAGGCAAAGTTCTGACTCTTCTGGGTAGTATCAGAGCTTGCAGCTAAGTCTCACCGCCTCACATTCCTTTTGGCCTATCAGGATGAAGGGATGCCTAACTAGCCAGTAGTGTTGGGCGAATGGTTCGGACAGAGCATATGTTCGGCAAACACCCCAATTTGCCTGCCAATCGCCCCACAATGCATTGCACACTTCACAGTGCATTCTAAGCCCTGATTGGCTGAAGCAATGCCCCCTGACCACTGATCAGATGTAAGGCTTTGCCCAATTAGGGCACAGTGAATTGCTTGTGGTTTAGGAGTGGGCTGGGAAGCCCATGTCTGCGCCCTTAACAACAATTGAGTCATTAGCTGTCAACAGGCTCAGCCCCCCTCACCCCAAAGCACCTTGTCCCCATGTTGGTGAGAACAAGTGCCTCTTCCCCTCAACCTTGGCCTGTGGTTGTGGGGATCGCGGTCAGGGGTCTTATCAGAATCTGGAAGCCTCCTTTAACAAGGAGGCCCCCAGATTCCACCCCCCCCCCATGTAAATGAATATGAGGTACCCATTTACCAAAAAAATAAAGTGTCAAAAAGAAATAAAAAAACACACACAAGTTTTGACAATTCCTTTGTAACATCATCAATCATGCTGCTACCAACGCTGGATCCGAAAAAAGAAAAGAAAAAGCTCCACCCACGATGAAGGCTAACCGCTGTCTTCCTGACAGTTCTTAAATAGGTAAGGGGCAGAACCACCTGGCAACCTGTAGCAGGCAGATGGCTTTGTCGCGGGCAGAGCTTTTTTCAGGTCCGGCGGTGTGGCGGGCGCCGTGATTGGCGATAGATCTACATCGGGGGACATTGTTTTTTTATTTTGAATAAAGGAATTGTCAAAAACTGTGTGTAAGTTTTTATTTTATTTTATGTTGACACTTTCATGGTGAATGGGTAGGGGTACTATGTACCCCATACTCATTCACATGGGGGGGGTCCAGGATCTGTCCAGGATCTGTTGAGGGCATGTGGCATAGCTCTCTGGTATGATTTAGGAGGGTGGGCACTTGCTCATCCTCCTTTCATGACATGTCGGGCTGCATGCTCGCATAAGGGTCTGGTATGGATTTTGGGGGGGACCCCCACACATTTTATTTTTTTTTTCACTCTCAGTGACTGCACCTCGATTCTATGTTTTGACTGCACAAAAACCGCAGCAAAAAGCAATATAGATCAAAATTCTGTGTCAGAATTTGCAAACAGCAGAGACATGGGTGGGACTATGGGGGGGGGGGGTTAGGGGCAGGTACAAGACCAGTCACCCAGTGCATGTAAAGATGGCAGTAGGAACCAGTCTGTACATAGAGGCAAAGCATAGAAATGATCTAATGCTAGATTACTGCACAGATCTGGAAGAAATACATGAGGAACGCGATTCATGTAAGAATATGAATGGCTTTTGTGTACAGGAAATATTTTTCTACCCTGAATTTCAGCTTTAAATAAAACATACCTCAGTACTTCGTTGCATTTTCTTGTGTTTTTTCTTGTATTACTAAAAAATATTATGGCAATAAATAATTAATCAGTTTATTAGTAGCTTCCTACCCATTTATCTCCAAACTTCCCTTTTAAGATTGTAGATCTGTTTGAAGTATACTTTAAGATGGAATACATCATTAAATGCACAATGTTTGAGGTCAGATCATTTGCATTTTATGTATATCTACATGCCAAGCTTACTAATGTGAAACTGGTGTTCTCTGACCAGCTTAGCATTTGTTCCTTAAGCAATTTGCAAAGGCCACTTACCACATCCTGTACAGTTCTGACGGGTGTCCCGTTCAATTAGCAATGTGTCAGAGTGTTATGAAGCTATTGCAATTCCAGCTGTGAGTTGTTAATAACAAACTTACCCACAGGACAATCCTGCCATATGGTTACCGGCCTATCATTGTCATAATATGCATTGCAAAGAAACATTTCTGTCAACAAACAGTGGGCATAGGTCATGGGATTTGATGAGGGCCTTTAACAGCTTACCTTCTATGGAGCCTGATATAGTATAGAATATTTTTAGATTTATTTGTTGAAGGCTGCTAACTAACTTGTCACAGTTACTGTTGTATAACATTTATTCAGAAAAAAAATCATGGATACAAAAGATAAAATTGCCCATAAAACCAACTTACCATAGATTGCAAAAGAAGGCAACATAACAACATTTAAATATATTTTCTCTCCTTGTTCTTTTTTTTTTTTTTTGCAATTTCAACCTCATTTATTGAGGGATGCAAAGAGTAATCAGGGCATAAAAAATCAGTCAGTGAATTGCTAATGCTATGCAACAAATTCAGGAACTGTGCCTAAAGCAATCTAAACTCAACAACCCAATTACATACCCTTCCCTAGGGTGTTGCTCACTAAGTGTACTGTATTTATGAAAAAAGCAGCATTGGCATCCTAGGAAAGCACAACAGAACCCACCCCCTTCTCTTTTTCATAACATAACAGGGATGTATTCTGTAGTTCAAAGAAGAGAAAATCAGAGGTGTCACTAGCGTTGGTGCCACCTGGTGCAGTAAAACATGGTGTCAACCCCCCCCCCCCCTCCCCCGAGGCACTGAGCAGACTCTCCCCTCCCAGCCTGTCACAGTGGATGGAGCTGGGATGGAATCAGGGTGGTGGATGGAGCCTGGGACGGGATCAGGGTGGTGGATGGAGCCGGGATTGGATTAAGGTAAAGGTTTGAGCCGAGATGGGATCAGGGAAAGGATTAAGCTGGGATAGGATCAGGAAATGGATGGAGCCGGGATGGGATCAGGGTGGTGGATGGAGCCGGGATGGGTCAGGGGGAAGGATGGAGCGGGATGGGCTTGGGGAAGAAGGATGGAGTCGGGATGGGATCGGAGTGAGAAGCTCATTGTTGGGGTTTACAACAGGAAGGTCACTCTTATTTCTCTAAAGCCAAAACTTTTTTTCTAGAGACTGAAAAGGGTTGGTTTTTCTTGAGGTATTTGTCCCTATTAATGAGATTCACTCTGACCATTTGGAATGAAAGTGATGAAATCCATTTTGAATTGTCAGTCAAATGCAAGGTGAAAGGAAATCCACCAATGGGGACATCTGACAAATAGTGACAAATGTCTGAGAGAGGATTTCCCTAACTTTGTCTACAATTCTCACTTCCTGTTGTGTCAACAGGACAAAAATGAGCAACAATCTTTTCAAATAAATGCAGACAAAGAAAATCTAAAAACATGACAGGAGTTTTTAACCAATCCATGATTGCTTATTGCTAATCTACTAATAGCTGTAAGGCCTGTTTCACACTGTCTTCAGCTTGTGAAAGAGCAGTGTGAACAGCAAGCTTTGTTGAAGCCTTTAAAGTACCATTCAACTCCAATTTGTAAATGGTGAACACAGATCCTCGAGGGAGTGTTGATTGCCACTTTAAGCACTCTGCTAGCAGGCTTTCAGCAAGCTTTAAGGCATGCTGAAGCCTGCTAGCAGCTTGTTTAACGTGGCAATCAACACTCCCAGTAGGATTAGTGTTCAACATTTACAAACTGGACCTAAATGGTACTTTAAAAGCTTCAAAAAAGCTTTCTGAAAGCTCTACAAATGCCTAATCAAAGCTTGCGGTTCACACTGTTCTTATTAGGGATGAGCTTCAAGTTCAAATCAAAGCTAATTTTGACTCGAACATCAGTCGTTCAATCGTTCGTCGAATGATGAACAAATGTGCTTCTTCACAGGAAACTTGAGTGGCCATAATGCACTGCTCAAGCGCGGCGCGTGCTTTACGTTATGTGATTGGCCAAAGCATGCACCCTGACCTCCATGCTTTGGCCAATGAAATCATCTGTGCCATCAAACTGCAATCATGGCTCAGGTGCTAAGTACATGCCCCACACTATATAAAGGCTGCTCGCACAGCCGCAGCGTGTAGTGTAATTGTGTGGGCGAGACAGGAGACAGGGAGAGGAATGTGTTTGAGGCAGGGAGAGAATAGTTATTTTGCAGTTTGTTAGACAGTGCAGTGTGAGTATAGGGAGGGAGAGGATCATGTTTTTTCAGGCATGGAGAGCAAAGTGATTTGCAGTTTTTCAGACAATGCAGTGTAGTCTAATTAGAGACATTGCTAGCAGTTAGGCAGGGAGAGAGATTTATGCTTTTTACAAGTTAAGAGATCAGATAGTGAAGTATATTCAGTAGAGCAGTATATACCATAGACTATATACCATACATTGATCTCTATCTATACATACAGTGGGTACGGAAAGTATTCAGTCCCCCTTAAATTTTTCACTCTTTGTTATATTGCAGCCATTTTCTAAAATCATTTAGGTTCATTCTTCTTCCTCATGAATGTACACATAGCACCCCATACTGACAGAAAAACACAGAATTGTTGACATTGTTGCAGATTTATTAAAAAAGAAAAACTGAAATATCACATGGTCCTAAGTATTCAGACCCTTTGCTGTGACACTCATATATTTAACTCAGGTGCTTTCCATTTCTTCTGATAATCCTTGAGATGGTTTTACACCTTCATTTGAGTCCAGCTGTGTTTGGTTATACTGATTGGACTTGATTAGGAAAGCCACACACCTGTCTATATAAGACCTTCCAGATCACAATGCATGTCAGAGCAAATGAGAATCATGAGGTCAAAGGAACTGCCTGAAGAGCTCAGAGACAGAATTGTGGCAAGGCACAGATCTGGCCAAGGTTACAAAAAGATTTCTGCTGCACTTAAGGTTCCTAAGAGCACAGTGGCCTCCATAATCCTCAAATGGAAGACGTTTGGGACGACCAGAACCCTTCCTAGAGCTGGCCGTCCTGCCAAACTGAGCTATCGGGGGAGAAGAGCCTTGGTGAGAGAGGTAAAGAAGAACCCAAAGATCACTGTGGCTGAGCTCCAGAGATGCAGTCAGGAGATGGGAGAAAGTTGTAGAAAGTCAACCATCACTGCAGCCCTCCACCAGTCGGGGCTTTATGGCAGAGTGGCCCGACGGAAGCCTCTCCTCAGGGTAAGACACATGAAAGCCCGCATGGAGTTTGCTAAAAAACACCTGAAGGACTACAAGATGGTGAGAAATAAGATTCTCTGGTCTGATGAGACCAAAATAGAACTTTTTGGCCTTAATTCTAAGCGGTATGTGTGGAGAAAACCAGGCACTGCTCATCACCTGTCCAATACAGTCCCAACAGTGAAGCATGGTGGTGGCAGCATCATGCTGTGGGGGTGTTTTTCAGCTGCAGGGACAGGACGACTGGTTGCAATCGAGGGAAAGATGAATGCGGCCAAGTACAGGGATATCCTGGACAAAAACCTTCTCCAGAGTGCTCTGGACCTCAGACTGGGCCGAAGGTTTACCTTCCAACAAGACAATGACCCTAAGCACACAGCTAAAATAACGAAGGAGTGGCTTCACAACAACTCCGTGACTGTTCTTGAATGGCCCAATTGAGCATCTCTGGAGAGACCTAAAAATGGCTGTTCACCAATGTTTACCATTGAACCTGACAGAACTGGAGAGGATCTGCAAGGAGGAATGGCAGAGGATCCCCAAATCCAGGTGTGAAAGACTTGTTGCATCTTTCCCAAAAAGACTCCTGGCTGTATTAGAACAAAAGGGGGCTTCTACTAAATACTGAGCAAAGGGTCTGAATACTTAGGACCATGTGATATTTCAGTTTTTCTTTTTTAATAAATCTGCAACAATGTCAACAATGCTGTGTTTTTCTGTCAGTATGGGGTGCTATGTGTACATTCATGAGGAAGAAGAATGAACCTAAATGATTTTAGCAAATGGCTGCAATATAACAAAGAGTGAAAAATTTAAGGGGGTCTGAATACTTTCCGTACCCACTGTATAGGGCAATAGATTAGATATCAGGCCATTTAGTATCTATCGGTCACTTGCATATACCCTGTATTGATCTGATCTCTATTTATATATAGGGCTATTAATTAGATCATATCAGGTCATTGAGTATCTATCGGTCACTTGCGTATACCCTATATTGATCTGATCTCTATCTATATATAGGGTTATATACTTGCGCAGTTAGGCAGGGAGAGAAATTTGTGATTTTTACAAGTTAATAGATCAGATAGTGAAGTATATTCAGTAGAGCAGTATATACCATAGACCATATACCATACATTGATCTCTATCTATATATAGGGCAATAGATTAGATATCAGGCCATTGAGTATCTATCAGTCACTTGCGTATACCCTATATTGATCTGATCTCTATCTATATATAGGGCTATTAATTAGATCATATCAGACCCTGAAACTGATCTGCAGCATGGTGGCCAAGACCATACAATGGTTTAACAGGACAGGTTACACTCAGAACAGGCCTCACCATGGTCGACCAAAGAAGCTGAGTGCATGTGCTCAGCATCATATCCAGAGGTTGTCTTTGGGAAATAGACGTATGAGTGCTGCCAGCGTTGCTGCAGAGGTTGAAGGGATGGGGGGTCAGCCTGTCAGTGGTTAGACCATATGCTGCACACTGCATCAAACTGGTCTGAACGGCTATCCTCCCAGAAGGAAGCTGATGCACAAGAAAGCTTGCAAACAGTTTGCTGAAGACAAGCAGACTAAAGGCATGGATTACTGGAACCGTGTCCTGTGGTCTGATGAGACCAAGATAAACTTATATGGTTCAGATGGTGTCAAGCCTGTATGGTGGCAACCAGGTGAGAAATACAAAGACAAGTGTGTCTTGCCTACAGTCAAGCATGGAGGTGGGAGTGTCATGGCCTGGGGCTGCATGAGTGCTGCCAGCATTGGTGAGCTACAGTTCATGGAGGGAACCATGAATGCCAACATGTACTGTGACATACTGAAGCAGAGCATGATCCCCCTCCCTTTGGAGACTGGGTATTCCAACATGATAACGACCCCAAACACACCTCCTAGATGACCACTGCCTTGCTAAAGAAGCTGAGGGTAAAAGTGATGGACTGGGCAAGCATGTCTCGAGACCTAAACCCTATTGAACATTTGTGGAGCATCCTCAATTGGAAGGTGGAGGAGCGCAACATCTCTAACATCCCCTAGGTCCATGATGTCGTCATGGAGGAGTGGAAGAGGACTCCAGTGGCAACCTGTAAAGCTCTGGTGAACTCCATGTCCAGGAGGGTTAAGGCAGCGCTGGAAAATAATGGTGGCCACACAAAATAGTGATACTTTGGGTCCAATTTGGAAATTTTCACTTAGTGGTGTATTCACTTTTGATGCCAGTGGTTTAGACATTAATGGCTGTGTGTTGAGTTATTTTGAGGGGACAGCAAATTTACACTGTTTTACAAGCTGTACACTCACTACTTTACATTGTAGCAAAGTGTCATTTCTTCAGTGTTGTCACATGAAAAGATATAACAAAATATTTACAAAAATGTGAGGGATGTACTCACTTTTGTGAGATACTGTATATATAGGGCAATAGATTAGATATCAGGCCATTGAGTATCTATCGGTCACTTGTGTATACCCTGTATTGATCTGATCTCTATCTATATATAGGGCTATTGATTAGATCATATCAGGTCATTATCTATCGGTCACTTCCATATACCCTATATTGATCTTATCTCTATCTATATATCGGGCTATTGATTAGATCATATCAGGTGATTGACTATCTATCGGTCACTTACGTATACCCTATATTGATCTGATCTCTATCTATATATAGGGCAATAGATTAGATCATATCAGGTCATTGAGTATCTATTGGTCACTTGCGTATACCCTTTATTGATCTGATCTCTATCTATATATAGGGCAATAGATTAGATATTAGGCCATTGAGTATTTATCAGTCACTTGCGTATACCCTATATTGATCTGATCTCTATCTATGTATAGGGTTATTGATTCGATCATATAAGGTCATTGAGTATCTATCGGTCACTTGCAGAGTTGTATAAAGTACTCGAAACCCATACTTGTGACTTGAGTAGAAGTGGAAGTGCTCGATCAAAAAGTGACTTGAGTAGAAGTACTAAAGTATTCAACATTTTTTGTACTTAAGTATTGCAAGTAGTTTTTTTTTAAATGTTGCTACTCAAGTACCAGTAGTTTTAAAAAAAATAGCTACTCAAGTACTGAAAGTAAAAGTACAAGTACTGTGTTATGTAGTTATTAAAGAAAGAAGTCAAAAGTTTTGTTTTTTATTATTTCAAATGCAGCTTTTATTTATACATACAGTAGCATTTATTTTCGTATGCGCTGATAATACACATGTTTTGAGCTTCATGAAACCTGCCATCTACTGTTCTGGCAGTACAGATACCGCCTTTCGGTACTTAAGTACAGTAGTGAAGTAGTTCTACTTAGTTACTATACATCTCTGGTCACTTGCGTATACCCTATATTGATCTGATCTCTATCTATATATAGGGCTATTGAGTAGATCATATCAGGTCATTGAGTATCTATCAATCACTTGCGTATACCCTATATTGATCTGATCTCTATCTATATATAGGGCTATTGATTAGATCATATCAGGTCATTGAGTATCTATCCGTCATTTGCGTATACCCTATATTGATCTCTATCCACATCATGTCTGAAAGGCCAACAAGGAGAGGCAAATGCTCACAGGCCACGAAAAGAGGGCAAGCAGCCTCTGTGTCCACAGTAAAAAGTGGTGGTCACAGTCGACATGGTTCATCCTTTGCAGGGGGGGCACGCCCGGCCTTTATTTCCAGTGCTGCCTGTGTTATTGAAGCCACAACATGTGGAAGAGTTGGTGGAGTGGATGAATAAGCCGTCCTCATCCTCCTCGTCCTCTGACACCCACGCTCACAGTAGTTTGCCTTTACCCCAGCTGCCAAAGCGGCCCGTTCCACAGGCTCCTTCTCCACAGCTACTCCTTCTGTCGCCCCACCATCATGCACAGAGGAGTCACCTGAACTATTCGATCATAGTGTCAGTGACATGCTGCTGGAGGATGCACAGCAATTTGAAAGCTGTGATGTTGGTTCCTAGGCTGATGAAGGGAATAACGTGAGCCTAGAGAGAGGGGGGTAACAATGACGGAAAATAAACTAGCATTCATGTTTCCACAGCTGCAGCATACTGCCAGGTTTGCTCCAGTGACAAGGCGGGAGGAGATGATGAGGTCACTGACTGTACTTGGGTGCCTGACATGATAGAGGGGGAGGAGGAGGAGGCACAACTCCAACAAGGCAGCATGTGCTCCAGGAGCCGCCATAGGAGTAGCCAATCTATTGCATCACAGCACGGAGCTCATTAGTGTTGGCTTTTTTCAGCACGTGTGCAGTAGACAGCAGCATTGCTGTTGGCAACATCTGTCTGAAGCAAATCAAGCGTGGCCAGAACACCAGCCGGTTGGGCACCACATGCTTGACAAGGCATATGACGACCTGCCATGCAGTCCGTTGGCAACAGCACCTGAAAGAGCCTCAAGATCAAAATAAGCATACATCACCTTGCTCCTCATCTGGGATCTCTAACCCTATACCTCATGTCTTCTCAAATACCTGCATTGAGAGGGATGATGGTATAGCAATGAGTGCCGCAGAGACTTACACCCAATCTGCTAGCAGCAGGCAAATTTCACTACCCCTGAACCATAGAAAGAAATACTGTCCCAGCCATCCACATGCTCAGCACCTTAATGCTAGCTTGGCCAAATTGCTAGCATTACAATTGCTGCCTTTTCATCTGGCAGACTCTGCTTCCTTTTGCGAATTTGTGGAATGTGCTGTACCACAGTGGCAGGTAAAAAGGCATTTATTTTCGCGTAAGGCCATTCTGGCTCTCTATCGTCATGTGGAAGGTAGTGTTTTGGCCTCGTTGGACAGAGCGGTCAGCAGGAAGGTGCACATTACTGCTGACTCTTGGTCCAGCAGGCATGGACAGGGATGTTGCATTTCTTTCAGGGCCCACTGGGTAACTCAGCTGGCAGCTGGGAAGGTGCAGGACAGGGTTCAGTGTTGCAGCTTGTTTTGCCTTTGCCACCACGCCTCCAAAAAGCAGGTGCTGGTTCTGCCACATCTGGCTACTCCACCACCTCCTCCTCCTCCTCTTCTTCTTCCTCCATGTCCTCTTCTGCAATTGTCCTTTGAAGCAGCAGTGCTCCCTAAGCGTTCAAGGGCCTACGCATGCAGTCAGGCTAAAAGATGCCACGCTGTGCTTCAGTTGGCCTGTCTAGGGGATAGGAGTCACACCGGGGCAGAGATTCTGTCAGCTCTGCAGGGGCAGGCTCGGAGATGGTTGATGCCATGATAGATTGAGCCAGGAATGGTTGTATGCGACAATGGCACCAAACTTCTCTCCGCCCTCTGTCAGGGACACTTGACACACGTTCCATGCTTGGCACATGTCCTGAATCTGGTGGTGCAGCGTTTCTTGACCAGATATCCGGGCTTCTAAGATCTCCTGAGGCAGGCCAGAAAAGTCTGTGGCCATTTCTGGCGTTCATACATGCCAGTGCTCGCTTATCTGACATTCAACGGGAATTCAACCTGCCCACCAACTGCCTCATTTGTGACATGCCCACCAGGTGGAATTCAACATTGGCAATGCTGCAGCGGCTGCACATGCAGCAGAGGGCCATCAATGAGTACCTGTGTGAGTATGGCACAAGGACAGGGTCAGAAGAGGTTCGCTTTTTTTTTTTTTGTCACGCCAGTGGCTTTTGATAAACGATGCATGCATTGTCCTGTCACCATTTGAGGAGGCCACAAGGATGGTGAGCGGGGACGATGCATGCATCAGTGACACTATCCCTCTAGTCTACATGCTTCGTGGAATCATGGACAGGGCACTTAAGGCAGAACAGTGGCAGGAAGAGGAGGACTTCCTTTCCTCACAAGGCCCCCTTAATGCAGATATCATCCCTGCAGGGGCACAAAACACACAGGAGGAAGAGGAGGAGGAGGATTGCGGCAGCATGAATGTAGAGGATTGCATACAGCAGTCTTCAAGGGATGATTTTGATTCCCCAGAAACCCCAGGAGTTGTACGTGGTTGGGGAGAGGTTGCTCCTGCTGACAATATCATCCTTAGTGACCCAGAGGACTCAGAAGCTCATGCCTTCCTCCAACTTACGTTGTATGGGCTCCCTGATTCTGCAAAGCATGTGAAAGGACCAGAGGATTCATGCTATCAAGGAGAGGAATCATTACTGGCTGCCAACCCTTCTTGATCCACGTTACAAGGGTAAAGCTGCAGAACTCATCCTGCCTTTGCAGAGGGAGCAGAGGATGAAACATCTTGAGGAGGCCTTGAAAAAAAATTTGTGTACCACCTTTCCAGACACTGGGAGGTTAACATTCTCTGGATGTGTTTCTGAGGCATCGTTCAGCCAAAGGAGAAGCGGTGGAGAAGGCGGCCAGCCGACCGATGCCTTTAAACAGCTCTTTAGTTCTCAGCAGCACCCAGGACTGTTAGGTTTAAGCAACCATTGGCAGCATTTCCATCATATGGTGCATGATTATCTAGGCGCAAGAGCAGACTTGGAGACCTTTCAAGCTGAGCATCCACTGGGTTACTGGGTCTTGAGGATGGACCACTTGTCAGAACTTGCTCAATATGCAATGAGCTACTGGCCTGTCCTGCTTTCAGCGTGCTTTCAGAACGGACCTTCAGAGTTGCTGGAGGTTTTGTGACGGACAATAGAGTGCTTCTGTCCACAGACTCTGTTGACCAGCTGACTTTTATCAAAATGAATAAGTCCTGGATCAACAACAGCTATCAAGCCCCTGATACCGATGTAACTGATTGAATTTGCTAGGGGTGTGCCATCCATTGAAAACTGTGTATGCTGCCTACCGTATTCCTCAACCTTGATTCTGCTAGCTTCCAACAATGTTTTTGGTTTAGGTCACTACCAACCCCCAAGGCCTTATCTGCACTTGTATGACAGGTGCATACAATTTAAATGTTGTATGTAATTTGTAACAGCAGGCCCTGTCCCTGTGCCCTATGTCCAGCAAGAGTAACTGTAAGTGGTTACGGTGTTCAGGCACCACCAACACCAAAGGCCTAATTTTTGGAACCTATATGACAAGAACATGCGATTTCAAATTTGTATGGAATTCTAACCAGCAGGTCCCATTCCTGTGCCCAGCAACAGTAACTGTGAGGGGTTGGTTATGGTGTTCAGGCACAAACAACAGCAAAGGCCCAATTTTTGGCACCTGTATGACAAGTACATGCGATTTCAAATTTGTATGGAATTCTTACCAGCAGGTACCATTCCTGCACCCAGCAACAGTAACTGTGAGGTGTTGGTTATGATGTTCAGGCACCAGCAACACCAAAGGCCTACTTTTTGGCACCTGTATGAGAAGTACATGTGATTTCAAATTTGTATGGAATTCTTACTAGCAGGTCCCGTTCCCTCGCCCAGCAAGAGTAACTGTGAGGGGTTGGTTACGGTGTTCAGGCACCAGCAAGAGTAAGTGTGAGGGGTTACAGTGTTCAGGCACCACCAACACCAAAAGCCCAATATTTCTGAACCTGTATGACAAGTACCTGCGATTTCAAAATTTGTATGAAATTTTTAGCAGCAGGGCACGTTCCTGCGCCCAGCAAGAGTAACTGCGAGGGGTTACTGTGTTCAGGCACCACCAACAACCAAGGCCCAATTTTTCTGCACCTGTATGACAAGTACATGCCATTTAAAATTTGTATATATATATATATATATATATATATATATATATATATATATATATATATATATATATATATATATGTATATATATATTTGTATATGACATTTTTTACTTTAGAAATGTCAGTATTGCTGCAGCAGGCTACATACATCGTAGAGATGCACTACTTTACAGGCACATTCAGGGGAACCCCAGGCACGATATTTGAAGGAATTTTTCATTTTTATAGTTTCACTTTAAGCCTCATTAAAATCAGTAAATCACTGCTCCTTTAAAAACGATTGCTTTTAAAAACTTTTCTTGCATTGCTACACGTTCCCCAGGTCAGTACCTGGACCCCCATACACTTTTTTGGGGCAATAACTTGCATTTAGGCCTTTACAATGAGTCAGTTTGATTTTTGACGTTCGAGTCCCATAGACTTCAATGCGAAAAAGAAGAAATAGCCCTAATGGGACTCTGTATGAGGTGAATGCAATAGTCACTGGGAGTAAAAGAGTAAGTTTTATTCTCAAATTGAATTGTATAAAAAGTATATATACATAACCACAAACATAGTTACAAGACATATAAGGTATGTCAAATACAGTAGCGAAGTGACAGCATGGCAGCATATTGAACATAATAAAAGCATATCAACATTAATATTGCATGACAATGAATATTCTTTATTGGGAACTCTACGCGTTTCGTGGGTCCTTGCGCCCACTCATCAGGAGTATACGAATGAATCTGTTTAGGAGTGATCAAAAAAGATGTCAGTGTCCGCTATATCTTATGTTGGCCAGTAAATGTATATAAAAAATATTTATATAAAAGTGTCTGTCCCTAGTGGACAGACACTTTTATATATATTTTTTATATACATTTACATATAGAGTTCCCAATACAGAATATTCATTGTCATGCAATATTAATGTTGATATGCTTTTATTATGTTCAATATGCTGCCATGCTGTCACTTCGCTACTGTATTTGACATACCTTATATGTCTTGTAACTATGTTTGTGGTTATGTATATATACTTTTTATACAATTCAATTTGAGAATAAAACTTACTCTTTTACTCCCAGTGACTATTGCATTCACCTCATACAAAGTCCCATTAGGGCTATTTCTTCTTTTTCGCAACCAATAGGGATGGAGGTGTTTACAATTGCTAGTGTTGGACCCCCTCTTTGACGAATAGACTTCAATGGAGTTTGTTTGTTCAAACAAACTTTTCCTGTGTTCGCGGTGTTCTGGTGCAAACTGAACCGGGGGGTGTTCGGCTCATCACTAGTTCTTATACAAGCCTGTGTGAAACAGACCAAGAAAGCTTCTACGTTTTAAGACTTGGATAAAGACTTTTTGTGAGAGACAAAAAGCCCATAATGGAAGTATTTGGAAATACCAGCAACGGAAGTTCTCCTTCCTCCCTCAACCTTGCAGTCTTCTGGGACACTGACAGGTCCCAGAAAACTGCATCCAAAACTCACGATGCATAGCGTGACTCGCGCATGGTGTCACAGCCAGGTGCCCATAGTAAAGGTGCTGGCGCGTGGGACCAAAGACAGCGGGTGAGACCGGCTGGGGTGAGCTCACCGCTGGATCCTTGGAAAGGTGAGTGGCTGTTTTTTAAAAGTCAGCACTTTTTGTAGCTGCTGAATTTTATTTTTACCACAGGTGACTGGAGCTCCGCTTTAAAGAGGTTGTAAGCCCTCTCTTATAACTTGTACCTATAGGTAAGCCTTTAATAAGGCTTACCGATAGGTACTGTAAATATCTCCTAAACTTGCACCGTTTAGGAGATATTTACTTTTAATGCAGCTGACGATGTCATCGGTGCATGCGCTCTGAAGGAACAGCTACCCGTATGCGCGGGAGTGATGTCATTGCACCTCCGGCCAATCAGATGGCCGGAGGATGCGAACCAGGAAGCAATTCATGTCGGCCGTCCAGTCGTCGAGTGGGCGGTACTGCAGGGGCTTTGTTCTAAGGCAAGTATTTCATAATGTGCTAGTATGCGATGCATACTAGCTCATTATTTCTTTGTCTTACAGGGGTTTTTTTTTTCTTTTTTTTGTTGGGTTTACTTCCTCTTTAAGGTGAAAACCTTCTCAGTGCAGCAGCCCCCCTAATACTTACCTGAACCCCATCGTGATCCAGCAATGTGCACGAGAGCCAAGGCTCTCCAGAGGCTCTCCATCCCCATTGGCTGAGACAGCAACAGGAGACGCTGTCAATCACAACCAGTGAACCAATGTAGAGAGAGAGGGGTGGAGCTGAGCCGCAGCTCAGTGTGTGAATTGACAGAAAGAGCAGCGACTTGGGAGCGCACCTCTCAGGGTGCCCCCATTGCAAGCATCTTGCTCTGGGGGCATTTGGCAGGAGGGAGGGGCCAGTAGTGCCAGCGAGGGACCCAAGAAAAGGAGGATCAGAGCTGCTCTATGCAAAACATCTATGTTCTATGCTAAACCATTGCACAGAGCAGGTAAGTATGACATGCTTGTTATTTGAAAAAAAAAAAATTATATATATATATATATATATATATATACATACAGTATATGTGTGTGTGTGTGTGGCCATTAATATGACTTTAATAAGGTAAAAATGCCCCAGTATTTGTATCATCCTCTGACCTCCCTAAATACTTACCTGAGTCCTATCTCGATCTAGAACTGTGCCTGAGTGCAGAAGCACTGCTCTCTTTTCCTCTCTGCACAAGACTCAGTGAGAGCAGTGGGGGTCATTGGCTCCAACTGCTGTCTATCAAATCCTGTTATAAGGGAGCAGGGGGACTGGGCTCAGCTGCTCTGTGTGTGTCTATAGACACACGCAGCCCGAATTAGCTTCCTGTGGAGCCTAGAGCACTGATGGGGGACCCCAGAAGAGGAGGTTTGGGCCACTCTGTGCAATACCATTGCACAGAGCAGGTAAGTAACATGTTTGTGTTTTGTAGAAAAAAAAGCTTTACACTCTGATTAAAACACATTAGTTGTCAAAAATGGTAATTTTGTATTATTGTAATATACTTATAATACTTTGTGTTTTGGGTGCTCTTTAGAATAATTATACTATTCATCTGAATATTTTAATTAATCTGCAATAACATCTGCAAATTTTAATAAGGGGCGTATTTACCAGTAAACCTAAAATTTCATATTATTTTTCATTAAAATTAGATTTTTTAAATTCTGTTTATAAAGGTGCATAAAACAGTAATTTTAAAGTTGATAATGTCACATGTATTTTGCTATCCATGGTAAGAAACATTTTATAGTATTTACCTAGCAAAGAAGTGTAATTATGACAGGTAAAAAAGAAAAAAATCCTTGAAAATATTTGCAACACTGAAGTGGTTTGGGGCAACTTTTTCAATTAAAATAATTTGCAGTTTTGCTTTTGTCATTAAAAATTAAAAATTGATTTAGTGAACTAGAGTGATCCTTTACCGGTTGTTCATGAGCCTCCTTCAGATGCAGCCATCATTTCAGATAGAGCCAGATGCTGTTAAAAAAATGAATAATGTTTATTTCATAGGACAAACTAGTAGAGGGGTCTTTACCATTCAGCAATATTAAAGTTTTAAACTCGTCTCTGGGCAAAACTGAAACCCCCCCCCTTCCCACCTCCCTTCCATCTTTCTAAAAAAAAAATAACCTTCTGAAGTTTTTTTGTAACTACCACCAGCCCAACTTCCAGGTGAGGCAACTGGCAAACCAACACTGCAGGCTGTGCCTGTGCAACCAGTCGCTTGCTCATGACTTGTTGAGCCTGAAAAGACTCTGATGCTGAACAGCCAATAGGTATTGTCCACATAACCCAGGCATCTGAAGACGTATCCTCGTCCTGTGCAGCAAAAAATATAGACTTGGGACCCAGTGCATCAAGTGATGTCAGGTTTAGGTAAGTAAGAGGAGCTGTTAAAGGTTTAGTTAACCTTTACTAAAAACTGCCTATGCAAGTAATGCTATGTTTGGAAATAAAAACAAATTGCGCAGCTCTGACTAACATTGAATAATGCCTTTGATATAGGCATAGGCCATTTTTCTGTACCTCCTGGGACCTGACTGGATTACTCCCAGGATGTTGGTTTGACTTTGCTAAGTGATGCTCACCTACCCCATTACGTCATCTAAAAAGCTGAGCTCCACATGATCGGACATGATCCAGCACTTCCAGATCTGGGGCACGCACGCGCACAGTGGTGACCTGCTCCTGTTGTAATTGGACACAGTGGGAGCCAAACAGTGGGTTTGGCGTACTCAATGTCCGATGGGACCCACTGATCGTTCTGGAAACAATCAGAATTGCGGTCTGCCTATGTAAACAAGGCAGACTGCTGTTCTGTCAGTAGGGAAGATATTAATCCTGTGTTTCTGCAAAGCAGGAACATGGATCTCTGCCTTCCCATTGTAAAAGCACCTCCCCCACAGTAACCAAGCACATTTTAAGCACACATTTAACCCTTTGATCGCCCTGATGTTAACCCCTTCCAAGCCAGTGTCATTAGTACAGTGAGAGTGCATATTTTTTAGCACTGATCACTTTAAGTGTCACTGGTTCACAAAAAAAGTGTCAAAAGTGTCACTTAGGGCCTAATTCACTAAGAATAAGAAGAAGAAACAGTCATTCTATATTTAATTACTCCCAATTAACATAACTGAGACCTCAACTAGGTGAACATGTGAATGGAAAAGTAGGAGGACAAATAGGCAAAAATACATTAGTGAATTCCAAATCAGCATAGTCACGGTTCCATAACTGGCAATTGCCAACGAGTTTCCTATATGAAACTGCACTGCACTATTGAGCTATTATCATGTGTGTGCACATGTATGCCAATAATTATGGGGTGTGCTCTACATCGTGTGTGGCTATTTATTTATATTACAATTATTGTGCATAGTTTGTTTTCTTCTTTTGCTAACGAATGCTGTTCTGAAGGATTATTACAGAGTAATGTCTGCTATTCCATGAGGTTACATGTATTTATTATTTACAGTTACATATCTGTTACATATCTGTTATATGTTAATTTTTTTCATGTTACATTTTTTTTTTTAGGAGACTATAAAGTTCTAATTATCTATGTTCATTCTTTAATCATACTACACTATTATGCAAGTCTAATGGTAACTATTATGCAAGTCTAATGGTACTCGGCACATGGGCTTAGTGATCTGTGCTCATGAGCAATAAAGCTCTTAGGTCATGAGTTCAAATCCCAACTATGCTAACACCCAAGGTGTTCACTATTGTTTGGCATGTGGAGGGTACAAAGCAGAAATGTAAACTTTGTGAGGGCTGCTTTACACAAATTGTTGACAAGCACAATCGTCATCAGCATCCAACATTTAAATATGGGTGCAGGATCACACCATACTTATAAATCCACATCTGATCAAAAAAACTGTTAAAGATTTGGTGTAAAACCCAAACTCGCTTTATTTACAATCTCATTTCTTTTGTTTCCATTATGTAAAACTCATTAGAAATAGAGTACCTTGTGAAAAAAGAAACACCATATAACACTATAACAGAGGAAGAACCTCTAACCAGACAGTGGCATGCTTGGGATTTGAACCATAGACCCCAGCTCTGCTGTGCTGCCACATGCATGGAGCCCCCATCCTTGTAGTTTTTTTAAACAGCCCTAAGTCCCTGGGGTGCAAAAAGTTAATCAATGCAGATGTACCCTGGAAGTCCTGCGTGCCATTGACCAACCTGTTTCTGTGATATGCTATCTGGTTTCAAGCAAGGCCAGTGCAAGGATTTTTGACACCCTAGGCGAAACCTAATTTTGCCCCCCCATTGGCACCACCCCCTTGGCTCCACCTCCTTTGCCCTGCCCATGTATTCCCCTACCTTTTTAATCACTGCTACCAAGCAGGGGAGAAGAAGAAAGAGGGGGAGAAGGAGAAGGGGGGGGAGAAGGAGGGGGAAGAAGGGGGGAGGAGGGGGGTAGAAGGAGGGGGGGAGAAGGAGGGGGGAGAAGGAGAAGAAGGGGGGAGAAGGAGAAGGGGGGGAGAAGGAGGAAGGGGGAGAAGGAGAAGGAGGGGGGAGAAGGAGAAGGGGGAGAAGGGAGGAGGAGGGGGGTTCACTCACCACCAGGGCTCTGCTGCCAAGGGTTCCCTCTCTGTCTCCACTCTCCAGCCACAAACCCTGCCTCAGCTGTGTCTCCAGTCCAGGCTCCAGCTGACACTGACACACACACACACATCCTCCAGCCAGGTAATGACCCCGCGCCACTGATCGTGATCCTGCTCTGTGGCTAAGGAGGGGAGAAGGGCAGAGCAGAGCTCATCATGGGAGTGATGGCACTGATGGGAGGGACCAGCCAGGGACAGATGAATCGGATGATCACCAAAGCTGGACTGGCACCAGAGAGACTGAGAGAGAGACAGACAGGTCACAGACAGACCTGTCTGTCACTGATCATAGAGGTGCGGACTGCCTCTGTTCTGTCACTGTCCGGAAACTGTCAGGACTCGGGAGACCGGTGACATCAGGTCGGTTCCTCTGCCACGGCGCCTACACTAGTTATGGCCCAGGGCAGCTGCACAGCACAGTCGGCGGCGTGACTCGGGAGAGCGAGACTGAGTAGGGAAACCAGAAAAAACCCTAGACGGCTGCCTAATTTGCCTTACTGGTAGCGCCGGTACCAGTACACTACACTACACTACACCACTACAGAACACTTTGAAAACACATCAGATCTCAATGGTGCAAACTTTCATGCTGGATATCTATACTGATATGGATTGGGTAATGTGTTAGGAATAGGGTTGAGCGAACACCTAGATGTCCGTGTTCGACGGGTTCGGCCGAACTTTAAAAAAAAGTCCGGGTCCGTGTCCCGGACTTTTACCGAACTTTTCCCGGACACCGAACCCCATTGAAGTCAATGGGGACCCGAACTTTAAGGCACTAAAATGGCTCTAAAACACCAAAGGAAAGGGCTAGAGTGCTGCAAATGGCAGCAAAACGTAATTAAGAGCATGGCAAGTGCTCTGCAAACAAATGTGGATAGGGAAATAACTTAAAACAACAAAAAAAAAACAGAAAAATAAAACAATGTTCTTCTTCATCTCTGAAGGACGAGGCCCATATGGAGTAGGAGGGAGGTTGAGGTGGTGGTGGATGTGGCGGTGACATAGGCGTGCGCACAGGGTGTGCTGGGTGTGCCTGGGCACACCCTAATCACCTAGGGCACATAGCATTGCCAGTGAGGAGATGGGAAAGATCTCCCTGGGACCTGCTCTGCTCTATTTCTCCTTGCCTACAGGTACATGGCCCCGATACATTACTCTCCCTGCTGGCAAACACATGCATGTGTATTTCAACTTTGGGGTGCACACCTTAATGCAATAGGCTGCGCACACCTATGGGCGGTGTAGGTGGAAGCGGCGGTGGAGGAGGACCAGGGCCGGATTAACAGCATCATGGGCTTGGTGCTGAGGATTTTGAAGGGCCTTAAGGGCCGTGCCTTGCCATGCACCCAGAGGAGGAAGGGTGCAGCCATGCATGCCTAATTCAACATGGGATGCTGTCTCTGAAGCCCATAAACACATCCATGCATCGCCAACTGTCCCTCCTTGTCCGGCCTTCACGCTGTGTGGGGAGGTTCTGAGGGTGCTGCCTGGGGAAGCGAGCATAGAAGCCAGACTTCTGTGTTTACAAGTGACAGAAGAGCGGTAACAGTGAATATGGCCAACCCGGGGCCTATATAAAAGGTAGGGGCCTGGAGCTGCAGCTCCAATAGCCCCTACATTAATCTGGCCCTGAGGAGGAGGACGAGGTAGCCAACACTGCTTCTTTTCAAAAATTTTAAATGAGGGTACACCCCAAAAGAGTGAGAAAGAGCAAAAATGGAACAATGGGTGGGTAAGGTCGGTATCCATTGCTATTCTGCATAAGGTACGGAAAAGTCCCGTGGGATCCATGCCTGGTTCATTTTAATGAACGTGAGCTTGTCCACATTGTCTCTGGACAGGCGGCTGCGCTTGTCTGTTATAACGCCCCCAGCCGTGCTAAATACCCGTTCAGATAATACACTGGCTGCAGGGCACGCCAGCACCTCCAAGGCGTAAAGGGCAAGCTCAAGCCATGTGCCCAATTTGGAGACCCAGAAGTTGAAGGGGGCAGACCCGTCATTCACTACATGTAGGCGTGTGCACACATACTGCTCCACCATGTTGGTAAAATGCTGCCTCCTGCTAAGACGTTCCATCTGAGCTGCTGGTGCTGCTGTTTGTTGTGGCGTGCTGACAAAGCTTTTCCACATTTCGGCCATGCTAACCCTGCCTTCTGAGGTGCTGGCGGTGCCCTGGTTGCGTTGGCGACCTCCTCCTCCTCCTCCTCTGCCTTGTGCTTCCACTGTGGCCCCGCTGTCAGATGGGAATGCCAGCAGCATGGCGTCTACCAGCGTGCGCTTGTACTCGCGCATCTTGCGATCGCGCTCCAGTGAGTGAATTAAGGACGGTACGTTGTCCTTGTAACGGGGATCCAGCAGCGTGGCCACCCAGTAATCAGCACAAGTTAGAATGTGGGCAACTCGGCGGTCGTTGTGGAGACACTGCAGCATGTAATCGCTCATGTGTGCCAGGCTGCCCAGAGGCAACGAAAGGCTGTCCTCTGTGGGAGGTGTATCGTCCGTGTCCTCTGTATCCCCCCAGCCACGCACCAGTGATGGCCATGAGCTGGCCTGGGTGCCACCCTGCTGTGAACATGGTTCCATCTCCTCCTCCAGCTCCTCCTCCTCCTCATCCTCCTCATCCTCCAGAACTGTGCCCCTGCTGGACAATTGCGTCCCTGGCGTTTGCGTGTGCAGGAACCCACCCTCGGAGCCCCTTGCGAATGACTGCCCTGAAAGCCTTGGAAATGTTACCTCTTCATCCTCCTCCTCCTCCTCATCCTGTGCCACATCCTCTTCCATCATCGCCCGAATTGTTTTTTCAAGGAGGCATAGAAGTGGGATAGTTAAGCTGAGAACGGCGTCATTGCCACTGGCCATGTTGGTGGAGTACTCAAAACAGCGCAACAAGGCACACAGGTCTCGCATGGAGGCCCAGTTAAATTAAATAGCGGAATAGAAAATATGATCCAAAAAAAGTGTATGTATATCACACGTACACAACCACACTGGGCCCCAATTACTATTGTTTGTACCCCTAAAAGGCTAGATGAGGAGTAGGGGGAGTATGGAACAGGCAGCACCCTCAAACCTTCAGAAGTATGAGATGAACCCCAACAACTTGGAAAGGTGGATCTCTCTCACACGTACCGACACAGACTATCCCGCAATTCAATTGATCCTCAAAGGTTTTTATTGAATAGCGGAATAGGAAATATGATCAAAAAAAGTGTATGTATCTCGCACGTACACAACCACACTAGGCCCCAATTACTATTGTTTGTACCCCTAAAAGGCTAGATGAGGAGTAGGGGGGGTATGGAACAGGCAGCACCCTCAAACCTTCAGAAGTATGAGATGAACCCCAACAACTTGGAAAGGTGGATCTCTCTCACACGTACCGACACAGACTATCCCCCAATTTAACTGATCCCCAAAGGTTTTTGATTAAATAGCGGAATAGAAAATATGATCCCAAAAAAGTGTATGTATATCACACGTACACAACCACACTGGGCCCCAATTACTATTGTTTGTACCCCTAAAAGGCTAGATGAGGAGTAGGGGGAGTATGGAACAGGCAGCACCCTCAAACCTTCAGAAGTATGAGATGAACCCCAACAACTTGGAAAGGTGGATCTCTCTCACACGTACCGACACAGACTATCCCGCAATTCAATTGATCCTCAAAGGTTTTTATTGAATAGCGGAATAGGAAATATGATCAAAAAAAGTGTATGTATCTCGCACGTACACAACCACACTAGGCCCCAATTACTATTGTTTGTACCCCTAAAAGGCTAGATGAGGAGTAGGGGGGGTATGGAACAGGCAGCACCCTCAAACCTTCAGAAGTATGAGATGAACCCCAACAACTTGGAAAGGTGGATCTCTCTCACACGTACCGACACAGACTATCCCCCAATTTAACTGATCCCCAAAGGTTTTTGATTAAATAGCGGAATAGAAAATATGATCCCAAAAAAGTGTATGTATATCACACGTACACAACCACACTGGGCCCCAATTACTATTGTTTGTACCCCTAAAAGGCTAGATGAGGAGTAGGGGGAGTATGGAACAGGCAGCACCCTCAAACCTTCAGAAGTATGAGATGAACCCCAACAACTTGGAAAGGTGGATCTCTCTCACACGTACCAACACAGACTATCCCCCAATTTAACTGATCCCCAAAGGTTTTTGATTAAATAGCGGAATAGAAAATATGATCCAAAAAAAGTGTATGTATATCACACGTACACAACCACACTAGGCCCCAATTACTATTGTTTGTACCCCTAAAAGGCTAGGAGTAGGGGGAGTATGGAACAGGCAGCACCCTCAAACCTTCAGAAGTATGAGATGAACCCCAACAACTTGGAAAGGTGGATCTCTCTCACACGTACCAACACAGACTATCCCCCAATTTAACTGATCCCCAAAGGTTTTTGATTAAATAGCGGAATAGAAAATATGATCCCAAAAAAGTGTATGTATATCACACGTACACAACCACACTAGGCCCCAATTACTATTGTTTGTACCCCTAAAAGGCTAGGAGTAGGGGGAGTATGGAACAGGCAGCACCCTCAAACCTTCAGAAGTATGAGATGAACCCCAACAACTTGGAAAGGTGGATCTCTCTCACACGTACCAACACAGACTATCCCCCAATTTAACTGATCCCCAAAGGTTTTTGATTAAATAGCGGAATAGAAAATATGATCCCAAAAAAGTGTATGTATATCACACGTACACAACCACACTAGGCCCCAATTACTATTGTTTGTACCCCTAAAAGGCTAGGAGTAGGGGGAGTATGGAACAGGCAGCACCCTCAAACCTTCAGAAGTATGAGATGAACCCCAACAACTTGGAAAGGTGGATCTCTCTCACACGTACCAACACAGACTATCCCCCAATTTAACTGATCCCCAAAGGTTTTTGATTAAATAGCGGAATAGAAAATATGATCCCAAAAAAGTGTATGTATATCACACGTACACAACCACACTAGGCCCCAATTACTATTGTTTGTACCCCTAAAAGGCTAGGAGTAGGGGGAGTATGGAACAGGCAGCACCCTCAAACCTTCAGAAGTATGAGATGAACCCCAACAACTTGGAAAGGTGGATCTCTCTCACACGTACCAACACAGACTATCCCCCAATTTAACTGATCCCCAAAGGTTTTTGATTAAATAGCGGAATAGAAAATATGATCCCAAAAAAGTGTATGTATATCACACGTACACAACCACACTAGGCCCCAATTACTATTGTTTGTACCCCTAAAAGGCTAGGAGTAGGGGGAGTATGGAACAGGCAGCACCCTCAAACCTTCAGAAGTATGAGATGAACCCCAACAACTTGGAAAGGTGGATCTCTCTCACACGTACCAACACAGACTATCCCCCAATTTAACTGATCCCCAAAGGTTTTTGATTAAATAGCGGAATAGAAAATATGATCCCAAAAAAGTGTATGTATATCACACGTACACAACCACACTAGGCCCCAATTACTATTGTTTGTACCCCTAAAAGGCTAGATGAGGAGTAGGGGGAGTATGGAACAGGCAGCACCCTCAAACCTTCAGAAGTATGAGATTGTGTTCACTGTACCCCACAAAGATTGAGTTCACTGCACCCCACAATGATTGTGTTCACTGCACCCCACAAAGATTGTGTTCACTGCACCTCACAAAGATTGTGTTCACTGTACCCCCCAAAGATTGTGTTCACTGCACCCCACAAAGATTCTGTTCACTGTACCCCACAAAGATTGTGTTCACTGCACCCCAAAAAGGATGTTGTTCACTGCACCCCAAAAAGGATGTTGTTCACTGCACCCCAAAAAGGATGTTGTTCACTCCACCCCAAAAAGATTGTGTTCACTGCACCCCACAAAGATTGTGTTCACTGCACCCCAAAAAGATTGTGTTCACTGCACCCCAAAAATGATTTTGTTCACTGCACCCCAAAAAGGATTTTGTTCACTGCACCCCAAAAAGGATGTTGTTCACTCCACCCCAAAAAGATTGTGTTCACTGCACCCCAAAAAGATTGTGTTCACTGCACCCCACAAAGGATTTTGTTCACTGCACCCCAAAAAGATTGTGTTCACTGCACCCCAAAAAGGATGTTGTTCACTGCACCCCAAAAAGGATTTTGTTCACTGCACCCCAAAAAGATTGTGTTCACTGCACCCCACAAAGGATTTTGTTCACTGCACCCCACAAAGATTGTGTTCACTGCACACCAAAAAGGATTGTGTTCACTGCACCCCAAAAAGATTTTGTTCACTGCACCCCAAAAAGATTGTGTTCACTGCAGCCCAAAAAGATTGTGTTCACTGCAGCCCAAAAAGATTGTGTTCACTGCAGCCCAAAAAGATTGTGTTCACTGCAGCCCAAAAAGATTGTGTTCACTGCAGCCCAAAAAGATTGTGTTCACTGCAGCTCACACACAGAAAAATGGATGTGGATCACTGACACCTGCCTATCTCCAATCCCACACCACACAGCAATATCGATTGTAGTTTGTAGAACACAGTTTCCCTAAAATTCAGCAGACTCTGTCCCTAACAGGATTGAGAAGAGATCGTAGATCAGGATTGAGTGCAGACCCCACCCCCCACACAGCAATATCGATTGTAGTTTGTAGAAGACACTGACCCTATAATTCAGCAGACTCTATCCCTAAAATGCCTACAACTCGCCCTGCCTAAACACTCCGACCTGTCCCTCAATTCTATCCGGACACAAATGGTTTTTTCCTGCCTATCTTTCCCTAATCAGCAGCCAGCACGTTGATGTGTGCTCTGTCCCTGAATCTAAGCAGCATAATGACGCCGCTGCGGCTGCCTCGAACTTATAAAGACTTGGTCACATGCTTCAGACGGCCAATCACAGCTACTGAGACATTTGCAGGCATGGCTGGGATGGCTTAAGGCACACCAGTTAAACGATTGTTGATTGGCTGTTGAAAGCCCGCCATGAAAAGAGCGCCAAAGCATGCAAAACCCGGAAATAAAACGACCGAACACGGATTTTTACCCGAACATACAGTAAAGTGTCCGTGTCCGTGTTCGGGTACAAAAAATCCAATTATTCGGTACGAACACGAATAATACAGTCCGTGTTCGCTCAACACTAGTTAGGAATCAAAGAATGCCACTTTGTTTGATGGAAATAAAAATGATCAATCTACAGAGATCTGGATTTAAAGACACCCCAAAAATCAAAGTGAAAAAAGTATGCAGCAGACTAGTCCATTTTGCAGAAATTTAAATGCAGCTACTCAAAATGGTACTCAGTAGTATGTGTGGCCACCATGTGCTTGTATCCATGACTGACAATGTCGGGGCATGCTTCTAATGGGACGACAGATGGTTTTCTGGGGTATTTCCTACCACATCTGGACCAGGGCATCAGTGAGCTCCTGAACAGACTAAGGTGCAACCTGGCAGTGTCAGATGGATCGAAACATAATGTGCCAGAGATGTTCTATTTAAATTTAGGTCACGCGAGTGCGGGGGCTATTCATTGGTATCAATTCCTTCATCCTCCAGGAACTGGCTGCATACTCTCGCCACATGAGGCTGGGCATTGCCGTGCATCAGGAGAAACCCAGGACCCACTGCACCAGCATAGGGTCTGACAATGGGTCAAAAAATGTCATCCCAATACCTAATGGCAGTCAGGGTGCCATTGTCTGGGCTGTAGAGGTCTGTGTGTCCCTCCATGGATATGCCTCTCCAGACCATCCCTGACCCACCACCAAACTGGTCCTGATGAACGATGTTACAGGCAGCATAATGTTCTCTATGCCTTCTCCAGAACCTTTCACGTTTGTCACATGTGCTCAGAGTGAACCTGCTCTAATCTGTAAAAGGCACAGGCGGACCTGCCAATTTTGGTGTTCAATGGCAAATGCCACTAGAGGATGTTGGGCCCTCAGGCCACCCTCATGAAGTCTGTTTCTGATTGTTTGGTCAGAGACATTCACACCAGTGGCCTGTTGGAGGTCATTTTGTAGGGCGCTGGCAGTGCTCATCCTTTTTCTCCTTGCACAAAAAGCAGATACTGGTCCAGCTGATGGGTTAAGGACCTTCTACAGCTCTGTCCAGGTCTCCTAGAGTAACTGCCTGTCTCCTGGAATCTCCTCCATGCTCTTGAGACGGTGCTGGGAGACACAGCAAACCTACTGGCCATGGCATGTATTGATGTGCCACCCTGAAGGAGTTGGACTACCTGTGCAACCTGTATAGGGTCCAGGTATTACCCCATGCTACCAGTAGTGACAGTGACCCTAGCCAAATGCAAAACTAATGAAAAACAGTCAGAAAAGAACAGTAGGGGAAAAAATGTCAGTGGCCTCCACGTGTAGAACCATTCCTGTTTTGGAGGTCATCTCATTGTTGCCCATCTAGTGCACCTGTTGTTAATTGCATTAACACCAAAGCAGCTGAAACTGATTAACAACCCCCTCTGCTACTTAACTGACCAGATCAATACCCCAAGGGTTTAATTGACTTGATGCTATACTTAGATTAAAAAGTGTTCCCTTCATTTTTTTTGAGCAGTGTACATCTCTCTCTCTCTCTCTCTCTCTCTCGATATAGATCGATATATATATATATATATATATATATATATACACTGCTCAAAAAAATTAAAGGAACACTATTTAATAGAGCCCTACAAAATTTCGTCCAGCAGGCCACTGGTGTGAATGTCTCTGACCAAACAATCAGAAACAGATTTCATGAGGGTGGCCTGAGGGCCCTACATCCTCTAGTTGGCCCTGTGCTCACTGCCCAGCACCATGGAGCTTCATTCACATTTGCCATTGAACACCAGAATTGGCAGGTCCGCCACTGGTGCCCTTTGCTTTTCACAGATGAGAGCAGGTTCACCCTGAGCACATGTGACAGACGTGAAAGGGTCTGGAGAAGCCGTGGAGAACATTATGCTGCCTGTTACTTCATTCTGGATGGCTTTTTTGGTGATGGGTCAGTGATGGTCTGGGGAGTCATATCCATGGAGGGACGCACAAACCTCTACAGGCTAGACAATGGCACCCTAACTGCCATTAGGTATCGGGATGAAATTTTTTGACCCATTGTCAGACCTTACGCTAGTGCAGTGGGTCCTGGGTTTCTCCTGAACGCAAGTGCACGACAATGTCCAGCCTCATGTGAAGAGAGTATGCAGCCAGTTCCTGGAGGATGAAGGAATTGATACCATTGAATAGCCCCCACGCTCGCCTGACCTAAATTCAATAGAACACCTCTGACACATTATGTTTCGGTCCATCTGACACTGCCAGGTTGCACCTTAGTCTGTTCAGGAGCTCAGTGATGCCCTGGTCCAGATGTGGTAGGAAATACCCCAGAATCCCATCTGTCATCTCATTAGGAGCATGCCCCGACATTGTCAGTCATGCATACAAGCACATGGGGGCCATACAAACAACCATTTTGAGTTGCTGCATTGACGTTTCAGCAAAATGGACTAGTCTGCTGCATACTTTTTTCACTTTGATTTTTGGGGTGTCTTTGAATTAAGATTTCTGTAGCTTGATCATTTTTATTTCCATCAAACGATGTGGCATCCTTTGATTTCTAACACATTACCTAGCCCATATCAGTATAGATATCCAGTATGAAAGTTTTCACCATTGAGATCTGATGTGTTTTCAAAGTGTTCCTTTAATTTTATGGAGCAGTGTATATATAATTAGATATAGATATACAGTATATATTTTGTTGGGATGAAATCCTTGGACCCTACGTTGGTGCAGACTTTCAAGCATATTTCTGCTTTCACAACAATATTTCAAGAATTTTTAAAGCAGATCATCTCCAAACAATATACCACATGTTTAGGAACCATTTAATCTATGGGGTTAAGCTCTAAACATTACTTCCATGTGCAATTCACCTGCTTCTAGCATGACTACTGATTTAGACGGTCACTACTGTGACCTATAGTGAATTTGATTTTGTGAGTAAATATTCACTGCGTGCTAGATTGAATACCATTTCTGACTTGTTTTAGTCATTTGTGACCATTTATTCACCCATTTGCTGACTAGGTGCATAGTGACTTAAGCCCACAGTGTCCGATTTGTCCATCAAATGTTGAGGTCACGCTCTAAGTTGCCGATTGCTGCCATTACTAGTAAAAAATAAATAAATAAAAATTCCATAAAAATATCCCATAGATTGTAGACGCTATAACTTTGGCGCAGACCAATCAACATACACTTATTGGGATTTATTTTTTACCAAAAATATGTAGCAGAATACTAAATTAATGAAGAAATGTGATTTGTTCATTTCTTTCATTGGATATGTTTCATAGAAAGTAAAAAATACAGGTTTTTATTTTTTTCAAAATTTTCGGTCTTTTTTTGTTTATAACGCAAAAAACAAAAAACGCAGAGGTGATCAAATATCACCAAAAGACATTTCTATTTGTAGGAAAAAAGGGACATACATTTCATTTGGGTACTGTGTCGCACGACAGTGCAATTGTCAGTAAAAATTTTGCAAAAAATAGCCTAGTCAATAAAGGGGGTAAACATTCTGGAGCTGAAGTGGTTAAGCTTTGGCAAAAAAATCCTGGAAGCTGATTGGTTTCTTTGCAGGGCTGCACCACATTTCGCACTCTCCAGTTTTAGTAAATCACCCCCAGAATGTCTTGTATTCTATAAAAAGAAACAGTTTTTCTGTGAATGAGCATGGAGTGAAGAGGGGGCGTGGTTTGAACGCAATCCTTCACTGCCGTTAGCTGAACCACCAAAAGTTCCTTTGGAAGTTGTATCAAGGTTTGATTTTACCATCATACAGCAGCAACGCATAAACAGCATACCTATTATTACCTCTTTCCTAAATAGCTAGGGCAGGACATACAATAACAATTTTTTCAAGAGTTGTCTTTAACGTGACACTGTCACCTGCTCATCTAGAGCATAATGGCAGAACCTGCTGATAGCCCACCCTTCCCCAGCAAGGTTTACTCACTGACCCATGCTCTTTTGCTGTCTTCCTATTTGCTGGAGCTCATCCTGAGTGGGCTTTGTTGTCAGATGGTGTCAGAGCTTACCCAGGTGGATGATTTAGCTTAGCATGGGGTGGGGCCAGGATGTTAAGTGATGCATGAAGTAACAGGAGCTACCAGAATGCTAGTCTTACTTTACAAAATAAATTAATTTTAACAAATGCATAGATGCACAAGAATGTATTAAAATTCCCTGTGAACATTTTTCTTTAAACACATCATATTTAGTGCTGGTAGCATAGACACATCTGTGCTCTGTCATACCACATGTATTAGCGCATAGTCTGCACTTAACGTGCAGAACATTTTGTGATATTTCAAAATGATCTATCGGGAGACATTATATCATGCTGACAAATGTATTTAAGCAATTGAATAAATCCTGCAGAATACTTTTATTTTGCTCTTTAGCATATTCAGTAGAAATATATTTTTCTTTATAATTTCATTTAGGTAAAAAGGGAAAAAAAAACACCCCATTCATAAAAATATTTGAATATTTAAGGAATGAATGTCTGTATAAATACATTTTTCAAATAAAATGTTATTTGCTTAAAAAATATAATATATCAATATATGACTGAGCATTGAGAACTAAAATGTAACTTTATTATTATTTTCATATAATAAAATATAAAATCTTGGATAATTGTGTTTCGTTCTTTTGATATTTTTATTCAGAGTTTACAAGAATAGCTACAAATTATGGAAAGTATAATAGTATTATGATAATATTTTATTCAATAAATTAATAAATAAAATATTGAAAGCAAAAGGTAGAGAAAACTAAAAGAATAAATAAAGTAAAATCAAAAAGAAAACCAGAAAAGGATAGAACATTGGATCATAAACCAAGAATAACATTTTCTATAGGGCCTGGTCATGCACACCTTCACATAGTAGCTAAATCAAGTCAAACTCAGAGGAATAACTGGGCTAAATTTAAGGGAACCAAACCTTGAAGGAGACCACATCTCTTGTAAGATTTAGCTTCAAATGTGGGAGTTTTCCAATGATTTAGTCCATGCACTCTCCAGTTTTAGTAAATCAGCATCTACCTACACAGGACTTCTTTAGCATAAAAGCAAACAGGAACATTTTTCAATCGTTTTGGGTAATCGTTTAAAAAGCTATGCGTATTTCTCTTTTCAAAAGAAAGATCACCAGAAGAAAAAAATCTTGTTAATTTCACCAGGTGTGCCTGTGCACAAAGCACAAGTCTTCAATATGATATTTTTCTGTAATTTCTGGCTGTAGCTCCACCTCCCTGAAACTTAAAAATATGGGCGTTCCCATGGGGGTGGGTGGGGTGGGAGGGGTTAAACCCAATACTGAGCCCTGCCTGCTCTCCATTTCGGATCAATGTGTCTCTTCATCTTTACTGTTCAGTACACACAGTAGTCCAGACCTGCCACTTACTATTCAGGGCGAAGAGAGAGTAAAAACTGTTAGCTTGTTTGGTGGATGATTGCAGCAGAAAAAGAGCACTTTCATTCATAAAAACACAAGCTGACAATAACGCACACCAGCTACTACACTAAGCTGCCTCATACAAATGTAGTACCTGGCTTGTGCTGCTGTCAGCTTGTGCTAATGTAAATGAAAGCGCTCTTCTTCTGCTGCAATTTTTCAGAACACCACAGCGCAAGCTGACAGTTTCCAGTCTCTCTGTGTCCCTAATATCTGGTGGTGGGTGGCAGGCCTGGACTAGTATAGACTAAACAGGAGAGATGAGGAGACAGCACTGCACAACAGAGCAATGCTCCATCTGGCAGCTTAGAAGGAGGGGGGGGGGCATTTTGTGTGTATTGTCTGCCTCAACCCCTCTCCTCCTGAACTGCAACTCAGATTAATTTCCTTTGATCAGTGTTGTTGGATATCTAGGTGGGTGGGTGGGGCTAGCTATCTGTCACCACAGATCGGAAACCGCTGTACAGATAGACATAAGGACAAGGGCAATGTGCAAAGGATCCCCTGAGAGTTTAACAAGCTTCCTTTTTTTCTTGTGATAGTTTTTCTTTAGGACAGATCTGCCTCAGTCTCTCTACTTAAAGTGGAAGTAAACTCCCTTATCATTTTCAGCCAAGGAAGCTGCCATCTTAGCCTCTGTTTAATTTGCAACTGCCTTGATGCTGCACATGTGATAAGTTATGCCACCAGCCATTGGATGGTCTGACAGTTTGGTTGAGAGCACAACCAATGTGACAGCTAGCATTTCCGGCATGCCAGGAATATTAACTCTTTTTTGAAACTATCAAATCGATGGGTTTACTTCCGCTTTAACTAGTTCTAGTTCCATCCATATACTGATACTTGTTTAGCTCCGACCCACTGGTCTGTTGAGATGGGGAATGTCTTTGTCCCTTCGCAATCTCCAACTCTCAGGCATCACTCTGGCTAGGTGGCATGCCTGTGTAGGCCAGACAGGCCTGGACACACACCCCATGTGTCAGCCTTTAGGATACTCTCACAGCTCACAGGAGCAGCAACTGACTAAAGAATTCTTTTGTGCGCAACACCCATCTGATTCAATAAGTAGAACATGTTCAGGGAGCCATTCCCTACTGACACAGGCATTATCTGCATATTTCCAGCTGTCAATCTATTTAACTTCAGAAAAAGATTACACAGTCCTGATGAGCAAGGTTTGTGAAGGCCAAAGTAGATATATAGTTTGTCACCGTACCATTGTCTCATTTCTATATTTCAGGTACAATTTGTATAAATTTGATATATTAAAATAGGGATAACTGGTATATTTTACCTCTCAGGATCACTTACCAAGCCATAGATAATTTCAGGCATACCAAATCATCTTGCTTCTGCTGGTTTTAAAAGAATGTCATTGTGTTTCCTCTGGAGGCTTCTTCACACCCTTGTTGTGCATGTGGTTTATTCCAATGACTGACACTGATCACCGTATATAGCAATTGCTGCAGGAGGTCATGGACCTGGTGGTCCCTCTATAATGCCTTGTAGTCTCCTGACTCAAGCCCACTTAAGTGTTATGTTTGTCCGGTTGTCATATATGATGGCTACCAGGCTAGCATGTCAGAAGAAGTAACATAAAGCTTTAACCCAAGTACATAAACAGTATCTAGGTATTTTTATGGAACATAATCTTAGACATAATTCTCCAAAGCACTAACTGCTTAGACCGTT
Organism: Pelophylax lessonae; assembly: GCF_965119305.1. Taxonomy (NCBI): domain Eukaryota; kingdom Metazoa; phylum Chordata; class Amphibia; order Anura; family Ranidae; genus Pelophylax; species Pelophylax lessonae. The sequence goes on from NC_138772.1 coordinate 134,533,036, forward strand.
ATTTGGTTAAACTTAAATAGCATTATGATTATTCCTATATAAATCCAAATATATGCCACTGAATATGAGTAATTGGTAAAATGACATGTTCCCTGGATCATTTCCTTATTGGTTGCTTTCTCTGCTATGGGAATCCCTGTCTTAAACACATTTCCACCCTAAGCCTGCCCAGATTTCCAAAGCACTGATGAATATTTTCTGCTGCCCACCCATCTGGTAATGTGTTGTTGCTTTGCGACTTTTTGCCGTGATGTCAGCTCGCAAACTGTTCCCATCTTAAATAGCACCTAGTTACAAACACAACCTTCCCTAAAACATTGAATTAAATGTTTGTGTAGTCCCTAATTATTTTGGAGTGTGACAGAAGCCAGCACCCATAAAATATGTTGACACAAAAGGAGATGTTAAAAAAAAAATAAGAAAAGCTAAACCCGCGGCTTAGGCCAGGCCAGGCTTCTGATGTAATATGCTCAACACCTGACAGATTGTTGGCTGGAGTCAGTGCTGGGTCTGTTCAGATGACAGGATGGCTGGCAAATCTTAACAGTGCTAGCAGGATGTACTAATATTTACAGGAAAAGACGGTCTCTGGCTTTGCTGAAATAACATCACTTTCCTAGTTTGACTGCTTCTGCATGGCAGACTTTAACAAACAGCTACCAGGGGAGGAGAAAAACGATCGAGCTTTCATCAAACACTAATGTTTGCCTTCAGTTTTGGGAAAAAGTCAAAATCATATTAAACAGGCTTAAGAAGGCAAAGTGAAAAAATAATGACATCATTCTGATGGAATATTCTGATGGAACGTTACATGCAAAATTAGTTAAAGGCATAGAAAAAACAAAATATATAAGGGCAAAACCCTTTTCTAACTATATAGCATTTTTAACAAGTGTATTTTTAAGAGCTTAACAACTGAAACCTGTTAAGTGGTTTATTTAACTCCTCTAAGTTATCAGTTAACAAGGTTTTATGGGAAAGCCCAGCAAACAGAAAGAACGTGTTAAAGTAATTCAGCAGATGAAATTTAGTTTTGAGGGAGTAGCCTGAGAATGGTAAAAGATTTCATACGATTTTAATATATTTTTGGCTTTCAGACTAACCACTGGATTTAGTAAACTAATCCAAAGTGTTAAAGTAGACTTAACAGTCCGATAATGCTTTGGAGTGTTGGCACACCAGTGCACTGGTTCTTGCTTTCTTTGTGCCTGTTGCAGTTTACTACATTTCGCTATTCAATAGCAAACATGCTAGGCTTAATGCCATAGCCAATAAGAGATCATTTTCTGACTCTTGAGCAAATATGGCAAAAAGTAGGAGAGTGCTAGATTGGTGCATTTCAAGAGTTCTAAGGACCCCTTATAATGGCTTGAAAATGCTGGATGAAATGCGATCTTAATGGTATAGATAGTTTTTTTCCATCAATCCAGCATTTCCAGCCCTAATGAACGGGCCTATTGGAATCATAGAAACACAGTGGCTTTTTACAATGCACATTTTAAAAATACAAATTATTTTGGACACAATAATCATTTTGGTGCTATTTTCCTGATCTCTTTTTGCATATTTGAAACAAAAGCCAAGTCAAAAGTCCCTGTTCTTCTGCAGTGCACCACATCCCCCTTGTCTTTCTTAGCAAATATATTATCTCACGTATGGTATATTCACAAATCAGCTTTGATATTCAGTACCTCAGTAAATGTTTAAAGGGTAACTCAACTTTCATGGGAAAAAAGAAAAAACAAATAAAGAAAAAATAATATAGTCTATACAATTGTGATACATGTCATATTGTAATTGAATGTTATTAAAAATGACCTTTCTATTTCAATCTGCAGCCACTGTAATTTTCTGAAAATGTAATGCAATATGGCCACCTGGAGGTATTCTGTACACAGAATGTGTACAGAAGATCCCCCAGAAACATAATTTTCTGCTTGTGTGATTGGCTCACAGATTTTCCCAGAAGTCTGCCTAAGATTCAAGTCAGATTTTTGGCATCCCCTGCAACAAAAGTGTCATTTTTAGTGAGATACTCACGATAGGGACACGTCTAAAGGGATGCAGGCCCAGCAGATTCCCTCATTAGAGCCCTGCAGCTTTCACAGCAGATAGATAATTATGAAACCACTCCCATTAGACTCACTCAAAAACTGGAGAACTCTGGTAGTAATCGGGGAGAACCTCCCTACAGTAGCTGGGTCTTCTAGAGAACTACAAGCTACTGGAAAACAAGTCTGCACTACGATACAAGTCATATTTCTGCCATCCCCTCCAACAAAAATGTCATTTTTGGTAAGATACTCCCAATAGGAACATGTCTAAAGGGATGCAGACCCAGCAACTTTCCTCATTAGTGTCCTGCAGGTGCACAGCTGATTGATAATTATGAAATCACTCCCATTAGACTCACTTTTACACATAAGCACAGAGAAACACACAGGAATTTCTTTAATAACAAAAGGTAGGAATCTGCAACAAAGTTTGAAAAAATCTTCGCAATGTACAGAGATCACCCAGAGGGGACTGTTATTTTCTCAACAGGATTGAAGTTACGCTTTAACTACTGTGTTCAGAAACCTGAATCTTCCAACTTTACACATTTTGCAAAAATTGCGAGGGGGCAGCTTTTTATTGCAGAAGAGACATTCCATATCTCTTCTGCAATAAAACAAACGTACCTGCCTGTTCACAATCTTCTACTGAATATACACTGAGCTGTGCATGGACAGCTCAGCAAACATTCTCAACACAGTGCCAATGCCATGATGAATGATTCCCATGTGCGAGAGGCTGAAAACCTGGCACCTAGAAGACGCCTGAGGAGAAGATATCAGTGGTCTGCAGGGAGAAGTCCAACAATTGTATCACTGGAACAGAGGAGAGTGTTCTATGGACTTTCATTCTGCTTTAACAGGCTAAACTATCCAATAAAAATGGCAAGTACAGAGTTGAGACAAACCATTTAACACTGATGGGGTTCTTACAATTGTTACCTTTGCTTTATTTACATAAAGCCATTATCCCAAAAGGAGAAAAAAAACTGTTATTGTAACTGCTTAAACTGTCAGCTAGGGTTTGACTCTAATTTTATTCAAGTCCATCTAAATTTGCTAGTGCATCCAACACTATCCTTTACACTGGCTGACAATGTTGCTGTCAAAGGATGGCTCCATAGAGTGGATTCAGGAAATGTGTTACTGGCCAGATCACCAGGTGAAAGTAAAGGAAAGAAAAAAGCCCAGAAGGACAAAACTAATGCAACCATCACATAAGAATTTGTAAGCTTATATATGTGTATATATATATATATATATATATATATATATATATATATAATTTTTTTTTGTTTGTTTGTTTTTTGTTTTTTTTGTTTTCCTAAAGTGTCATTAAACCCACATCCTTAAAATCTATCAATAAATGCCATATTACATTCTGTTCATACTCATTCAGTTGCTATGGTATTTATTTTCTGTATTCTGCAAAAACCTAGTTGATCGCACTGCTCTCTATCTCCCCCTTTTCTGCATGTCCCCACCGCAGTTGGGGATTTTACAGAGCAGTGTTGGCAGCTAGTGCACGTGCTTTGTTTTCAGTGTATTTCAACGCTGAACATTTCTTCCCCATCACATCTGAGCAGCCCATGTGACTATAGAGTCACACATGTGGGTGTATACACACTGGTAAATGACATAACACTCCCTCCCTCCTTCTCCGTGCCCACTAACCAGATAAACACAATGGGGACAGGATATCACATCTTGATTGATAGAGGCTTCACCTCCCTGTTATTCTAAGACACAGGTTGTAGTGGTGTGACACAGACAGTGACTGGCAGAAATCCTGTCACAGGATAAAGATGTCATTCTAAATATACAGTATATATATATATATATTGTGACAGGAAGTCAGGTAAATCTGGGAATGTAGTCACAGGCAGGAGATACATTTCCACCTGATTTAGAAAGTTCACTAATTACTATAGGGTGTTGGCTACAGAGCTAGCCAGCAGGAAGTTGAAAGGCCTTCAGCTGTTCAGAATGAGGAAATGAAGGCCTCTATAATTGTCCAAAGGAAGTCTAATGGATTGCTGCCTCCGGAAGCTGTCTCCTGAAACCATGTGGGCTGGGAGAAGGAGGACAGTCAGATGTGTGCCTCCCGACAAGCTGGTGAGCATGGGAGAAGACCCCCTGAAGTGATGTGCGCTAAGGAGGGTAACCAAGTGTGAAGACGTCTCAAAGGTGAGAAAACAAACTATTTCTTTGTGAAAGAAATAAAGGAATGTTTGCCATGTGAAGAGGCAAGCCAAGAGACATTCTCATTGTGATGAGTTAAGGACATGTTCAATGGACATTTGTGCTGTGTGAAGAGATTATAAATGGACTATTGAGTGTCCGCTGTAGGACAAGAAAGTCTGCCCAACAGGTTCCAGAGTGAGAAGGTAGCCGCCCACAGAGGCAAGGATTTATTTTCTGTTTTATTTTATTTTATTTTGGATGTTTTTGCTGCATGCAGTCTGGTGAAGAAGACACCATTAATAAACCAAACTGTTGTTTGCAAGCACTTGTCAGCTATCTCTCTGGGAAAACGCACCCCTCAAGGGGTCATCTATGCCTACCACCGAGCTAATCCCTCACAATATATATATATATATATATATATATATATATATATATATATATATATATATATATATATAAATATATATATATAATTTAAAACAGTATAATAATATTATATATTTATTTTTATAACAAAGGTGTTTCCTTTATTTTGAACATATGACCAGCATCAGGGGACTAGAAGCTCCTCCTGCTACTGTTTCCCTGCATACAGGATGGGAAAGAACTATGTCATGCCACAGCTGTATATTGATTAGGAAAAAAGGTAGCATCACCCACAAACAGAAAGAGAATGGATAATGTACAGTGTGTGTTTAGTATCACTTCAGAGGGGTAGTAAAGTCTTTATTAAAAAAAAAAAAAAAAAAAAAATGGTCCTCCGTGCAGGCTTAGGTCATAATGTACTAGTTTGCACTGCATACTAGCATATTATGACAGACTTACCTGTAGATAGAGCCCTCCAGCGCTGCATTGACAAGGCTCTCCTTGGTTTCGGCAGCTTACAGCTTCGTCCGGTCTTCGTTCTGGGTTCCCAATCTTCAGGCGCTTGAATGAGCATGCCGCAAGTGGTGTCCATGCCACGTATGCGCATGGGAGCCCCATCGCCACTGCACCCAGAGCGGGCCGTAAGTGTGATCTGAGCTGCACATGTGCGGCTCAGGTCACATTACCCGCTGACAGGGTCTCTTCTGTTATAAAAAGCATGCTTGTCAGTGACTTTTCACTTGTAAGCGTTTACTATCACTTTAATGTATGTGTCCTGTACAGTACCGCCTTCATTATCTCCCTCTGTGTGCAACCTGCACAATATTGGTTCACAGTGTCTGTTCATTCTTTAGGTTTTAAAAACCTTAATACCAGCATGTTTCATATTTTTAAAAATTGTGCCAAAAATGAGTTTGCACTTTTCTTGCATTTTTATTTGATATGATTTATAATAATGAAAGGGAAACAGTTTTTTCACAGTTTTAGGCTATTTTGCTTTTCTCCCTTATATAGTAAATAATAAAAAACTGTGGTTAATTATTACAAACAAAAGAAGGATCTATAAAAAGTGTTATAGTCATACTACTACTAAGCTAGGGTACATGGTAAAATGGGAGCAAGATCTCAACAAGACCCTTGAACTTGATGAATGGCATTCGTTAGCTCAAGCAGCCTCGAGATCTCTTATTAATACATCCATTATCGAGGCAAACTATAAAGTGCTCTTACGATGGTACATGGTTCTGCTGGCAACTCTCGTCCTGGGTTATTCTCCGATATGCTTCTGAGGGTGTGGTCAGGAGGGGACTATGTTCAATACTTGGTGGCACTGCCCTAAAGTGACGCGTTTCTGGATTAGAGTACATAACTTTATCTTTTCCCTCACACAAGTTAACCCGATCAAATCCCCGAAACATGCTTTACTGGGTGGAGTGGTGGAGGAGGCCCCAAGATACCAGAGAAAACTCATCACTTATATATTTGTGTCTACTAAATTATCATTGTCAGGTCCTGGAGCGGCCATACTGTTTGATCAACTCGATCACAAACTATACTGGATCATGATAAACAAGCGTTTATCTACAAATTTAAACAACAAAATGAACACGTTTGAGAGGGTGTGAGACCCGTAGATCAAATGCATGACTGCTGATCCCAGGACACTACCTGCCTAAATTGTTTATTGGTCTGTAAAGGTTGGAGCACAGAGTCCCCCTACCCTTTCTCACCCCCCCCCCCCTTTTCATTTTTTTCCTCCACCTTTTTTGGGCTTTCTAGCCTCTCTTCTCTATTGGTAACTACAGTTTCTCTTTTTGACAATCCAGTGAACAGGCTTGTTTTAGGAGTTCACTGCGATTGCCCCCTATGTGAAGGGGGCCGACAGCCATTGCAGATGTGAAGAGTGTAAACAAGGTTTTAGCTAGAGAACACAACTTTTACTACAAAAAATATTAGGTATGAGCAACATTGCTTTGGCGTAGCATATTGAGGATTGCTTGCCCGGGAGCGGACTGCGATATGTTACATCAAAAATGGAAATGTACCCTTGTTACACGAGTGAAACTTTGGGTATTGAGAATATTATTCCCTATGCCTAATCAGAATTTTGGTACAGTCCTCTCACTTTTCAAATTAACAGTATAGATACTGCCAGGTGCTGATCAATAGAAATAACAAAATACTGTACTCCATTGAGTATCCAGAGAGCCCTCTAAACCCAAAGACACCTGCAAGATGCTACCTTCTAGTTTTAGTAATGGCTGATAGAGAAATTTGTGCAAAATACAAAAAAAAAATAAAAATATGTAGCAGAAATAAAAGAGATGAATATTAATATGCATAAAATGCATGAAGGATGTGTTTAAGAAATTAATTCCAAAATATTCCTTCCAGGTTTCTTCACAGTATTAGCTTGTTTTGCTCATTTTACTGTATGGCAAATGTGTATATTATCAAAATCTCTGACTTTAAATTAGATATGCTCAACTGAATGTTTTGCATTAAGATTTTTTTTTTTTTTTAATACCTGCATTTTGGCATGTTGGACTCCACTGGGGGGTGGTTGAATAAAAAATGCATGCTAAAAGACATGCATCTGGTATGTATGCAGTTTTCAAGTGACGGGTATGTCACTTAAAAAAAAAAAAAAACGTCTGACAAGTATAAAATGCATGTACATACCACTGGATTTCAGGCTGTCCTACAGAGCAAAACATGGAAATTTCAAATGTCTGCTTCCTACCATCTACCACACATTACTATTGGGCCATCACTTTGTTGTGCTGCCCCACTGGCCAATGAAAATGTGCATAAGGTAGGGTGATGTGGAAAAGCTTCAACAGTACAAGGAGATTTGCCGGAATAAATTCACTCAGGAGAGTCAGGTGTAATGGCAGGGACTGTAGTCTCCTGCGAGTATGTGTAGGCACCTCTATTGGCAAGCATCTTATGCTTGTTAGCAGCTTATTTTTTAAAGTGACAGTGTCATTTTAATGAATTGGCCTAATGAAAAATTATATTTCAATTATAGTTGGGTATCTGGTGAACTGAATCTCTGGCTATCTGGATTTCTTATGAGATTTCCCTACCATAATTCTTACCTCTGCTCATGTTCATATTAAAATTGTATTATTCATAATAAAGTATTCCAGCAGGCAGAACTGGACCCCCTTATAAAGGATTTGGCAGCACTGCAAACATTAAAACACATCTCCAGGTACAAGTAAAGAAACCCACAATCCTTGGGAAGAGTCCTCATATTCAGGGAACAATGTGATAACCTAAAAAAGGATCTTCCTACTCTGCAATCCAAAAGAAAGGAGACTCAGAACCTGACCTACCATGTCACTATGGTTAAATAGGAAAATATATTAGACACTTTAGATTATTTACATTGTGTATTTCACTTTTTTGGGGTACTGGCCAAATGATAAGAAAATCAGTTAGTTTGTCTTTATTAGAAGTGAAATTGAGTCAGCAGCAATAAGTCTCCAGCCTCCATTCTGTCAAGCTTTCCATCCAGAACAAGAAAGGTCATGAGCACTTTTGATGTCTATATCCTTGCTAATAATTTTAATGTTAAATTACCCAACTGATTTGTCTTAAGTGATTGTTCCATATAGAACAGGCTGAATTATATTACAATTTTCAAAACCAGCTGCAGTATAAATGATACCTCTCATAGGAAATGATAATATGACTGTCTTTGCAAATGTCCTAGACTTAAGGTTAATGTTTCAAAATCATAAATGCAACATTATTTGATACAATAACAAGGATAATCTTTGTTAGGATAAGAATGCAAAGATGCCAAATTGTGTTTTTTAACAAAATGTAGTAAATGACAGTTGACACTTGGTTATGTTTTATTGCTTTTCAAGAGGAACATTCTTTAATATGTTTAAAAGGTCAACTTCACCCAAACTTGATGTTTAATGTTTGGTTGCACGTGAATTCACTTGTAGACTTCTTCCATGTCTTGGTGACATGAGTGGATAAATATCTGCACTATTATTTCAAATTACATCTCTCTCAGCAATAACAACCTAAATGTTTATGGTTCCCTTGTGGAATTCCAGCAATGCAAAAAAAAAAAAAAAAAGGAAAATGACTTGAAAGTAAATCTTCCTTATGGCCTTGTGGGAAAAGAAGGGGACACAAACTACTGACTGAAAGACATGGCATCCTGGTCTCTTACACAAAGCTATTAATAGTATGTGTGTTATTATAAGTAAAACTCAAAAGCCCTGAAGAGGAGGGAAAGATGTACCCCAAAAAGTGTTGGTTATTGATTTTTAATAAAATGTTTACATTTTTCCCACATCTGATTATCCAAATTATCCATTCCTTTGGCCATCCATTATCGCTTGTGCTGTTTCCATCCTAGGACCTCTAGTGTTTAGGCCACAGGTCCAGCAAATACCAGTGTCCCAAAGAAATGCTAATTAACCACATTAATGTTACAAGTTTAAAACATCACATCAAAAATTTGCTCACATCTAACACTATTCCTAACCTGACTTGCCTATTATAGCAGAGACAGACACACCCTTACAAAATGGGCAGTCCCACTGCTGCGTCTTACTAGGCACAAGAAATAATAGATACGTTTGAGAAGTTGCTAAAGTGCAGGATATGGTCATCTTAAGTCCAGGCCTAATGATTTGTTCTGATTGGACAATCTTTGCAAAAGGAGGGAGGCCCACATGTTGGCCCTGCCCTATAAATACTGCAGCCTCTGCACTAATAAATCTTAAAAAGCAGTGGGGGGATGTAAAAAAGAAAAACAAATATTAAAGAAAAATACAATTATTTTAACTGGTAAGAACTTGTAAATGTTTTTTTTTTTTTTTCAATAGTGGAATTCCAGCCATTTTTAATGTGGGTAGAGTAGGGAAAGAATATATGGGTATTAATTACTGTGTCCCTGTTGGCAATATCTCTGGGCAGGGATATGATAAGACATCTCCCAAAGAATGGCACAGATAGCTGTAACAACCTGGCATTGTAAGGGTTTTTAACCTTCTTCAACCTAATTTTGTTCTATCACGTTGGCTGGAATTCCATATTACAAACAAATAGATAAAACTTTCATTTAGCGGTTATCTCTTTTCCATAAAAGAAAACGACATCAAAATGTAGCAGTGCAAAAAACAAAACAAGTTATTTAAAGCTAGACTATTAAAACTAATTGCATGTAAAGGTGATTGCAACACTATCAAATATAATTATGGTAACAATAAACCCATGTTATATGCTGTACATGATCATGCCAATAAAAGCAAAAATGTCAGACTTAGGTAAAACATAATAACATGTAAATATAGAAGTATGTAATGGTAGGTGCAGAATAGAGGAACTGCAATTTCTTGACTTAGACTTTTCAAAATAGAAGCTTAACATAAATCATAACCCCAGATTTTCTTAGACCCAGACCTCTTGCTAAGTCTTCTAAAGCACTATACAAGCCTACCTGCAAATATATATTTTGTCAAGGAAAATCATAAAATAATCTATCTTTAAATCAAAATCTTTAAATCAAATAGATCAGGAGAGTTGAACTTTGTAAAGATGTTAACTTAAGAAAATCTGCTGGGTGGACATTTCCTACCTTCCCAGTGCATGCTGAAGCCACCCAGAGTATAGTGAACCTGTTCAGTGTATACTCAAAGCCCAATAAGAGGTAAGAGCGAGGCGCTGGACACAAACCTTCTTATAATTCCAGGAGTCTGATCACTCATGTCTGGCAGCTCCCCACAAAAATGGGCGGAGGGGTCCCGAGATAAAGTCAGAAACAGTGTCAGTGTCAACAGCAGAATATATATATATATATATATATATATATATATATATATATATATATATATATATATATATATAAGTATCATACAAAAACGATAATTTTCATGTACATGGGGCTAGAAAAGAATCTACTCCAAGTGCCAGATATCTTAGGTACGCCATTGAGGCAGCCTCATAAGTCCAATTAAATGGACTGCCTGCACACCACAATTTATATATAGTTCACAGTTGTGCATTATGGTGCAATAGAATACATGTGCATTGTGATGCACTGGCTAAATGTGTTGGTTAGCCATTTAAATTCATTAATGGTACGGCGAAGTGAGATATATGCAAAGATATAGATCTGGCCTTAATGACTGAGCATCTAAAGTATTGATCTGGTTGGATATTTTTCCATTGGTTTTGATAGGGTTGTGGAGCGTGTAATTGTTTAAATAGGCATGTTTTGGAATGTGATCCTAATTTTGACTGTTAATTTAGAACTTAAAAAGCAAATCCAATCCTTCGCACCATCAAAATAATACACCCCCAAAATAAATAACAAATTCTAAACAAATATAAAATAATTTTATTTAAATTGATGTGTGTGCTGCCAGTATTAGATCTATAGACTGATGAGATGACTTGTCCTCTTGAATTGCTGCTTACTACCCTATCTGTCAAAGTAAGAAAGGGTATCAAATGTTTGGTCATAAATCTTAACACAGCAACATGATTCATTCTCCGTTTAATCCACGTGAAACACTAAGAAACAAACTGCTGTACCCGACATCTCCAGGGAAGGTCTTTACCATTTGACATAAATAGTATAGAATGTGCCTAAAGATAACCACAAATCGATAAATGAGAGCCATATAATATCAAAGCATAATGCACTACTAGCAAAACAGTCATTCATCAATTTAGAAAACAGCCTGTTTCCATGGTGGATTGCTTACGTCTTGTTACAGCTATCTTGGTATGTGAGCTAGTTTTTTTCCTTGCTTGATCCAGTTTTGATTACAGGAAAACATTTCTAAAATTATGGTGGTCTGCAGTTTATACATGCATAAAAAATATATGTACAGTTCCATCCGTTCTTTGTGCTGCATAAAGTGCTGTGCAACATGTCACCTCTATGTAAGTATGGGAAAAATGGTACAGAACCTGTCATCTATTTTAAACTTGAAAACAATTTTGTCTGTGCCTAACAATTTCCAGGGTGTAGATAGGTAGATATATGTGTTGCTTATCAATTCTGTGGTTACTTTTTTGGTAATACAGTGGTAGCAAATACTTTTGCCTAATTTATCCCATGTAATTGTTGGGGGAGGTTTTGCTCAAGGTGTAGTGCTTTCCAGTTCAGATCAGCCAGTTTCAGAGCTTGATGGCCCAATTTTAGTTAAAAAGAAAGTAAAAAGTTCACATCCAACAGAAATAAAATATGTTACCCTCACAGGTGTGTTCAGCATTCCTCCTTAAATGCTATACAACAACACTGATGCTTCCTGCAGACTCCTGGATCACTCTTGCAGAGCCACTGCTCTGGCCTCAGATTTAGGCCCTTGTTTGTTCCTTCAGGACTACCCTATAACACCACTGTGCTCATGTGCAACCTGTGCACCTCTCTCTCAGCTCTTTTGGCTCTCCTGCCTCTCTTGTAGCTACCTGCTGCACTGCCCCACACCCTGGCATCTGGGATGGTGACCTCCTGTCTCCCAGGTGAAGTCCTGAATTATAGACACGACCTAGATTTTAAAGGCTCTGCACGTACACACAGCCTGCTAGTTCTCATTAAAACAGGTTACAGGCTTTGTCCCTGCTAGGACTTTTTGAAGCCTCTGGACTCCGGAAACCCAATCTGGGAGTTACAAAACCCAGAGAAAAAACTTTCTCCACTCAAATCTAACTGGAGCCCTTCAACCTGCATATATGATAACCTTGTGTGATGTTTAACCCTACTAATACAGTTGCAGGGCCTTGCATTGTCACACCTATCTCAATTAATGTGGTTGTTGGAGTTGGCGTCATGCAGAGTAAGGCATTAGGCTGCAATGCCTCCCCTGTATAAAGCATTTCCTAATATTTCTTTAGTGGTAAAAGTGCCCATCCATATTATTTACAGTCTCCAAATCCTGATACTTTATGGAATGCCCAGATTCAAAGCAATTCCTTGAAAGTGGGATTGTCATGAACCATTCAATACTGGGCACTTTTACCCCTTTCCTGCCCAGGAAAATTTTCAGCATTTTGCACTGTCGCACTTTGAATGCAACACTGTAACCAAACTAAATTTCTATCATTTTGTTCACACAACTAGAGCTTTCTTTTTGTGGTATTTAATCACCAATTCGTTTTTTTTTTTTATAAATGGAAATTTTTAAAATAAAACACATTTTTCTTTGTTTCTGTTAAAAACGTTGTAAATAAATAATCTTTCTTCATAAATGTCTGCTAAATGTATTCTGCTACATTTCTTTGGTGGAAATAACCCCAAATAGTGTATATTATTTCATCTGTAGGAAAGTTCTAGAGTCCACAAACTATGGTATATTTCTGAAAATGTATCAATTCTAATGTACTGATAGCGTATCTCACCTAATTTCTTAAAGGCCTAAAAAATGTCAGGACAGTGCAGATATCCTCAAATTACATCTTATTGGAAAGTAGATAATCCAAGGTATTTTGTAAGAGGCATAGCGAGTTTTTTTGAAGTTGCTATTTTTTGTCATAATTTTGAGGATAATGAAGATATTATCCACTTCAACTCCAGGAGGTTTTACGCCCTTCCTGACCAGAGCACTTTTTGCAATTTGGCAGTGCACTGCTTTAACTGGTAATTGTGCGGTTTTTCAACGCTTTACCCAAACAAAATTTCCATCCTTTTTTTTCCCCACAAATAGAGCTTTCTTTTATTTTTTGCAATATAAACAAGAAGACTGAAACTAAAAATGTATATTTTCTACTTTTTGTTATAAAAAAATCCAATAAACTCAATTTGTGTCATACATTTAGGCCAAAATGTATTCAGCCACATGTCTCGGGTAAAAGAAAAAATTTCAAAAAGCGTATATTTATTTAGTTTATAACTGCCTATCTCTTTTGAGGTGCTAAAATGTCAGGGCAGTATTAAACTCCCCCAAAATAACCCTTTTTCAAAAATAGACACTCCAAGGAACTTGCTTAGGGGCATGTTGAGCCCATTGAATATTTCATTTTTTTGTCACAAGTGATTCAAAAATTACAAAAAAAAAAAATAATAATAATAATTTTAGAAAAAAGTATCATTGAAATGATATATTGCTCACACATGCCATAGGTGGATGTGGAATTACACCCCAAAATACATTCTGATGCTTCTCCTGACTACGGGGATAACCCATGTGTTAGACTTTTTCGCAGTCTAGCCGCGTACAGGACCCCGAAAACGAATCACTGCCTTCAGGCTTTCTAAGGGCGTAAATTGTTGATTTCACTCCTCACTACCTATCACAGTTTCGGAGGCCATGAAATGCCAAGATAGCACAACACCAAACCCCCCCAAATGACCCCTTTTTGGAAAGTAGACACCCTAAGCTATTTGCCGAGAGGCATGTTGAGACCATCGATTATTTTATATTTTGCCACAAGTTTCAGGAAAATTATAAATTATTTATTTTTATTACACAAAGTTGTCACTTAAATGCTATATTGCTCACACATGCCATGGGTATATCACAGTATAAAATGACACCCCAAAATACATTATGCTGTTTCTTCTGAGTATGGCAATACCACATGTGTGAGACTTATTGGCAGTCTACCCACCTACAGGACCCCGAAAACCAATCACCACCTTCAGGCTTTCTAAGGGCACAAATTGTTGATTTCACGCCACACTACCTATCACAGTTTCGGAGGCCATGAAATGGTAAGATAGCACAACCCCCCCCCCCCCAAATTACCCTTTAAGGAAAGTAGATACTCCAAGCTTTTTGTTGAGAGGTATGTTGAGTATTTTACAGATCTCTCTTTTTGTCACAAAGTTTTGAAAACTGAAAAAAGAAAAAAAAATTCCTTTTATTTCTTCATTTTCCAAAACAAATGAGAGCTGCAAAATACTCACAAGCCTCTTAGCAAACTCCTTGTGGTGTCTACTTTCCAAAAAGGTGTAATTTAGGGGGTGGGGGGTTGTGCTGTCTTCGCATTTTATGGCCTCCAAATCTGTGATAGGTAGTGTGGAGTGAAATCAACAATTTACGCCCTTGGAAATCGTCCCAAAACTTGTGGCAAAATATAAAATATTCCATGGACTCACCATGCCTCTCAGCAAAAAGTTTGGAGTGCCTACTTTCCATAATGAGGTCATTTTTTCTTGTGCTAACTTGACATTTCAGGGCCTCCAAAACTGTGATCGGTAGTGAGGAAGTAAAATGCACAATTTATGCCCTTAGAAAGCCTAAAGATGTTGATTGGTTTTTGGGGTCTTGTACATGGCTAGACTCCCAAAAAGTCATGTGGTATCCCTGTACTCAGGAGAAGTAGCAGAATGTATTTTGGAGTGTAATTCCACATATATCCGTGGCATGTGTAAGCAATATATCATTTAGTGACAACTTTGTGTTAAAAGAAAAAAGTGCAATTTTCCCAAAACTTGTGGCAAAATTTAAAATATTCTATGGACTCAACATGCCATGGACTCAATATGCCTCTCAGCAAATAGCTTGGGGTGTCTACTTTCCAAAAAGGGGTCATTTGGGAAAGGGTGTTCAAAAGCACTTGAAGACCAAGCCCTTTTGAACACTTTGTTTACATGAAAAAATGAATTTTTCTTGCTAAAAAAACTACTTTGAACCCGCAAATAATATATATTTTTTTAAAGCAGAAGCCCTATAGATTAAAATGATGGGTGTTGCAGTTTTTTTTTTCTAAACAGTATTTGCACAGCGATTTTACAAATGCAATTTCTTAGGGAAAAAAACACCTTTTTGGATTTTAATGTACAAAAACGCATTATAATAGCCAAATGTGTAGTAAAATATACAAGATGATCTTATGCCGAGTACATAGATACCAAACATGACATGCTTTAAAATTCCGCACGCCCGCGCAGCGGCGACAAACTACATATATTTTTAAAGCCTTTAAAAGCCTTTACAGGTTACCACTTTAGGTCTACTAGTAGATTTACTGCCCTCAATCTGACATTCACGGGGATACCTCACATGGATGGTGCAACTGCTGTTTACTTATGACACGGGACCGATGTTTGCGTTCGCTTTTGAAAGCAAGCCTGGAGGGACAGGAGTGCTTTAATTTTTTTTATAATTTTTTTTCCTTTTTAGTTTATTTTTATTCTGTCCCTTTGGTTTTTTGTTTTTTTTTTAATCATTTTTATTGTTATCTATTAGACTTTAGATCTCTGCTTTGCTCTTAAAGCATCTGACCACATCAAGATCGATGTGATGGGATGCTTTCCCAATTTCCCAATGGCACTGTTTATATCCAGGGAAACCGAAGTCAAGAAATGTTCATAGCTTCTGGTTTCTTAGGCCATAGAGATGATTGGAGCCATTCTGGTCTCCGATCAGCTCTATGGTCAGGTGGTGGAACCACCGGCTGCATTCTCAGATTCCCCAGGTCCCCTCCCACTGCTTGTAAAAACAGTCTAGCGGCTAATTAACCACTAGGATTGCTTTTACATTAAGCCGACCCCCGGCTGAAAAAAACTATACCAAGATGATGTCTAAACCTG
The DNA here is from genome assembly GCF_965119305.1 of Pelophylax lessonae. Taxonomy (NCBI): domain Eukaryota; kingdom Metazoa; phylum Chordata; class Amphibia; order Anura; family Ranidae; genus Pelophylax; species Pelophylax lessonae. The sequence goes on from NC_138772.1 coordinate 134,549,161, forward strand.
CAGGCATCATTCCGGTATAACCACTCAAATCCAGCAACATACCAGTACGTTGCTGGTCCTTGTTGAGCATATATTGTAATGTTATTTTTTTTCATACAGCCTGTGGCCTGAACGAAAATAGAGAACAGAACAGATTCTTCCATTCACATTGATCGATTGGTGATATGCCCACCATTAGAATACCGCCCTGCATCCACCCACTTCTAATGATGGGCAGACATGCACTGTTCTTTTTGCTGAACAAAAAAAAAAGAACCTAGCAGATTCCTTCATTCATATCAATCAATGTGGATGAAGAAATCTCTGCCAAGAAAAGTGAATAAAAATATGTGCCGAAGCATAGGGGAAATCGGCATACATGCTTTTGTTTTAACTGCGGTGGTGGAATCACCTCCTACAGTGCTGGAGTCACGGATTTATGTATCGTGAGAACAAACCCTGTTGCTGTCAAAATAAACAAATCAGTGCTGAAGCTGAATGGGGTACCTGCAAAGTAAACAACAGTTAACGATAAAACACAGTATCAATAAAACATTAACTCAATAAAACAACTTTTTTATTGCAATCTGTGCCAGTGTGAGTAAAAAATATATGGTGAAGCATAGGGGCAATTCGCCCCTATGTCTACCCCTGCCCCCTAGGCGAACGAACCCACTTGGTTCTGGCTGAGCTTGGTCACACACCACGCCTGCAGTTCTGGTTGGGGAGTAGCATGATTTCGGAGAAGAGGTGAGCCAATTGCTTGCATTCAGATGATACAGTGGATATCCAATCCAGTTACAGATCGAGCTTACTGGCTTTCTACATACCTGTTTTGACCACTCTTTAATCTGAGGGTCATTACTCTCTGGTAAGCAGGATCTCCTCTCCCGACACAGTGGTGACGTGTGCTTTCAGGATTCATGGCATTTGATGGGGGGATTGTCTTTCCTGTTACAATTCTTTTGCACATGGACATTCCTTTATGGACTGAGCATAATTATTGCCGGTGCTGCACCCTGTTGTTACTATATTGCTGTGGGTTTACAATCTTACCTATTTTTGCTGGCTGCCTATATCCAGTCCTAATACCAAGTGCAGATATTATTTTGTTTATTCTTTGTACTTAACAGAATAATGGGGTTGGGTATGCTCCACCTTAGCAGGGACTGCTACTCTGTCGTCAGAGCTATCTGTCATGGTGCTGCTGCTCTCTACATGTTCATACACTGAGCCTGATTCTGACAGTGAGGAGATCCCAATGCTCTCATCTGTCATGCTCAGTATCCTGTAGGCCTCTTCAGTACTATACCTTTCGTTTGACATTTTGGCCAATAAATTTACAGGTACCTAGTGGGACTCACAGGTAAAAAAGCACCTGGTTGTTGAGGACTGTTTAAACCGCTAAAAAAAATAACTGCTAGCGCTAGCAGAGATCATGCCTGACTCTGCTAATGCTGTGGTTTTGTGTTCTGTGTTTTGGAAGTGACAGTGATCTATTGATACTGCACTTCTTGGGGGGGAGGGGCTTAACGCAGGTGCTGGCAAGTGTCAGGGCTGATCCTGCTAATGCCGTTTTGTTTGGGAACACTATTGGGGACACTAGTATAGTTCTGATCAGATCAAAGATATTGATCCGTTCAGACACTATATTAGTTATGGAGGTATATAGTGTGTGTGTGTTACTGGCAATCGAAGGGTTAAAATCTGACGCTATCTGGGATTGACCCTAGCTGACGGTGATCCTAAAGCTAACTAACTGTTATCCGTGACACTAATACAGTGGTCAGAAAAAATGATCTGTACACTTTACTAGTGACTATGACATGGAGTGAAAAGGTTAACTGTGGGGCACTCAGGGGGTTCAAACTTTATAAGAAAATATGGGGCGGGACCCTTTCGCTATACTAAGACTGACACTGATGCTAACTAGCTAACTAGCGTCACCCGTAACCCTAATACAGTGATCAGTAACTTATCTGTATACTGTATAAAGTGACACTGTGACAGGGCAGTGAATGGGTTAACTGGGGGTGATCAAGGGGTTAAACCTTTATTAGGGGATATATGGGAGGTCCCCTAAACCTATCTGGGACTTTCGGTGGTGCTAAATGGCATCACCAGTGACACTAATACAGTGATCAGTAAATTATCTGTATACTGTGTATAGCGACAGTGTGATAGGGAGTTAAAGGGTTAACTGGGGGGGGGGTGATCTGGGGGTGATCACGGGGTTAAATGTGTGCCTATGTGTACTGGTGTCAGTGTAGTGCTTGTGTACTCACTGTGATGCTGTTTTCTCTCACTCTGGAACCCCAAAAGGGTTACAGGAGAGAAGATTGAATCATTTCTCATGCCGGTATTTACATTACACAGGCACAGGACATTCTGCAATTGGTCAGAACCGATCACCAGCTCCAGGCCATAAATCATTGGCCTGAACCTGATGACTGATTGGTTTTGAACCGAATCAGGTCACTTCGGGAATGGCGGGTGCGCCCCAAACGGCGAGCGCGCATCACTTACCTATACGTGATTTTCCGCAGCCAGGCCCCCCTCTGCAGTATATATGAGGTGGGCAGTCCGGAACTGGTGTGGCGGTGATCAGGGACACTGACTTGTGACAAAAAAAAACACTGTGACTAGAGCAATATAATGTTAACATAGTAACATTGTACTACTCTGGGGAAGTGATCAGTATTTATTTATTTTTTACACATTATGATTAAGGGTAACTCCACTTTCATGGGGGAAAAAAAAAATAGCAAATAAAGAAAAAACAATATAGCGTATACAATTGCGACACAAATCATATTGTGATTGAATGTTATTAAAAATTACCTTTCCTTTTCAATCTGCAGCTGTTCTAATTTTCTGAAAATGCAATATGGCTACCTGGAGCTGTTCCGTACACAGAATGTGTACTGACCACACCCCAGAAACATCATTTCCTGCTTGTGTGATTGGCTCACCAATTTTCCCAGAAGTCTGCCTAAGATATAAGTCAGATATCTGGCATCCCCTGCAACAAAAATGTCATTTTTTTGTTGAGATACTTCCAATGGGAACACGTCTAAAGGGATACAGGCCCAGCAGCTTTTCTCATTAGTGCTCTGCAGCTGTAACAGTTGATTGATGATTATAAAACCACTCCCATTAGACCCACTCAGCACAGGAGAACAGAGGAACAAACAATGATTTCTTCGGAATAACAAAAGGTAGGAATCTACAACAAATTTTGTTAAAATCCATGTAATGTAAATAGTTCACCAAAAGGGGAATGTTTTTTCTCAGCAAAAGTGGAGTTACTCTTTAACCACTTTACCACCGGAGGATTTTGCTGTCTTCCGTCCAGGCCACTTTTTGCGATTCGGCACTGTGCGACTTTAACTGACAATTGCGCGGTCGTGCGACGCCGTACCCAAACGAAATTTACGTCCTTTTTTTCCCACAAACAGAGCTTTCTTTTGGTGGTATTTGATCACCTGTGCGATTTTTACTTTTTGCGCTATAAACAAAAAAAGAGCGTTTATTTTGAAAAAATAACAATATTTTTCACATTTTTTTATATGAAATTCCCCCCCAAAAAAATGTAAAAATCAAATTTTTTTTAAATTTTTGCCCAATTTGTTTTCTGCTACCTATGTTTAGTAAAAAAAATCGCAATAAGCGTATTTTGATTGGTTTGCGCAAAAGTTATTGCGTTTACTAACTAAGGGAAAGATTTCTGTCATTTTTGGTGTTTTTTTTTTAACGCGTAATGGCGGTGATCTGCGATTTTTTTTGCGGGACTGCGACATTGCGGCGGACAGATCGGACCCTTGACTGACATTTTTGACACTTTTGGGGTTACCAGTGACATTACTGCAGTAATCAGTGCTATATATATGCACTGTTACTGTAAAAATGACACTGGCAGGGAAGGGGTTAATTTTATTGGAGAGGGAGGGGTTAATGTATGCCTGGTGCTTACTGACGTGTGGGGGGGGAGGTGACTGTGTGACAGAAGGACAGATCGGATGTCCAGCTATGCTGAACACTCCGATCTGTCAGTCCCTGTCACTATGGAGATCCGCCCGCTGTGTTTACATACAGCGGGCGGATCTCCAGACTCGATCCCCGACGATCGGGGCAGAGCATCGGCAATTGCCGCTGCTCCTCCGCTGGCCCGACTCCCGCTGTGAATGAACACAGCGGGAGCGAGCCTCCGGCGGCGCGCGAGCGCCGCCCACAAGGGGCGGAGTCCAGCGACGTAGGTCTACGTCGCTGGACGGGATCGCGGCACTTTGCCGCAGTAGCCTCCATGTAAGCGGAGGTAAAGTGGTTAAAGCAATGAATTTCATTGCTATAAGGAAGCATTTGACCAAATGAAATTGATTCATTCAGTTTGTTTTGTTATGATTAGCTGTAATTGGCCGAGCTAATCCCATGGTACAGATGGGCTGTGATTGGCCCTGTCTATACCATGTGAATACTCTCACCAATCACAGCTAGCAACAAAATTGTAACAATGTCAATGTAACAATTGTCATGTGATCTGCTGTGATTGGTCACAGCGATCACATTGTATTACCAGCAGACCGGTACACTGATAGTCATCGGCTGTGTCCGGTGGCCACAGGGGGTGACAGAACGTGCCCAGAGTGTGGCTACACGGCCGTGCGCAAGGCTTGTTCTGGGAGGACGTCATATAATGTCCAGCCGGAATGATGAATGTCCCGCTCAGCTGTCAAATTGCTATAGGCTGGGCGGGAACTGGTAAGTATTAAAGTAAGTAAGTAAGGTAAGTATTAAAGCTAAAGTATTTAGCTTTAAAAAAAAAAAAAATTCTCTTTATCTTTTGTGAGCTAACTTACCTGTCAGAAGTATCCCAATTTATGCAGGCAGCTGGATACTATAGAAATCTTCACTGTAGGGTTGCCCTGTCCTCTTCCTGTTTCTGTACTTTCAGTGCTGCTGAGTGTAATAGCTCTGGGTCTCTGTGAAGCTGCTTTCCCAAGGAAGAACTACCCCTCCCCCATCGAGAAAGGTTCTTTAAATTGTTTCGTTGTCTGTAACACAATCTGTGAATGGGGGAGAGTCCATTGAGTCACAGGATTTCTCTTTCATTAACAGATGGCTAAACCTCAGCTTTACCGTTAAAGTTGAGATCACACAAACAGGCTTATTACATGAATATCAAACCTCAAAGTATCCTATAGCAATCAATAAGAATCCATCACTGCTTTTACTGCTTTTAGTTCTGATTGGTTGTGATAGGGTTCTGCAGTTTGCACATCATCAATGTAGTTTGCAATGACATTTCCTGTAAGTTATATGGGACTGTAGGCAGTATTTTGAATAATTTAAAAAAAAAAACATTACAACCTTTTTTTGGAAGTAACTTGGCCGTGGCCATTTTTAATATTGGTTTAACTAAAACACTTTATTCATTCAAACAATACCATTTCAAATATTTGTCACTTAAACAATGATTCAGCCACTATGGCTCAAGCCTTAACTGTCCTGGCAAATTTAAACTAACCCATGACAAAATACTCATAGGAGCAATTTTACACACCGGCTTAGACATAAAACTCAAGCCAGAAAATTGTATAAAACAAAGTCCCCTTTAACAGAAAGGTGACCCAACCACATAATAACAGGCCACGACAATTGGGACGGGAGGGAAGGGAGCACCACAGAGATTCCTCCTGCGGCAAGTGAGCTCTGGGGGTCGGAACCCCCTTTATATATATTTATATAGCCCCCTCAAAATGTTCCAGAATTTTCAGGGAGACCCCTAGAAAATTCAGCCCACCAATCAGGTACCCCTTCTAGAAGGCTCCCTACATGTCAGTGGGGAGTCTTGAAACTTAAAACATCCCAAGGATCCCCTGAAGAGAAAGGGGGGACTAGAAATCCCTGACCCTCTCACTCACTCAGGGGAGCCCTGTAACTTCCTAACTGCCACAGTCCCATAGGGTAGGGGAGCCTTAAAACAGGTGTTCCCCTTTTCCCTCATTCCCACAGCATTTGCAAATACATTATGACGCAGACAGCCACAAGAAGAAAATCTCTGTATGTGTTTTAATCATGGAATGTATGACAAAATATATAAAAAAGAAAAACATGGGAAAATGTATTTCAGATACATACAGTGCTTTACCAAAATGACTACTTATTAGAAATGCTTGGTAGTCTGACGTGTGACTATGATACACTGCCGATTTTCTCTACATAATTTACTAACACAGATTACATCTGAATTTCTCAAAAGTCCTTGCAAGCTGCATTAGAAATTACTGGAAGACCACTAATTTCAATTTTACTGACAATTTCCTTTATTAAATAAGCCATTAAGTTACAATCCAGAGAAGTAATAAACTGTTAATTTTATTTCAGTTTTCCAGACATCACCACTTTGTTCTTGAAATGTCACCGATCAGTTATGTCATTTTTTTATTTTAATTTATTGGATTATTTAAAAATGTGTCATTTGCTACAAACTGCATTTCAAGGTCCTCTTCCATATTTTTTCATATTGCTTTATAATATGTCTTGCCAGTTACCATGTTAGTCTGTTTTATCTCCTATCACATAATCAATGATCTTCATTTTTATGGGCTATGGGCCATCTGCTGCATGGCTTCAAACAGCTCATTTACCCAAGATCCCCTCACTAAGATAGCAAATGATCTTCAACAAAAGATTTACCATGTTCCTTCTTCATCTTATAGTAATTAGGCTGCTTTTGATCCAGAAGAGCAGATTATTTTCATTTATTTTTGGCAAATGAAATGTAAATTATAACTTTCTCCTTTACTCTTCTCTGACCACTGTTTTCTACATTTCTGTTAACAAAGCATTACCCCTTATTGATGATTTGAAGAAACGCATGCCTCTCTCTAGTGAAAGTTCACTTTCTCTCACATTGTTTGTTTTCTTGATATACAGTATTTGGCTAAAGTTGTCTTGAACTCAAAAAGCTGAGATTTGCATTGTTATATGGAACATCTAGAAATGTTAATTGTGCCTAAAAAGTAAAGAAAGATTTTGCTGTTGTCTTGAATTCCTCCTTAAAAAATAGCAGTGGACTTCCCGTGCCTAGGCATTCCTGTGCCCTCATAGCTGTATACAGTGAAATGGGAGGAAAATGATGAATGGTTTTTAAAATTTTTTACAAATAAATATCTGAAAAGTGTGGCGTGCATTTGTATTCAGCCCCCTTTACTCTGATACCCCTAACTAAAATCTAGTGGAACAAATTTCCTTCACAAGTCACCTAAAATAAATAGAGTCCACCTGTGTGTAATTTAATCTCAGAATAAATACAGCTGTTCTGTGAAGCCCTCAGAGGTTTGTTAGAGAACCTAGTGAATAAACAGCATTGTGAAGGCCAAGGAACACACCAGACAGGTCAGGCATAAAGTTGTGGAGAAATTTAAAGTAGGGCTAGGTTTAAAAAAAAGTATCTCAGGCTTTGAACATTTTTACTGAGCACTGTTCAATCCATCTTCCAAAAATGGAAGAATGGCATAACTGCAAACCTACCAAGACATGGCCATCCACCTAAACTGACAGGCCAGGAAAGGAGAGCATTAATCAGAGAAGCAGCCCATGGTAACTCTGGAGGAGCTGCAGAGATCCAAAGCTCAGGTGGGAGAATCTGTCCACAGGACAACTATTAGCCGTGCACTCCATAAAACTGGCCTTTATGGAAGAGTGGCAAGAAGCCATTGTTGAAAGCAAGCCATAAGAAGTCCCGTTTGCAATTTGCAAGAAGCCATGTGAGGGACACAGCTAATGTCACAACAGCACCAACATCTGCACATCACCCTGAACATACCATCCCCAACTTGAAACATGGTGGTGGCAGCATCATGTTGTCTGGATGCTTTTCTTCAGCAGGGACAGGGAAGCTGGTTAGAGTTGATGGGAAGATGGATGGAATCAAATACAGGGCAATCTTAAAAGAAATAATAATACAAAAACTAGCCGCGCTTGGTCACACCACAGACAAATACAATTAATGAAAAATGAACATCAGAAGGCTGCCAGTACATAAACAAATAAGTCAAACTAATAAAAATATAAAGTACAGCGCCAGCAAATATTAGACACAAATGTTGAATATTCCAGTTTGATGGAAAGTTCCACAAATGCAGATAATAAAACTCAAAGTTGAAAGCCAAGAAGTCCAACACCAGAGGATGGGATCAATGAAGATGGAAAGAATCACCAAGTGCACCAGATGAAAGGGGTGTCTGCTTACCGGAACGAAATGACCACCGATTAAGGTAGGTCAAATGGAGCATGTGTAATCAAAGGTTTCCAAAAGAATCCCCCTGGGATAGGCAGATCTCCAATTCACTCAGTAATCGGTGCAGAGAGCAATTCAAAAATCCCAATCAAAGGTCAACCTTTTTGTACCGTATAACCTCAAAATAAAGAGGAAACTCCAATGGCATAGTACACTTCTTTAATGAATAATAAAGGAACAGATAAAATGGCAACTCACATATCCACCCATATGAATGCGCATGGAATTAGGGGAGCCAAGGTCAGCGTGTCGACGTGCAGGCATGACTGACGCATTTCGTCCCAATTAGGACATTATCAAAGGCAAAAGTTTTGCCTTTGATAATGTCCTAATTGGGACGAAACGCGTCAGTCACGCCCGCACGTACTTTATATTTTTATTAGTTTAATCTTAGAAGAAGACCTGGTAGAGTCTGCCAAAGACTTGAGACTGGGGTGGAGGTTCATCTTCCAGCAGGACAATGACCCTAAACGTACAGCCAGAGTTACAATGGAATGGTTTAGATCATGGGTGTCCAACCTTTTGGCTTCTCTGGGCCACGTTGAGTGTAGAGAAATTTTCTTGGGCCGCTTATAAAATATATACCAGGGGCGGACTGAGCGGTCGGGCACTTCGGGCGTGAACCGAGGGCCCAGTCGGCAAGGGGGGCCCGGTTGGGAAGGGGACCCGCCGCCCACTGCAGCATTAATTCTCCCGATGTTGTCTCAGAGACAACATCGGGCTATCGGGGCACGGCAGCCAGCGCTCTGGAAGTGGGAGGAGAAGAGGGGCCCTGCCGCCATCGCTATGGAGATGAGAGGAGGGGAGGGGCCCGGCGGCCAGCAATATGGAAGTGGGAGGAGGGGAGGGGCCCTGCAGGCAGCCGTCGCTATGGAAGTGAGAGGGGGAGGGGCCCTGCGGCTGGCGCTGCTTCCGTGGGGGGGGAAGTGCCCTGCGGCCGGCGCTGCTTCCATGAAAGGAGGGGCCGGCTGGGGTTTCCATGGTGTCCTCAGTGAGTGGGGGCGGGTTGGCATTGATGTCATGATGTCCACAGGTCCAACAGTCTAAGAATGATGGTACAGTACATGTTTTGTTCAAGGCAAGCCCAACTAAATGCCAGATCCACTGACACCCCCACCAATATGTGATCTCCCCCAAATTCACCATGGTACAGCAGTGGTGAATTTGGGGGAGATTACATATTGGTGGGGGTGTCAGTGGTGATGTATGGTGTAGGGGGGGTTATGACACAGCGGGGGTGAATTTGGTGGGGAGATCACATATTGGTGGGGGTGTCAGTGGTGAATTGTGTGGTGAAGGGGGGGTGACACAGCGGTGAATTTGGGGGAGATCACATATTGGTGGGCTGTCAGTGGTTGTGTAGGGGGGGTTGACACAGCGGAGGTGTCACCACCGCTGTCATACCCCCCCACCACCACTGACACCCCCACCAATATGTGATCTCCCCCAAATTAACCACCGCTGTGTCATCCCCCCCCTTCACCACACAATTCACCACTGACACCCCCACCAATATGTGACCTCCCCACCAAATTCACCACCGTGTCATATCCCCCCCCCACCACACAATTCACCACTAACTGACACCCCCACCGATATATGATCTCACCAAATTCACCACTGCTGTGTCATCCCCCACCACCCCACACATTTCACCACTGTCACCCCCCCCCCACCCCAACATGTGATCTCCCCACCAAATTTACCACCACTGCATCATACCCCCCCCCCCCCACACACACACACACACACACACACACACAATTCACCGCTGATCTCCTCACTAAAATCACCACTGCTGTGTCATTTGGGGGGAATGACACAGCAGTGGTGAATTTGGTGAGGAGATCAGTGGTGAATTGTGTAGGGGGGTATAATAAATACAGTGGTGGTGTAGGGCCCCCCCTGCCAAACCACACAATTCACTACCGACACCCCAAAATACCTCAAAATAAAGAGGAAACTCCAATGGCATAGTACACTTCTTTAATGAATAATAAAGGAACAGATAAAATGGCAACTCACATATCCACCCATATGAATGCGCATGGAATGAGGGGAGCCAAGGTCAGCGTGTTGACGTGCGGGCGTCACTGACGCGTTTCGTCCCAATTAGGACATTATCAAAGGCAAAAGTTTTGCCTTTGATAATGTCCTAATTGGGACGAAACGCATCAGTCACGCCCGCACGTACTTTATATTTTTATTAGTTTAATATTAGAAGAAAACCTGGTAGAGTCTGCCAAAGACTTGAGACTGGGGTGGAGGTTCACCTTCCAGCAGGACAACGACCCTAAATGTACAGCCAGAGTTACAACACCACCGCTGTCATACCCCCCCCCCACCACCACTGACACCCCCACCAATATGTGATCACCCCCAAATTAATCACCGCTGTGTCATCCCCCCCTTCACCACACAATTCACCACTGACACCCCCACCAATATGTGATCTTCCCACCAAATTTACCACCTCTGTGTCATAACCCCCCCACCCCCACACCACACAATTCACCACTGACTGACACCCCCACCAATATGCGATCCCCCCCATATTCACCACCGTTCTCATTCCCCACCACACAATTCACCACTGACACTCGGGGCTGATGATTCAGCACTGCCCCCCCCCGACACTAATATATGATCTCCCCCCAAATTCAGCACCACACTGTGATCCCCTTCAGACCTGATCATTCACTACTATCTATCCCCCCCCCTTTCCCTGCCAATTCACTGCCACCCCATTTCCAACCTCCACTGACTTTATTTTGGTGTATCCATAATATCCTATTCCATCAGTCCCTTTAAATGCAACACCATCTGTCATACCACTTATAGGTGTCTGCAGAAAACTGCATATGTGACCCCACCCCACCCCCTAGACCTGGTAATTCTCCACTGCCTGACACCCCCCCCTCACCCCTATTGCCACTATTTAATCCCCCCCCCCCCTTTAGAGTTGCCACCTCATCCCTTTAACCACTTCAGCCCCGGAAGATTTTGCCCCCCTCCTGACCAGGCCCTATTTTGCAATTTGGCACTGCGTTACTTTAACGGACAATTGCGACGCTGTACCAAAACAAAATTTACGTCCTTTTTTTCCCCCAAATAGAGCTTTCTTTTTTTACTAGTAATGGCGGTGATCTGTGACTTTTTGCGGGACTGCAACTGGGTATGTAAATCTCAAACACGGAGGGAAAGGACATAACATGAAAAAAGGGGAAATGTGTGCCGCTACCAGCCACAATATATTCATACTAACTAAGGGTAAGAACAGCTTGCCCATTGCAATACATACCAAACAATGTAGATGGAAACAGAATGCTCCAAGGCATGGGTGTCCAACCTTTTGGCTTCTCTGGGCCATATTAAGTGTAGAGAAATGTTCTCGGGCCGCATATAAAATATATACTATAGTTAAGGTATATCAGTAATAAAATGCCGCCGCACCCTTCCCGCTCCGCTGCACCCCCCGTACTAATTTAACACAACTTGAGGATGATCAAATGAAATGGAATCAGTATACAGAGGGTTACTTCTTCTGAGAGAAATTAAAGGAACACTCTAACCACCCTGACCACTTCAGTGATTTGAAGTGGTCATGGTGGTAGGAGTCAGAAACATTGCTTATGCTGGCCTCCCCCCACCCCCCCTCCCCTCCGAGGCAGCCTCTGCCTACCTTTAGTTGGAAGCCGCTGTGGCCATGCCCCCGAACCGACTTCCTTCCTCCCTAGCAAAAAAAAATTGTCAGGGGGCAGTGGGCCACATTGCCTGGGGTTCCGGGCCGCATGTGGCCCCCGGGCCGCAGGTTGGACATGCCTGCTCTAAGGGATAACCAAACACTATGAAAGGTATTGTTAAAACAATGGATAGGTAATGCCTCCAAAGGTCAGATCGTACCTAAGTCCCGGGCTTTTTTTCAGCTGGAACTTGGTGGAACTCTGTTCCACCACCTCTGGCTCAGGCCCTCTGCTCCCTGCTAACCGCTATCACTTGTAAACACAGTCTCCCAACGGCTCCCACAGATCTGATCTCCTGAGTGGCTCCTACAGAGTTCGGGGTGGGGAAAAGTGATATGAAGGGGCCTGGGGTGCAGCGTAGATTCCAAAACTCCAACTTGATCATCTCCCTGCAAGTGAGAAAGAAAGAGCCACCTACAGTGTGTGGGGAGGTAATAGAACCGGCTGGATGCTTCTGCCTTATACAGCAACACCAGTAAGACATGTGGAAGATGGTGGAGCTTCTAAGGAGGGAGAGAGAAGATGGGGCAGTGGAAGGGGGGCTGCATGCAGAGGTTAGAGCTGAAGAGGGGTGAAAGTGAGATGGGGATAGGGGATGCAGAGGTAAACAGCCGTGGAAGAAGGTCAAATGCACCCCGGAACTCTGCACTCTGTATGCAGAGCACCCCTGAACTCAGCACTACACCCATCCCCCAATTCAGAACTCTTTGACTACACCATTTAATGTGGTTTGGAGGGAGTGTGTGTGTGGGGGGGGGGGGGGGGGGGTTGGAGGGTTGTGGTTGAGTTCCTGCACCTATTTTCAGAGAAAAGAATCCCTGCCTAAGTCAAACGATATAAGAATAATCTGGGTTTAGTACATAACATTTATAGGAGGAGAAAGGAATCTTCACTAAGTTGAAACTTAGAGCATTTCCAATATATAAATGTCTTACCTTCTTCCTATCCAAATTGTATATGGCTGGAAAGAGCAGGGCTTAAATAGTATAAACCCAATATAACCCTTAGACGACAGCTTATAGGGAACAATCTTAACGTGTAACCAGGGAGTATAGGGCTCTCATGTATCGGCCCAAATATGCCTTTGAGTTGCGACCTATGTAAAAAAGGGAAGATGACATTTTCTATTTCGTCAGGAAAAAAACATGCAGCGATCTGTAAAATTGTATGGGATGCCATGCCTATAAGTACCAAGGTACTGATGTTCCTCCAGTGTCTTCCCGCCATAAAGCCGCTGAATGCGGCCATGGCGTCTTATATATCGCTCCAACCTGACATGCTATGTCCGGCTGACGTTGGAAATGACAATGTCACAAGCCCGATCCCGAATTGCGCATGCATGTATCTCACTCATGCGCAGTGCCAAAAACGAAACCACCGTCAGTGGAGCAATCACTCCATAGACGGGTCCGTAAAGCAGAGGAAGGCGGAACAAAAACCTCCCACAAGGGAATGCGCATTCGTCCCCAGGAGATCACAAGATGTCCCCTGGTGGTGGAAATATACATGTATATACAACCTATGTTAAAAAGGGAAGATGACATTTTCAATTTCGTCAGGAAAAAACTGTGCAGCGATCTTTAAAATTGCATTTTTTATTCTATTTAATATGTCAAAAAGGGAAACAGTGAATTGTTACACATCTCTATACAGTTATATTTGTCTACCATAATTGCATGGATGAAATAACATTTCCTCAATAGCCATAACAGGTATTAGCACAGACTTTCCAATCCCCATTGAATATTGAAATGCAAAACATCTGAGATAAATCTGCAAATTGTTGGTTTAATGGCTGGTAATATGGGCAGCAGGTCTGCCTGAGCCTGGTCTGGCAAACTCTTCACTCTATTTAGAAAGTCATTGAGCAGTGCAGGCATTATAATGGGAAAAAAACAAGATTGGGTATTTGCCTGCTATTACTTTCTGAACATTAAACCCTGGATTATTTCCCCAGACATGCCATTAATTAGCTGAGTTAGACAATATGAGAGTTTAGCAGGTTGATGCAAAATTGAAGGCAGATATAGAAATATCACTCTTCTCTCTTTAGCATTGTATGCAGGCAAATAATATAACTTGACTGCTCTGTAAAAACAACAATTAAAGTGGACATATCAATAATGCTGCAAATCTAAAGAAATATATTGTGGATATGTCATAGCATACAGCAAAGGTTTATTCACCAGTAATGTCTACCTTAAAGGAGGAATGTAGGTAAATATTGTCACCTGCGAGCATTTTATCAATTGCCCCTCCCGAAGTGATCAGTCAGACTGTAAAATTATATCTAAAAAGTGTGTAAACCAAATTGTTCCTGTAATGTCAAAAAGTTTTTTTTCAAAAATGTTTTCATATTTCCGGCTTTCAATAAAATCATTATTAGTGGTCCTACCAGCAAGGTGCATCCTTTGGAACTTCCTTTCCTTGCGTGACACCACTTCCTCAGTTCCGCTGCCCTGTCACCTGTCCTGAGCATTTACAAATTGGCTTAGAAGCAGTCATGCTAACACATAGTGCACTAGCACATTCAGTCATAATCACGGCAGTAAAATAACCACTGTTAGAGCACACACATGTCCAAAGGAAGTCCACAGGATGTGCAAAGCACAAGCAACATGAGAATATAGGGGTACAAAAAAAAAAAAAGAAAAAAGAATAACGCACTGTAACGGAACCGCCGACCCACACTGTACTTGTGGTCTTCCGTCAGTATACGGCTTCCTTGCAGTCATGAATATATGTACCAGATTTTCCCAGCCACCCTCATACAAAGCTAGCCAACAACTTAGCTCGTACAAGTTTTGGAACCTTCTCCTTTATTGAACAGTTTCACACTCAATTTATACACACATGAGCACATCCCCCTCCTGATCAAAATACCACACACAGGTTAGGGGTTACCTGATTACATTTTCCTATGCAGGTGAAATTGTATACAGAAATAGAATTAACATATCTACAGAACAACCAACACAACCAGTATATTTCCACTCAGCAACTAATGGATGACAGTGATTCAATCAACTTGAGCCAATTAAGTAGCATACGGCCGCCCTCGAGCTCCTGCAATACAATACACAACCAATAGGTGTAAATACAGAACCTATTGTAGATAACAGGTGAGTACATCAGCATATTCAACGATGTCTGGAAGACAGGTGGTTGAACTGATGATATTAGCATATTGTCTGTTTTTTCATTCCAAGTGACAGTGAGTGCTGTCACACGCAATACTTTTACAGTGCTTGAAATGTAAGTATCATTTTGTGAGAGTTTGGTTTTGTTTTAGGTAGACCGTGGAGGATTCTTATGCAAAGCACAGCTTTACTTTTAAGAAACTTTGTTTTGGACAAAAAGAGGCCATAACTTTCACTCATTTAGAAGGAACGGACCTTTCTTTTCAACCAAATCATGACTAGGGTAGTTCAGATCCCACCTGTTTAACTATATTACCTGAATCAGTACCCAACACCACTCCCCTTTAAATTTAAATGACAACACTAACTCAACACGGGGATTAAATGGCCGGTTGGGGCCTTTTATTAAACAAAACCATAAATAACAGAAAAACATAAAACAGCCAAACCAATCCAGATCAAAGAATGGTTGCAGATTCTTGACAATACCATTTCCCACAACTTTGGAGTCTATTGTACCATTAATTTAGGTTCTGTCCCCAGCTGCCAAAACACTGCCTCGAGGACTATCCTAACTGACCACAGACCCCTACCACCTTACACTACCTGGTCGGTCTAGACTGAACCAGACCAACCATAGGACTCCATACCTGAGATGGGTCTCATCATTTTATTATTCAACATCATGTTTTGGACCCTCGTCAAGGACCCCAATCGCCACAGTGGCACAAGTGTGAAACCTTACACTTGTGCCCGCAGCCATACCTGGAAAGCCCTCTAGATAACATCCTGTAATCCCAAGGCCCACAGGTCAATACCCACTGCATTGAGATGCACTCCATCCCCTATCAGGTACAACCATGTGTCCGTCTCCAACTCCCAATTCCTAACCACTAATCCACCATTCCTAGCAATGAATCTGCCCACCTCCTTATTCACCTTTATCTGGGCATTATTCAACTTCTCCACCGACCTGGCCCTTCTCTCTGCAGTGTGGGTCACCATATCTGACCATACTTTGATAATGTCAGGGAAGGAAGACCTAAGTCGCAGAAAGTCCATTTTCACACCCCTAATCAGTTCCATCATGAAACGTAGACCTAAGTCCATTTTCACATCCCTAATCAGCTCCCTCATTAAACATAGACCTAAGTCGCTCCCACCAGCATGTAAGGCCAAAACATCCGGTGGTCTGTCCAGCCAGGCAAATCGATGAACCTCAGGTAAGACCTTCTGCCAGAGTATCCCTGGAACCCCAATCCGTCTAACAATGCCCTCCTCTCTTGAAAATGCCAACTGCTGTCCATTGGGCCTAACCTCGGCCCTCTTCCCCCCCCAAGAACACATAAGAGTGCCCCAGAATCCAGAAGAGACACCGAGGTAAATCTGTAAAGACATAAAGATGACCATGCACCAACTGTACCTGGAAGTTTCGGCAGCAAACAACATCAATAATGCAAAGAACGACAGGAAAAACAGACAGGAGGAAACAAATCACCCATCACTGATAGACTACAGCAGATGAGGCCGCACATATATTTTGTATCTGTTTGACTCCCACCTGCCTATTTGTTTCACCATTCCTTATTAAGACCCCACTGTGACGCCTCAGTGGCTGCCCCTATGCGGAAAGAATGAGAGAACAATCTCCAGCAATCAACCCCACCTGCGATAGACACTTACGGAAAACCGCAAGCAATTGAAACTTGGACAGAAATGAACCATCTGAGTGGATAAACAAGGCACCCTCCTCTCTGGGCCACAGATTCAGAAGATGTTCCATTGCTAAGATTGGACAAAGCTGAGTGATATTGCCCCATAAACAATTCAACCTGCCCTCCCTTGCCTGTCTGGTCAGTCTTGAATCGCCTAATCCAGAGCTTTACAGACGAAGCAGAACACATAGCATCCTCCACCAACATACCCCCTGGAACTCCCCTGGATGGGCTAACCAGCTTGCTAATCCGGAAAGCACCAAAACAAAAAGGCCACCAAAAAAGCAGCCTGAAACAAATTCACCTCAAAAGGTGATGAACAAACCATACAGCACTGAACTCAGTACTGAAAAGGAAACTGTTCGCCTACTACTACGCCTTCCCCCCTGTTAATCCTTAAGCGCCTGACACAAAACAAAAGACTTGAAATCTGTGATAGCTGCCAACTTAAAAAAAAAATGCAAGTCCTGACAATT
Organism: Pelophylax lessonae; assembly: GCF_965119305.1. NCBI lineage: Eukaryota > Metazoa > Chordata > Amphibia > Anura > Ranidae > Pelophylax > Pelophylax lessonae. Next base: position 134,566,516 of record NC_138772.1, read on the forward strand.
TTCGATTTACCATGGACACTGAGGTGGCCTGCGTAAGATTATAGCAAGCGATATATAGCACCAAAGATGAAAGGGTCCACCTCAAAATCCTCCCCACCTACCTCCTCCAATAAAGAGAACCATTCCTTCCACACTTTGGAATAGGACACGCATGTTGCCATCCTAAGCGAGCCCTGTATCAGTCCAGCGGCAACTCCAATGTAATCCTCCATAGACGCCCAGGACTAGGCACCCCATGTTGCTCTGTCTCCGGTTTTTTGCCAACAAGCAAAACTTGTCCCACTGAAAACAAGACAAGTCGTCTGCTAATTTGTTGGTAGCTCCCAGGATGTGAACAGCGTAAATAAATGTATTCAATCACAAACAACTCAAAACCAAGTAATGCAAGAGCCTAACCACCGGTGGGGAAGAAGCTGAGATGTTATTAATTGCTAAAACCACGCCCGTATTGTCACAACTCAATCGCACTTTTTTGTTCTGAAAAGCTTCTTCACAAAGTTCCACTGCCAAGACAATGGGAAATAGCTTGAGTAACACCAGATTCCTCAAAAATTCAGTGGCGCGCCACTCCTCAGGCCATGGCTCAGCACTCCAATGCCCCTGAAAATAAGCACCATCTCCCTCTGAACCCGCTGCATCTGCAAACAGGACCAGATCCGCATTGCTGACTGGACCCTCCAGCCATAAAGAATGGTCGTTAAAAGATTCAAGAAAAATATCCCAAATACGCAGGTCGGCCATTAACCCCGATGGAAAGCCGCACATAATGGACCAGGCCTTGGTGCCAGATGAAGCTGCTGACAAACGCCTGCAGAAAATCCTGCCCATTGAATAATTCTGCAAGCAAAATTTAGCTTACCTAGCAGACATTGAAGGCAAGAAGATGAGGGAATGCAGCATTTCTAGCTCCCAATGTGTTTCCTATTTTGCTGTTGTACCTAACAGGGATTGTAGCTCCCGCAACTTAATCCCTTGTCATCCGCATGCTTGTCCCACTTTCGTTCACAGAGCCAACAATTTATCCATAGGCAATCTGCATTTCATGGCTACTGAATCGATGGTTATTCCGAGAAAATATCCATTCCATGGCCAGGCCTTCTGTCTTGTCCAGTGCAAAAGGAAGGCCAAAACATTTCGCAAGATGTTGCAGAGTCCCCAGCAGGATCTCACAAGTCCTTGGCTCTGGCGGTCCAATACACAAAAAATCATCCAGATAGTGGATGACTGAGTTCACCCCTGAGACCCCCCTAACCATCCACTCAAGGAGCGAACTAAACGTTTCAAACAGGGCACATGAGATAGAATAACCCATCAGTAAGCAATGATCTACAAAGAACCTTGCCAACAGTATCCTAGCAAAAGGAAACTCTGAGGATGGACTAGGAGCAGCCGGAATGCCGATTCCACATCAGATTTAGCCATGAGCGAGCCTTGGCCATATCTACGTACCCAGGAAACAGCTGCGTTGAATGATGTATAGGTAACTGCACATTCCAGCAGGTCAATGCCATCATTCACTGAGCCTCCTTTCGTATACGAGAGATGACGAATCAACCCAAATTTTCCTGGCTCCTTCTTTTGAACCACACCCAATGGGGAAACAACAAGTCACGGAAGAGATGGGAAAGGAAATGGGCCACTCATGCAACCCAAGGTCACTTCTTTCAGCAGCTTCTGTGACATAACGATGGATTAAGGAGCGTCAAACGTAAATTATTGGAAATGGGAGGGATCTCCCACAACATACTTGGGATGCATCCTTTCCAGGCTCACTGGCGTCGTCCCTTTTTCCAGAGGTGCCACTGGCATTCCCTTTTCCTTGCCTAAAACAGTGAACGAGGGAATGATTTCAGCAGCCTGAACATTCGTGTTTGAATCGGCAGGTGCTTACAAACCGACATATTCCTTCATTAAACTGCCAACAAATTCCCTTCCTTCTAGAGGTGGCGATCCAGAGATGGATGCAACGCTAACCCCTCCCCACGGGAAAAACTGCCCCCAGCTCTGGATGAAGTTTTTAACTTCACCCAGAGACTGATATCTTTGTAATCCCAGCGTATAGAGAGGGGGGTGGCTTTTCGTTGACGAAAGTGTTCATCATCGCGTATACCTGCCAGCCCCCTGTATATCCTGTGAGCCTCACTAATGGCTTCCAAGTAGTAGTGCAGGGCTGAACAGTTCTCCAGTGCTTTTTCCCCAACTTTTTTCTCACACTAACAAAAATTGCAAATGCTTGCCACCAATTCACAAACGTCGGAGGAATAAGCCGGTACCTCCTTTTCTCCTCATCCTCCTTCTGGCTTTCTTCCGGTCTAACGCGATCCAAGTTATATTTTTTGAGTGGGAGCAAGGAAAATATTTCCACATACTCACCCTTAAAAATTTTTTCACAAACTTCAGCTTTAAGGTGTGCTCCCAATGGTTTTTCAAAGCATACACATACCTCACATTTTGTAGAATCAGCGAACTGCACCTTTTCCACTTCCTTGTCTCCATCTTTCGAAGTCTTAGCAGTGATTAGTACAGATGCCACCATGTCCCTGTCCATTTGTGTGCCCGTGACCATCGTGGTGGCGTCATCGACGAAGCTCTTGAAGGGGCACAAATGCCCCCGGAAAATATCTTCCTTCCCTGAGGGGAGCCCACGGCAATTATTGGCAATTATTGGCAGGGAGTCCCTTGTCGCCCCTGCTTCCAATCTCCACAGCAAGTCCTGCAGACTATCCCAGAGGCCCCTGCCAGCCTGACCAGGACCCGCCACCTGGTCTCCAGCCCCAGCCCCCCCCCCCCCAACACAACAGAAGAAAAACAAAACAAATGAGAAACAGTACACTCACCGGGCTGCACTGGGCAGGAAGCCAAGCCAGCCATCATTCGAGATGCCCCCGCTGCCTCCAGGGTCACCATTTACAGCTCCCCATCCTCAGAGCTGCTGACTTTCCCCTCAGAGCAGACATCTGCCTGTCAATAGAGCTGCTGTCCCCTGCCAGCCAACCAACTTCTACACTTGGACACTGCATGTGTGGGGTACCCTGAGGGCTTAAGAACTGGCTGCAGCGGCTCTGTCTTCCTCTAAAGATGTCATCAGCAGGCCCCCCCGCCCTCTCCTCCATCTTGGTCACTTTTCTGGCAGCCCGCACAGGCCCTGACCTGGACCTGTAGGTGTTCCCCCTCGACCGCCGGGCTCCCCCAGTTGAGGAGCCGGATATCCCATGCCGCTGTTCTCCTGCAAAATGAGGGCCACTGGCCGCACCCAGAGACAGGCCAGCACCCGCTGCAGTTGAAAGCCTTTGCCCCACATCAGCTCATAATAGCCAATATTTTGAAAGAATGCGTGAGCTCATAGCAGCCATATTGTTAGTGCATGCTGGAGAGCTGGCAATTCTCTGTAGGAAGAGATACTGAGGGTTTTTTTTTTTGGCATTCATACATGTCGCCCATGTCAGTTCCTAACTTCCAATGTCTTTTTTTTTTTTTTTTTTTTTAACGGGCAGAATTGAATAACAAGATTTTCTTCCCATAAAGGGGTTCACCAAAAAGTTAGCACATTTTGAACTTTGTGTAAGGTTTGTGATACTATTTGTGAACCATACCCAGGCAGATTCACTCATTCCTACTAATGAATAGACCTCTATAAAAACTGATGACAAAATATGTTAAAATACTTTAAACCTTTTATCCAACTTCAAAATTATTGCATTTGTTAGTCTGAAACGCCAGCATATAGAAAATGTAATGGTAGATAAAGGATTGTGGGTTTAAAGCGGAGTTCCGGGCACAGGAGTCATTTTTTACTAAACATACCCCCGGGACAGTCAGGGCTAGCACATTCCACAATGGCTAGCCTCTGATCTGTCCCGGTTCGCACTTACCTTTTAGAAGAAATACTTACTTATAAAATTTCTTCCACAGCGTTTCCATCTCTCTTGTGGGCAGCTGAAGCCGGCGCGGTCCTCTTCTGTGTCTTCTTCCGCGTCTTCTTGTCCCAGAATGCGCCGCACCGGCCCCTCTCGTCACTTCCGGCGCGGCGCCGCATTCCTCCACAGCTTCTGGGCATGCCCAGAAGCTGTTTAGCAGGGGAATGCGGCGTCGCCCGGAAATGACGAGCGGGGCCGGTGCCGTCGCATTGATTCCTGGGAGCTATGACGTTCAGCTCCCAGGAATCATAGCGAGACAGGAAGTGACGGGGTGAGCCGCGGCTCCGAGGGAGGAAGTACTCTGAGGTGAGTATCTTCGATCTTCAATTGCAAGGTAAGTAAAAAAAAAAATAACTATCCAATTCCTTTTCAGGTGAGGCATACCTAGCGGAGGGGCACAAAAAAAATATTGTTTTTGTGCCCGGAACTCCGCTTTAACCAGTCATTCTTGCCCTTAATTCTTTATGGCCCACATAATTGGGGTGTGCCCTTTGCCTACATGCTCAGTGCTAAAGGTGTCCCCATTCCCATTTTGAAAAGCTGAGAGGAATGGGGGAAAACTTCTGCAGGTTTGAAGTTTAGGTTTCTAGAGTTGCACATACTAGCAGCAGCCTCACAACCCTTCAATTAAGGCTAAATCCCAGGTCATTCTAAATTTTGAGTAGTGTTGGACCCTGCTTAGGATCCCTGCCCCCACACAATCCTTTTTGCTCATCCCTTTGGTGGGCACTGAACATCCTCATTGGCCAACTGAAAATGTACAAAAGCCAGGAAGGGCGAGCAAGTGTTGGCACTAATAGAAAGTGACAAAGCTTTCCCAATCAGAATGGCCTGGGATTCAGCTGCCAGGAAGGTTTTGGAGACTGCTACAGGGTGTGCAGAAACCTCAAGGAGCCTAAACTTCAGACCTGCAGAAGTTTTACACTCCTAATGAGTGACAGAATCCCATGCATCATAAAGACTCTCCTAAAGCTAGAAGCACCACTCATTGTACAAAGTACTTTAACTGAGTTTTATATCTGTACAGAAAAATGAATTAAACGTTTTCAGTGTCACTAAGCTAAATAATAATAGATAAAAAATTCAGCACAACTGTATAAAATATTATAATAGAAAGCTGCTATGCACTAAAGGATCAATAAACCAAAAGTCCCAATAACAAATATATAACAAAAAGTGCAGCGCTATCAAATATGGATTATGAAGATGATATCGAGGAGAGCAGTCCACAGGTGAAAATGATGGTGAAGCATGCACAAGATATAAACATTCAGTGCTCTTCAATGTGCTGGTAATCCTCCACCCAGTCTCATTAGCCTCTCACCTCACACTTAGCCCCTGTGTCACCAGACGGGCTAGTAAGACAAACTTTCTCCAAGGATATCACCAATATAGATCAGATCAGTATTCCTCTTCATCAGAAGATAAGGCTCACAGGTAACAGATCACAGGTCCATAAAGTGGGTCACAGGTCCATAGGAAAACAAAGGTCCGGACATAGTGCATTACCGCAATAAATTACTTTATTGAACATAGCATAAAATCATAAAAATTACCTTGTAAAGCACTATACAAGTGCATGTGATGAGCAGATTGTATTACACACAGCGGTCTCGACCGCAATGGATGGCGGGTGATGTCACCGGCCCCTCCCCCTTCGCACGCGTTACGTCCCACTGCGCGGGACTTCCTCAGCTACTGGTAAGGGAGAAGGACAGGGCTACTTATAGTCACTCATAGCCATCAGACCCGGAAGTGCAACCAAGAGAACACCTCACACAGGAAGTGAACACCTCACACAGGAAGTGAACCCTTCACACAGGAAGTGAACCCTTCATTATCAACATCCAGGAAGTGGTAATGGTGGGAATGGCGGCTCTGTGCCCTTTCGGAATAATGGGCATTACTCCCCCTATTATCACCCTAGACCTCAACACAATCCAAGAGGGAGTTATTCAGGTAGAGGTTATGACCATCCGAACTACTCCACTCCAAATGCTTTTGAACCCTTACAACACATAGGGAATACTGGCAACTTTCAGAATGATTTTTTAGGGTCTCCCATGAGATATGCAGAGGGGCCACCCCTATTCCGACCTCAAGTAGAAAGGTGGAAGAGGGACCCCCCGAGCGTTCAACAGGGGAGAGCCAAGGACTCATTCCGCAAAAGAAAAGGCAGAGAGGAAACCGAGGGGGGCGGAGGCTACAAAAGGCCAAAATCCCAATAGGATCTGGTATTTATAACCTCAGTGGAATACCTCTCAATGATGATGAACTTAGGACCCTTGATAGGGGACTTAAGTTTGCCCCAGTCAGAAATCTCAATAAATTCGAGGCATATATAAGCATCAATAGATTTGTGAGGACTCTGAATATTAAACGATATTTTTTATCCAATCCTATCGTTAGGAACACCGCGGCACCAGTGGTGGTGGATTCCAACCTTAGGAATAGATCCACATTTAACCCTGCCATTTCTGATAACCAACACATTGAGGTGTTAAGGAATATGGTATGTAAGGACCTTGAAGGAATGAATGTGAAAAAGGTTAATGACCCCCAATATATCAAGAAGGGCATTAGATCCCTTGAGAACAACAAAAACATTGTTATCAGGCCTGCCGATAAAGGGGGTGGCCTGGTTATTCTCAGTAAAGAATATTACTGTGAGGAGATGGGCAAATTGCTATCGGATCGAAACACATATTCCTTATTAAGTAAAGATCCGCTTTTCTCATTTAAGAATGAACTTCATGACCTAGTGGAAGGTGGGAGAGCAAGGGGTGTGTTGACCAAGAAGGAGTCTCAGTATCTAGACCCACTTTTTTGCAGGACACCTATTATCTATTGTCTTCCCAAGATCCACAAAAACGCCGAACGACCTCCGGGTTGTCCCATTGTAAATGGGATTGACTCGGTCACGGCGAGGCTTGGGCAATACATTGATGTTTTCCTGCAGCCCTTGGTAATTAAAACAGAGGCCTATCTTAAGGATACAAAACATGTAATTCAAATCTTGGAATCCTTATCTTGTACCCAATCAACGATAATGGTTACAGCGGACGTAAGTTTGCTGTATACTATCATCAGTCACAAAGAGGCTTTAGCAGCGGTGAATTGGGCATTAGAAACTTCTGATTTACCCAGGAAGAATAAAAGGTTCTTATGTAGAAGTCTTACTTTCTGTCTATCCAGAAATTATTTCTGGTACAATAGACAGTATTATCTTCAGATGAGGGGGGTTGCCATGGGAGCCGATTCGCTCCCAGTGTGGCCAACTTATTTATGGCCCACTGGGAGTCGGAGGTGGTGTTCCGTGGCCGCCCCCCTGAATTATTGTGCTACCACAGGTATATCGATGACCTGATACTTGGGATGGAGATACCAGTGGCCTTAATTCCTTTATGAACAAAATGAATGCCAACAATAACAACATCTCTCTGACCTGGAATATGAGTAGTGAGAAAATTGTCTGCTTGGATTTAGAGATCTCTATTGAGAATGACCATTTTAAGATGCAGAACCATTTCAAAGCAACTGATCGAAACGCGTATATTCCACTCGACAGTTGCCATCATCATTCATGGCTCTGCAATATACCAAAAGGCCAGTTTGTCAGATTACGGCATAACTGTACCACTGAAGGTGACTATTTGTCACAAGCAGAGGTGCTAGTAGAACGCTTTGTGCAAAAAGGTTATGATAGGGACATATTGGCCAATGAGGTAGTCAGAGTAAAGGAGCTTGATAGAAATACACTGGTGGCTCCTAAACCCAGTGCTGACCATCTTCCTGAAATTAATCAATACAGACTCATATTTGATTATAATATACAACATAAGAAGTTAGAAAAAATAGTCAAAAAGAACTGGTCCATTTTAAAGCAAAACAGAGTACTGTGTCCTACCCTCCCTGAGATACCCAAATTTGTTTATAGGAAGGCACCCACCTTAAGGGACCGTATAGCCCCTGGTGTGGTGGATCCTCCGATTCCTGTTGAAAACAGATCTTTTCTGTTTTTATCAGGATTTTATGCATGTGGTAGATGTGTGGCATGCAGGCACACTAAAACCAATTGCAAAAAACGCAAAGATTTTACTGCGACTGTCACTAATAAATTATATACCATCCGAGGTCTCATAACATGTGCTAGTGTAGGAGTCGTATACATGTTAGAATGCGGCTGTGGCAAGCAGTATATAGGGAGGACTTCCAGACAACTACAAGTTAGGCTCCGAGAACACGTGGGTAATATCAAAAAGGGTTTAAAAACACACAGTGTGTCAAGACATTTTCGGAATGTCCACAACCGTGATCCACGTAGTCTTAAATTTTGGGGCATCGAACATGTTAAACCTCACTGGCGAGGAGGGAATTTTATACGCCAGTTAAGCCGACGTGAATCTTTTTGGATTCACGAAACTAAGGTGTCTGCCCCCAGAGGTCTTAACGTGGAGTTCGATCCAAACTGTTTTATTTCTGACCGTTAGTATTATTTGTATTTGCATTTTTGTTTTATTTTTATTTTTATATATATTAATCCTATTTTATCTATTTTTTTCATTATTACCGATTTGTATGTGGTGTATTATTTGTGTTATATGGATGGCTGGTTTTGAGGTCCTGGCCCCCTTTTTCCCGCAGATTCTGGGTTGTGTTTCTAAAACTATTCAGTTGAGATCAGCCCATGAAATCCTATTTTATAAAAGTAAATAGCTTTTAAAATATTATATCTGATTCAGCAGGTCTGATCAGTTATGTATATGCAATTAGCCATCTTTTTAATATGTTTATATGTGCTCATAGAAGGTGATCACCGCCAGTTGATTCCTGTATATCTGCTTTGTAGCTTGCATTTAGAGTCCTGGCGTCTTTATTGTTTATTTGGCTGTCCCCGGGGCAACAGAGTATCCCTTCCTGTGTGAAGGGTTCACTTCCTGTGTGAAGGGTTCACTTCCTGTGTGAGGTGTTCACTTCCTGTGTGAGGTGTTCTCTTGGTTGCACTTCCGGGTCTGATGGCTATGAGTGACTATAAGTAGCCCTGTCCTTCTCCCTTACCAATAGCTGAGGAAGTTCCGCGCAGTGGGACGTAACGCGTGCGAAGGGGGAGGGGCAGGTGACGTCTTCCGCCATCCATTGCAGTCGAGACCGCTGTGTGTAATACAATCTGCTCATCACATGCACTTGTATAGTGTTTTACAAGGTAATTTTTATGATTTTATGCTATGTTCAATAAAGTAATTTATTGCGGTAATGCACTATGTCCGGACCTTTGTTTTCCTATGGACCTGTGACCCGCTTTATGGACCTGTGATCTGTTACCTGTGAGCCTTATCTTCTGATGAAGAGGAATACTGATCTGATCTATATTGGTGATATCCTTGGAGAAAGTTTGTCTTACTAGCCCGTCTGGTGACACAGGGGCTAAGTGTGAGGTGAGAGGCTAATGAGACTGGGTGGAGGATTACCAGCACATTGAAGAGCACTGAATGTTTATATCTTGTGCATGCTTCACCATCATTTTCACCTGTGGACTGCTCTCCTCGATATCATCTTCATAATCCATATTTGATAGCGCTGCACTTTTTGTTATATAAGTGTCACTAAGCTGTTGGCAGCTGTACTAGTCCAGTTTGTGCCAAATCCTCCCCACATGGATAGCAGTGGACCATGTCACAGTCTGCGTATGGATTTTTTTCATCTGTTTCACAGTTTCTGAGTTCCTTCTTTTCCTATACCCTACCCCCTAGTGCAGGGTTTCTCAACCGGGGTTCCCTACCGAGGAAGTCGACGCTCTACGAGCTGACGTAACACGCATAGGGGGCGGAGCCTGCATGTCTGACGTCACATCCCCTCGAGACGAGTGTACGGAACTGCGATCTGTCATGCACTATTGAGTGCTGGAGTGTGTAAGTGTATCTCTGAATACATGTTTTTTCTTATGAGCAAACGGAGAGCATTAGATTTTGTTCCCTATCTCCTTATTATGTGCCCCTGACTGAGCCGGACTGGAGCGTGGTTCTTCACTGCCTTCCATGGTGCAATCATCTTGTGTTTACCCCATTGAGGGAACAGCTGCTTTAGACCCTTGGTGATTCTGGGGTCTAAGAGTGAGGTGAGAGGCCATTATAATTGGTGGAAAGTCTGCTAACACGATCACTAAGGTGGCAATCACTGGAGACCATTGCATTGGATTGTTATTGATGGACTTATTTCTCTCACTACTGATGCACACTATATATTTCACTGTTTGAGTATTTCTTTATGGTGATTTATGCACATTTTGTTTCTGGCTCAACACCGTTTGATTTTACATATAAAGTCCATATAGTGGATAATAAAAAGAGCAGATGAAAGCTTCGCACCAGCTTCACTGTGAAGAATGATACACACAACACCACAGTGTTCTCAGCAAGTCTCCTTACCAAAGGAGTTGAACCCTCAACTTTTAGAGTGGTCACATATGCATTGTACTAACTTTAATCTCCTATAAATGTGGGACTATTGGTAACAAAGAAGCTCTTCATCCAGAGACCGCTGCCAGGACAAAGAAAAGTTGCTTCACGAAAAAAACCTTACCCTTTCACATGGACGTTCCAATCGGGTCTGCCTGTCCGCCAACCTCCATTGCTTCCTATTCCTAGCAGTGGATTGTTTTTGCAATTATTTATCAGAAAGCTCTTGCATCTCACGATGTGCATGCTGCTTCAACAACAAATAGTCACTGAATATTGTAATTCTACTAAATATAAAATACATTTGATGAATACAGGGTGCTGCGAATCACATGTGATGTCTGTCATTGCATATATGTGAACTGGCACTAAGGCTACGCTTGGCATAATAACGTGAATGAGGTGTGTCATCTTCAGGTATGCAGAAGAATCACAAAATAATTCACTGGCTGCTCGGAAGCTAGTGCTATGTATACCTACCTGGTTGGAAATGTCCTGCCATAAACTAACAACTAATGTCTTCTACAGATTTTTGGGTTCCAATAATAAAAAAAAAAGCACCAATGGTGCTGAAATCAAGGAACGCACTAACCAGCATTTAGGTACACTCAGTCAAAAATGATGGAGGCAGCCAGTTGCACGAGGTGAATGCCAAAGTGAGATTTAGAGATACTTGGCAAGTAGGCTGAGTCTCCAGAGTGAGTTTATTTGCAAAATATTCTGCAGTGTAACTTTAATGAGGTCCTACATGCTTTCCTCTGGAGATGAGGCTTGCAATAATCAGGTAGGGTAAGGATTAGGAGACAAACAACAGTAAGCACTGAAATGTAAAAAAAACATGCCAGGAAATTTCCAGGACCAATTAAGAAATGTTGCCTTTTCCCCTTAGACAAGAAAATAATTTTTCACTTGTGTTAAAAAGAAAAAAAAAACCTGTAACTGGTGCTGTGGTTTCAGGTGCCTGACACTCATTACACAGGAGATCTCTCCTCTCCTCTCCTCTCAGTATATTTACACTTTGTGAAGTGCTAAAGGCATGATTGGCTCAAATTGCTGCCCCTCCCCCATTGGTGTATAGATAATTAAAAGAAGCTCATAGGGTAGTTCTATACAAAAATACATTTCAATGAATTTTAATAATTAGACTTTTTCCATAAACATATTTTTAAATATTCTCCTGGAGTTTAGCATCAAGGACCCATTCACACCACGTTCATTGGACTTTGATACTCAACATAAAAACAAGCTAAATTCCATTTTTCCGAATAGGCCCGGTTCACGCCAATGTGCTGTGTTCATGTATGCTGGGTGAAAATGGAAAATGCTACATTTAAATGCAGCACAAAAACCTGCAGCTCGATACAGTGCTGTAGTGTGCATTTAGGAAGAAAATAAAGTATTTTAGTTTCTGCTGTGAAAAAATTGCACACAAACATTATAAAAATATGCTATAAAAATGTATAGCTTTTTTTTTTTCCAAATGGCATTAAATGACATTAACCTTTTAAATCTTTAAAAGAGCCAAGGAACCTGATCCCCAACCCCAAAGGGTAAAAGGATACTGGTAACTAAGAATAAAAATAGTGGATATGTTGAGGAGGACTCCTGATGGGTGAGCATGAGACAATTACTTCACATGTTGAAAAAACATAATTTATTAAATTTGCAAGTCATAGACATAAAATGAACAGACATATAAAAAGGAAACAACATTTCCATGGTGCATTCAGTGCAACAGTCCAAATGGGTCTCACATGTGCCCTGGGACAGGTTTGACGCGTTTCGCCCTTGGATGGGCTTTCTCAAAGACCATAGCCAGTCCCGGGTGGACTAATACAAAAAGAAAAAGATGTATCATTAAGTTTAAATATAACAACATCATATTATTTCAGTACTTAAGTACATACTAGACATCACTTTTACTACATCAAGAGTACAATGTATGCTCACCACATAAATAGAGAAATTGAGGATAGTTGCTGGTGACCAGGGGGTTCCACATACAACCCGATGCACGGCTCCACACCCTCGTTCAAAGAGGCAACAAACTGGGTATCTCCAGCCCCAAAAGGGGCAAGAAAAGTTGTCCCAAAAGATGGGGTGTCGAGCCCCGCCCCTTAATCTGGAGGAGATCAAAAACTACGACCTCGGGGGGGGGGGGAGGCCAACCAACCAAAGGGTTACAATTAACCCCTATAAAAACACAGGGTAGCTCTCCCCCCCCCCCCGAGATCGTAGTTTTTGATCTCCTCCAGATTAAGGGGCGGGGCTCGACACCCCATCTTTTGGGACAACTTTTCTTGCCCCTTTGGGCCTCACCAAGGCTTCTCTGTGTGCATTCCTAACTTTTATGTTTGAGAGTCTCCAAGTTGGAGAATATACAGTATTGCAGTGGATAAATTAAGGGCAGGTATGAAGGAAGCCTGTTCCTAGTTTTAGGCACAAGGACACATTAGAAGCCTAGCAAAAGCACAATGGTAGCTGAAGGCATTCAATGTGTCCTAACACCAAATCCAGCGAGCAAGCTTTACAAAAATGCCAACCATACCATTTTGTTTTTGAAGTAAGGTGCACATGGAATTGTATTGCACAGTACAAACAAACAAAAAGTTCCCAAACACACGTGTACCAGAAGTGTTAATTTGTTACAAACCCAAGGTAAACGACACATTATATAGTCACTGTAAATTAATACACAAAATAAGTATTTACGCATAGGTTCTAAAAAAATGGGACTTTTTCTTGTAATTAATTTAATTACATTTTAAGAGGTAGACTCCTACATCATGGTTTAGCACGTAGCAACACATCACTTAAAAAGAAAAACAAATGTTGGATATAATTGTTTAAAGCCCTTTTCACACATGCAGACCGTTTGTCCATTTTTCATCCAATCCATTGACAGATGAAAAACAGACATCAATGCATCTCTATTGAAAAATGGATGTAAATGGATGATCATCTAATTACATCCACTTCCGTTAACATCCTTTTTTTTGAACGGATCAATGCCCTATTTTTCTTCCGTTAAAAAAATGGATCAGACAAAAAATGGATGTAAATGGTCAACTGGTCCGTCTTTGCATGAAAAAATGGCTGCGGGAATTAGTTAGGGACTAGTTAGCTGGAGGATGTAAAAAAACGGATGAAAAACGCATGGAGAATGGAGGAAAAACTGATGACAAACTTTTGTAAACTTCATCTGTTTTTTCTTTGAAAAAACATGACTGAACTGATGATAAGAATGGTCCATATGTGTGAAAGGGGCTTAAAGCCTCGTACACACGCACCGATTGTTGGCCAACAGATCGGCCGTCTTTTGTCCAGTGTTGTTGTGTTGGTTGAAATGTGCTCTAGACTGCACACAAATTTTGTCGGCCAACAACAACCAACTGCAGAAGTGATGTCATGTGATGGTCATCTTTCCGTGTGTTTTTTCTTCTCTGAGCATGCCCAGTCTTGCTCAACTGATTTTTGTCTGCTGAAATCTGTACTGACTGACAGAAAATCGGCCGTTCTGTTGACGGCCAACAAAAATTTTATAGCATGCACACCAGATTTTGTTCGGCCGAAAAGTCGCAGTCGGTTGTCGGAAGCATCATACTAACAAGCCGATAATCGGCCGATCGGGCGGCGGCCGAAAATTCACGGCCAACAATCGGTACGTGTGTACGGGGCTTAAGTCACAAAAACCTAAAATACTGCTGGAGAAAAATGCTATGAAGTAATCACTGATCCTATGGACTGCATGATCTTATGGCTGATTTTTAACGACAAGCTCATTCTACAAAAAGTAAGGAATAATCCCTCAACTCCCACACCAAAATGATATCCAATTACCTGTGCTTTTAGGCACATGACCTACAAGCTCACATTATGCAAGTGGACACTCTTTTGGATGCAGGTTACTATAGGTGGTCAGTAACCAAATAATGTAAACATTTCATAAATCTGGTCGATTCAAACTGAGTGCATAATGAAAAAGGACATAATGGTCCAGATGTCAAGATATAGGAAATTTAAATTATTGGTAATCTATAACATTTTGTGTAATAGTTACGCTTGAAAAATGAACAAGTGCGCATCCCTCCTCTTAGTCACATGATCTTTCCCTGCTCTTTGGCATCTACAGGGAAACACATTGGTCTTTCAGCCTTTCCATGAACAGAACCCATTAGTGTGGAGGAGAGAAGATGTATAGAACGAAGGTGTCTGCAGCTAAAGCATGTGTGGTGAAGCATTAAGCCTGGGTTCACACTAGTGTGAATTTCTCCGCATCCAATTCGCATGACAGGAGAGTGTGCCCGGCTCTCAATGGACCAGTTCACACATCTCAGGGGCGGCTGTGGAGCGGAATGCACGGGGATCCTGTGCTTCTTTGGCTCTGTCTCAGGTCCGAATTCAGGCAGAAATTCAGCCTGATTCGTGCCTGAAACAGAGACGCACTAGACCCCTACTCAGTATTAAGTGTGTACCCAGCCTTACAGTATTTTTACATTTTGATTCACTTATTATGATTGTTTATAATTGATTGTTCACCAAGTATTGAATATCTTTGGAGGAGGGATGCACACTTGTTCGTTTTTCTAATTGAACTAATATTTTCTAATAAGTGTATGAGTCTTGTGTTCAGGCTTATACAAGTAGCAGCACTCTTTTTCCAGTTTTTGTTTTCATTGAGATAAGCGTGGGGTTGCACTTGGTATATATAATAATAGTTACGTTTGCACCCTTTATTTCCCACCTCCCAAACTCCGCCATGAGTTAGTGAGACCACCCATCACATTAAAGGAAAGGTGTAAACCAGGCCTAAGGGCAGATAAATTTCAGGAAGTAAATGCTACATGAATGATCTGCCCTTACTCAAAATGGTCGTGGCTAGAAATGGAAATATTTTTCAAAGTGATTTCTCTACAAAATAAATCATGGAGACATGGATGGTTGGGGTGAATTTGCTTTGAATAATAAAAAATAATTAAATAGCATTTTCAGTTTATTTCAGCTTTTAGTACAGAAGTGCAGAAGTCAGACTGGAACAAGATGGATTTTTATTAACTGTTGTTTAGTAATGAACTTAAGAATTAAGAAATGTTTATTGAATAGTATTATCTTATTTTGTACCTAAGTGACAGATCTAATTTAATTTAGTTAATTAGATAATGAATTATTTTACAGCAGCCATAAAGTGTACATTCCAAGAAAATAAGGGTGAAAATAGAATTATATAGTTGTGTGCTATCGCATGCTTAGATCTCGAGGATGTGAGATTAAAAAGACTTTTATTTACCAATGCATACATTTTATACGCAGGTAGAAATATCTAGCTATTTAGACATTCAGTACATATTATTAGGTTAATAGTGTTCTGTTTGCTCTCATTTCCAGCCAGGCAGGTGTGTAATGGCACAATAGTTGCAGCAATTTCCAACATGTTAGCAGTCCTGTTTGTGCTTAGAGGCGCAGTTATTTATTTTCATGTGCTGCATCACCTTGATTGAAATAAATGACTTTGCTATCCCGTTAAGTAGGTTGACACATCTGTTGGCCCATGAATGCTCAGGTTCTCAGGCATGGTTTATTATTTCAAATAATTGCTGCCATGTGCATATGCAAAGTCCCTCAGAATCAGAGAATAGAGAGGGAAAGCAAAGTGAAATATTGAGACTAAATGAAGTTCAATTTATGTAACTTTTCATGCTTCAATTTCCTTCCAATTGTAAATCCACATTGAGACAAAGCAAAAACTCGAGCCATAGAGGTAATTGTGAAAGCTGAGAAAAATAAACACATACATGTAAACGTACATTCTACAGACGTGTTTAGACATGGTGAAATGCCATTGAAATCTAAAAATAAAAATGCCTATTTCTATCTATCTATCTATCTATCTATCTATCTATCTATCTATCTATCTATCTATCTATCTATCTATCTATCTATCTATCTATCTATCTATCTATCTATCTATCTATCTATCTATCTATCTATCTATCTATCTATCTATCTATCTATCTATCTCTATATATATATATATATTAGATTGTAAGCTCACAGGAGCAGGGCTCTCCTAACCCTCTTGTATTGAATTGTATTGTTGCCGTTTTGTCTCCCTTTATAAGGTAAAGTGCTGCGCAAACTGTTGGCGCTATATAAAGCCTGTATAATAATAATAATTATCTATCTATTATTATCTATAATTCTATCTATCTATCTATCTATCTATCTATCTATCTATCTATCTATCTATCTATCTATCTATCTATCTATCTATCTATCTATCTATCTATCTATCTATCTATCTATCTACCTATCTATCATGTGAATGTACAATGTATATGTAAAGCACTGCGTAAATTGACGGCGCTATATAAGTACCTGAAATAATAATAAATCTATCTATATAAAATGATTAAAAGAATTGAAAAGGACACTACTTTGCTTCCTAAAAAACATAAAGGGTAACTCCACTTTCGTGGGGAAAAAAATAGCAAATAACCAAAAAAATAACATAGCATATACAATTGCGACACAAATCATATTGTAATTTAATGTGATTAAAAATGACCTTTCCTTTTCAATCTGCAGCTGTTGTAAATTTCTGCAAATGCAATGCAATATGGCTACCTGGGGTTGTTCTGTACACAGAATGTGTACTGACCACATCCCAGAAACATAATTTCCTGCTGTGATTGGCTCACTGATTTTCCCAGAAGTCTGCCTAAGATTCAAGTTAGATTTTTGGCATCCCCTGCTACAAAAGTGTCATTTTTAGTGAGATACTCACGATAGGAACACGTCTAAAGGGATGCAGACCCAGCAGATTCTCTCATTAAAGCCCTGCAGCTTTCACAGCTGATAGATAATTATGAAACCACTCCCATTAGACTCACTCAGAAACTGGAGAACTCTGGTAGTAATCGGGGAGAACCTCCCTACAGTAGCTGGGTCTTCTAGAGAAGCTACAAGCTACTGGAAAACAGGTTCTGACAGTGAAGGGCCTCTCACCTGGCTGCAGATCACTTGCCCAGCAATTTCCCCATTCATTATTCATCACATTTTTATATTTTTATATTCATTGAAGTTTCCATATGTATTTATTTTATATTTATTTATTGTGTATTTATTACCTATTATTTATTCACTTAAAGCGATTGTAAACCTAAAATAAAAAAAATAAAAAAAAACCCTGCAAGACAAAGGCATAATGAGCTAGTATGCATCACATACTAGCTCATTATGAATTACTTACCTTAGAACGAAGCCCTGACACGGACCCCCGGACACCGCTGTGGGCACTGACATGATCCCACAGCGTCTCTTCCGGGTTCGGCGGCTCCGGCGCTGTGATTGGCCGGAGCCGCGATGACGTCACTCCCGCGCATCAGTCATTTTCCAGCAAGCTCCCAACAAGGGAAGCTGAAGGTCCGCCGGACCTTCAGAGCGCATGCGCCGCTCGCGTGAGTGGCTGCATGCACTGCAAATATCTGTGCCGGTTTAGGAGATATTAATTGTACCTACAGGTAAGCCTTATTATAGGCTTACCTGTAGTTAAAAATGAAAAAAAGCGGTATACTACCGCTTTAACAAAAATTCATACACTTATATTGCAATAGGTTATTAGCAAGCACTGTATATAGCCTAGGCAATGTAGAAATTGGATGAAAGGTTTAGCACTGGGAAACACTTTTTAAGAGACAAACAGTGCATTTTATATACAACTATATAGATCAGACCAAAATAAGGGACAAACGGGGAGGAAAGAGGGACAAAGGGACTTTGTTCCAAATCAGGGACAGTCCCTCAATATCAGGAACAGTTGTAAGCTATGATTTTGCAGATTGTGTGTAAAGGCTTGTTTAGCTTTTGAACATAAAGAAATCAAATAGTTTGGAGACAAATGTCACTTCTTGCTCCAGACCCTAACTTAAATTTTCCTTAACCAGTAGAAAATATGCAAGCAAAGCCAGATATTAAACCGTTGTACCATATTTATTACTGAATTTCGTTTTGGAAGTCTGCTTGGAATTTTTCTCCAGTGTTTTCCTATTACATATTAGGCCTTAATGATATTTCCAAAAGTTGGAATCTTTTGTTGCACTATAATTCTTGATACCTATTGGTCGAGTGACCTTAGAGTCCTCGTTTTTATGTTTTGTATTTATCTTCCAGTAAAAAGTCCGACTTCAATTATCTGTGTGGCCTTGCCAGCAGAAGGAAAAGATTAAATAGTGCCCAAGCACTTTCAGCTATTTTCCCTTATCCTTCCCCTTCAGGCGTGCCTCCCCCACTTAGCCATCCTGTCAGATGGATGTAATTACATTCCCACTGTTTTCATTTTCTAAACTCTCTTTCTAGTTTCTGGATGCTCTCACCTCTAGTGCACGAATCAATAGCAGCTGCTATGTGTCCATCAAGTCAAGGAGAGAACAAACAGATTTCATGCATTAACACAAAGAGAACTATAAGAATGGAGTGATCTTATGGTTTCTGTAATGTGATTCACTACAAAATGAAAAATGTTTGACCTCCATTGCCGTGTTCTTTGGTACAGTCATGGATTGGCGGTCTGCTGAGATGCTTGGTGCCTATCTCAGTTAAAGTGGCATATGGGAAAAATCTACAGACCATAGTGAGGTTTTAATGCTGAATTCCAGGGTGATAGAACAAATAAATGCAGCTCTGTATTTATTAATACATCATTAAAGAGGAATTCTAGGTATGGATATTTTATACATAATTACATTGGATCAATGTAACTATGCATATACAGTACTGTGCAAAAGTTTTAGGCAGGTGTGGCGAAATTCTGTAAAGTAAGAATGCTTTCAAAAATATATATTTTAATTGTTTATTTTTATCAATTTACAAAATCCAAAGCAAGCGAACAGAAGAAAATCTAAATCAAATCAATGTTTGGTGTGATTGCACTTCTAGGTACACTTGCACACAGTTTTTGAAGGAACTCAGCAGGTAGGTTGTTCCAAAGATTTTGGAGAACTAACCACAGACATTCTGTGAATGTAGGCTGCATCAAATCCTTCTGTGTCTTCATTTAATTCCAGACAGTCTTGATGATGTTGAGATCAGAGCTCTGTGGGGGCCAAACCATCACTTCCAGGACTCCTTGTTCTTCTTTATGTTGAAGATAGTTCTTAACCACTTAAGCCCCAGTCCTATTTCGGACACTTTTTGTTTACAAGTTAAAATCAGTATTTTTTCCTAGAAAACTACTTAGAACCCCCAAACATTATATATATTATTTTAGCAAAGACTCTGGAGAATCAAATGGCGGTCATTGCAATATTTTTTGTCACGCATTCACGAAATCACATTTCACTGCATTTAAAAAATACTAAACAGTAAAGTTAGCCCATTTTTTTTTTGTATATTGTGAAAGATGATGTCATGCCGAGTAAATAGATATCCAACATGTTACGGTTTAAAATTGCGCACACCAGTGGAATGGCGACAAACTACGGTCAATAGAAATCTCAATAGTCGACGTTTTAAATTTTTTTTAACGGTTACCAGTTTAGAGTTAGAGTGTAGCTCTTTTTTTTTAATTATTGCTAACGCTATGGCGATCACGGCGATACCTCACATGTGTGGTTTGAACAGCGATTTCATTCGCGGCTCGACTTCCGTATACTTTTTTTTTGTGCGCGAGCTAACGGTGACGGCGGCTAAAAAAATTTTTTTTCCTATTTATTTATTTTTTTTTAACTTTACTATAGTTTTAAAAAAAAAAAAAAATGTGATCACTTTTATTGCTGTCACAAGCAATGTAAACATCCCTTGTGACACCAATATGCAGTGACAGGTACTCTTTATGGAGGGATCGAGGGTCTAAAAGACCCTAGACCCCTCCACTACACTTCCATGCATGCAAAACGCCGAAAACTGCGTTTTTGCATATAGCCGTTTTTTTAAAATTTGCTGCCTTTTGCAGCACAGTAACCCGGAAGTGACGTCATGGACGCCGCCTCCGGGTTACGTCATCGGAGACCCGATCAAAGCCGTTTCCGGCATTCATCGGGACTCCATCCAACCGACAGACGTGCCGGCTGGGTGCTCGGGCTCCCGGTAGGACGGGAGCCCCGTTAAAAGTCACGGAAGGCGGCGGGAGAGGGGGGACGTCCCCTCCCGCTCACCCGGGTAACGATCGAGCGGTTCCCGAGCCGCATCGGTCGTTATCGACGGAAAGCCGACCATTGGCACTAAACCACGGTACCGGGATGATGCCTCTAGCTAGAGGCATCATCCCGGAATAACCCCACAAAGTTACCCGACGTATATATACGTCAGTTTGCGGTAAGTGGTTAATGACATTGGCTGAATGTTTGGGGTCGGTGTCCTGCTGCAGAATAAATTTAGGGGCAATCACACGCCTCCCTGATAATATGGCACGATGGATAAGTATCTGCCTGTATTTTTCAGCATTAAGTACACCATTGATCCTGACCAAATCTCCATCTTCACAGTTGCCTGAAGACACTCATCATTGCCCTGCTCTCCAGCCCTTTGGCAAACAAATTGCCTCCTCCTACAATTATAATTCAAATTGTGACTCATTAATCCAAAACACCTACTGCCATTTTTCTGCACCCCAGTTCCCATGTTTTTGTGCATAGTTGAGTCACTTAGCCTTGCTTTCACATCAGAGGTATGGCTTTTTGGCTGCAGATCTTCCCTGAAAACCAATTCTGGCCAGACTTCTCTGGATTTTCTTTTAATTAAAGAACTTGTCAAAAACTCTCTGTTTTTTCACACTTTTCTTTTTTTTTTTGTAATTCTTACTCATTCACATAGGGGGTGATATGTTATTGTTAAATGGGGCTTGTACATTCCAATAAGCCCCCATTCACAGACCCCAACAACCACCATTCTAGGGTTGCAAGGAAGTGGCCATTGTCCCTATCAATATGGGGACAAGGTGCTTTGCTGGGTAAGGGGGATCTGGTATAGAATTTAGGAGGTGACCACCATTTTTATTTTTTAGGGTTTTTTTTTGCATGTGGTCCTCCTTTAAATTCATACCAGACCTGAGGAGCCTAGTATGATTTGGTGGAGGGGGACCCCACACTATTCTTTTTTTTAACTATCCCAGTTTATTGCTGACATTGCAGGACATTTCTGGCCATGTAAGTGAATGTGGCCTGTGATGTCACTGGTTATTAACAACCCAGTGGTGCACCCAATGGCATCCGTAACAATCACTGAGAGCAGGAAGCTGTCATGTATGATAGTGAAAGTAATGTCCTTATTATACATGGCATTCAGCTCCCACCTAATGGGTAAATGCCCAAATAGCTAAGAGTCGATCCAAACATGTGTTTGAACCGAACCTAACAGCTCATTACTATTCATAAGCAACTCAAAAGCAGGTCAATGCAGCATTTCACTTGCTGCTGAGTTTAAAACTCATGCACAATAATCCTATAGCAGGAGGCAAAGCTACATCCCAACATGTCTATTTGCTGTATCTTTGCTGTACATGTATATATACAGTACAAACAAAAAAAAATGAGAAGGGGCCCCGGGTGCAAAATGCCTACAACTTGATGCACAATTTCTTACCAAAATTCAATAAACTTTTATATGGTTTGAGATTAACCCATGAGAAGCTGAAAATGCCATTTATCTAATATGTAATAGGGTGGTGTGAGTACTGTATATGCATTGGTTTTATAAAAGACAAATGCCCAGCAACACCATAGACCAAAACTTTGGAGCATTTAAAAGAATATAGAAAAAGTTTACACGGAACATACAAGTCTATGGATGTTTCCCCAATCTGCCCTTTCATCGCATACTAAATTATGTTTTTTGCACTAATCACTTTAGAGAAAAACAGGGAAAACAGACATTTTAGTAATATAGTATTTGTTTAGCTAAAAAAAAAAAAAAAAAATACACAGTTATTAACAATAGTGGTCATCCTATTAAATATACAGTAGAGGGCCTTAACCACTTGCCGACCGCTCACGTTGAGCCTACTGCGGCAAAGTGGTTAGTTATCATCCAGCGACGTAGACCTATGTGGGCGGCGCACGCGTGCCGCCTGAGGCTCGCTCCCGCTGTATTCAGTCACAGCGGGAGTCGGGCCAGGGGAGGAACGGCAGTGATCACCGATCGTCGGGGATCGAGTGTGGAGATCCGCCTGCTTGTGTAAACAAAGCGGGCGGATCTCCTAAGTGACAGGCAGGGTCAGATTGCAGGGTTCAGCATAGCTGAACCTGCGATCTGTCCCTGTGTCACACAGTCCCCTCCCCCCACACACGTCAGTAAGCACCAGGCATACATTAACCCCTTGATCACCAATAAAAGTTAACCCCTTCCCTGCCAGTGTCATTTTTACAGTAACAGTGCATATTTATAGCACTGATTACTGTAGTAATGTCACTGGTTCTCCCAAAAGTGTCAAAAATGTCAGTCAAGGGTCCGATCTGTCCGCCGCAATGTCGCAGTCCCGCAAAAAAAATCTCAGATCGCTGCCAGATCGCCGCCATTACTAGTTAAAAAAAACCCAGTAAAAATTACATAAATTTCCCGTAGTTAGTAGCTGCGATAACTTTTGCGCAAACCAATCAAAATACACTTATTGCGATTTTTTTTACCAAAAATATGTAGCAGAAAACAAATTGGCCTAAAATGTTAAAAAATGTTGATTTTTACATTTTTTTTTTTGGGGGGGGGGATTTCATATAAAAAAAAATTGAAAAATATTGTTATTTTTTTCAAAATTGTCACTCTTTTTTTGTTTATAGCGCAAAAAGTAAAAATCACACAGGTGATCAAATACCACCAAAAGAAAGCTCAATTTGTGGGGGAAAAAAAGAACATCAATTTAATTTGGGTACAGCATCGCACAACCGCCCAATTGTCCATTAAAGTAACGCAGTGCTGAATCGCAAATATGGCCTGGTCAGGAATGGGGTAAAATCTTCTGGTCTTAAAGCGGTTAAAAATGCGCTCATTGAGAATTTTCTTGTCAAAGACATGTAGCTAAATACATTTTGGCCTAAATATATGACAAAAATTGAATATATTGGATATTTTTTAACTGTCAAATTAGAAAAATATTGTTATTTTTTCAAAATTGTCACATTTTTTTATTAATATCGCAAAAAATAAAAATCACACAGGTGATCAAATACCACCAAAAGAAAGCTCTGTTTGTGGGAAAAAAAGGATGTAAATTTCGTTTGGGTACGGCATTGCATGACCGCGCAATTGTCAGTTAAATTCACACAGTGCCGAATCGCAAAAAGTGGCCTGGACGTAAAGCAGGAAAATCCTCCGGTGGTAAATTGGTTAAAGCGGAGTTCCGGCCAAATTTTTTTTTTTTTTAATTGAAAATACCCCTAGAATAGTCATTATTTGTGCATTTAAACAAGGTGAGTTTAAAGAAGAAAGGTGAGTATATTTTTCTTCAATAACAAGGTAAGTAAACAAAAAAAAAAATTTGTAACTATCCATTTCTTTTTCAGGTGACTAAAAGCAAGCGGATGGCCCAAAATCGATTATGTCGATTTTGTGGCAGGAACTCCGCTTTAAGTGTGGCCCCTGTCCAGAGGGTCACACATTAGATTTGTTTTTGTAAATTTTCTATTATTATTTAAAAAGATTAAAATAACATTTAAGCCCCCTCCCCCTGTAGTTTTCTGCAGACAGCCTGTAGTTGGTGGGCCTGGTTGGATCCTTTACAGGCCTGGCTGGGACAGCTTTACTGTCTGAGTAGGCTATGTGCAGCACAGTGATGATATCACCAGTACTTTTAAAAGATAATACCTGGGTTTGTAAAGGCATTTGGTACACACAAACTGAATTTATATCCTTTGTGGGAATTGATGAATGTATGAATTCTTCCATGAAGATGAATATATTTAGATTAAAGTTTTTGTGAAGTTGTGCAGTTTTTGTTAAAGTTCAGCTTTAAGTGAGCTAATCAATTTTGATTCAATTATATCAATGTTGGTGTACTTCACGCATGCATATTATTTATGGTTACATATACTGTCACTTGGGTATTACACTGTATAGAACCTAATCCTGGATGGTATGCCCTCGGCTCACTTACGGTTGTGGTGTAGTCCTATCCTTCTTATTTTCAGATGATTAATACTGGCACTTAGTATATCTTTTTCTCTTGTCTTCAGTCTTGGATACTTGATCTGGTCACAGGTTTGTTGTATTTTTTAACAGATTCTGACAAGTGCTAAATATTTCAGCAAAAGATTTATATTTGCATGTTACAGAGCAGGCTGGATCATGTTATGCCAGTCGCATGTTGGATAAGTGCAGAGGAGCATTAAAGGCACAGTGTAACTTATACTTTAAAAGTGTATACAATAAATGTTTTCTTTGTCTCAGCACTTGATATCGGAGCCTAAAAGCTTACAAAGCACTTTCCAGTAGCTTATATTTTCACCCTTCACTGGTGCCAGCGACACAACTCATTTGCTAAGCCTTGATAGTATCAGTGGCAGACATCTGTGTCCACTGTCTGCTAGGACCACACAAGCCAATAGCATGGCAAGGAATTGTACTGCATCCCTAAATGTACAGAGGGCAGGGGGTGTTTGTCTTGAAACAGTTGACTAAGAACATCTCAGCAAGCCAAGTATCTGAAAGGTCAGTCTAAGTCACAGTAGGCAAACATTTGTGCCTTTGCTACTATAAAATGGTATTACTAATGACTGTTTTTCACATGGGGAAGTGAAAATATATTCATTTTTGTTGACTAGTTAATTACATTTTAGTGGAAACCTTAAAAAATACTGCTTTATAAGGCTAACATGGAAATATATTTGGTTAGCTAATAACATGCATCAACTGAATCTTTGATTCCTGGTGTTGTCTATAGCTAACATTTTATAACATATGTTACCGGTTGACCATGGTCAGTTATAGACATTCATTGTGCTAATAACAGTTAGCCATCACTAAAGAATGTATAGGCACTAGAGACAAAAAAATTAATTGAAAAAGTTATTGAAAATTCTTTCCACTGGTGAGTCCATTGCTTTCTCCTACTGGAGAACATTTGATTAGTGCACAAAACTGATGGACTGGTAATTGGAATGCCTACCAGTAAACTACTGGCAGAGTGTGCAGTGCTCTCCCCCCCCCCCTTCCACACACCCACACCCACCCATAGAGGATTCCCATTTTAAAAAAGAGCACATAGTGAAATTTAGCCCCCATGTGACAATGTTTAGACCCAAAGCGCTGCATTACAAAAAGCCTATTGGCTTCTCACATGCTACTCTATAACTTATGGCTTTTCATAGAAAGGAGATGGTGATTGGTGCTACAAGGAGCAATCATAAAGCTAGGGCCCAAAATATATGTTTTTTTTTTTCTTTGCAGTAACCCACATAATAGCTTGTAAATTCTATTCAGGGTCCCGTTGTGATATCTGTGATGGAGTTTCCTGGTCTGCAGATTTTTTTCCTGTGAATATAAGGAGATTTCACTTTTATTGTTGGAATTAAGCCGGCCAGGAACTGTGACAACTGACAAGTAGTCCACTAAGTGCAGCAAAAATAAAAAAAGAGAAAAATCAGCACAAGCTACATACTGTAACTTAAAGTCAGTAGGATGTATCCCTTGTGCTGATGCCTCTTTTGTTATGTAAAACCTTCTCCATCCATGCCTTCTCCCCCTGCACTTCTATAATGTTCCAGTGAAGCAGAACTAAGTGGCTGTCACAGGCTCTCATTGTGTGTGCCCGACTATGCCAGCCTTTTCTGCCCAGCTCTGCTATTCAAAGAAGCTATACTTCAGCTTCTATGAATGAAGCATGATCTGTGAATGGAGGGGGGCGGACCTTTTAATCAACTGCCCCTCCTCTGTTCATAGATCGCATTCCATTCATAGAAATTATAGTACAGCTTCTATGAATAGAAGGGCTGGACAGAAGAGAGCCTGTGGCAGCCATTTCGTTTTTTTAACCCTCTTTTCATTGGAAGATTACAGGGGCGGGGGGAGAAGAATGGACGGAGGAAGAAGAAGCATCAGCAGTAGAGACACATACTAGCGCCTTTAAGTTATAAACCTTGTGCTGATTTTTGTGGGGTTTTTTTTGCGTAAACTCAGTTTATAATGTGAACGATGTAAAAAAGTGTACCCCACGCTATGGCAACAATCCTGCAGCAGTAGAGCGAAGCAAATCGAATCATACATTTAATAGTATAATGACACAAGGGACTTTTTAAGACACAGACACAGTATAAATACTCATCAATGCAGTTATTTGGTGAGCCTTTGGATCTGTAACAGCGCTGCTCCTGTCCTGAGAAAGGATTGCTGCAATGCAGAATTGATGTCATTTAAATGCATTAAAGTGCTTTCATACTGCAGCCAAATATTCTCTGTTATGAAGAAATTTAATAAAAGCTTGGACGTTTCATGAAGTCCTGTGTTGAAGCTCAAATAGGAACTGTGTCAAGGAAACCTAGCCACTTAAATCCTCAAGAGATAGGAGAAGGACTTGGGTACTTCCATCCACTAGAAATTAGTTAAAAGGAAATATTACATTTGAGTGGACTAGCACTTTGACATGTAAGTTTTTATAAAACATTTTAAATTATATATAGATATAGATTTTTAAAATATCAAAACCATTGTATTCTTACATATAAGTGCCAAATGCATATCAACTTACATCTGAACACTGTCTTAATGTAGTTTTCCTAATTTTATATAGAGTGGGAGTGGGTTAGAACCTCTGTCAGGCTTTTCACTGTTATTCATGAACCCACTGGGAATATTTTTGCTCACTTCCTGAGTGGTCATTAGAATAGGGAGTTAGGGGACAACTTAGTTGAGTAGTTAGCAGGTTGGTTAGGAGATTTCCATCTGGCTAGGGAGTGAAAGAAAATCTCTCCAACAGGGACACGTGTATAAAAGGGCTCTCACCCTTTCTCACTCTAATCCTAAATTTACTCTAATCTTAAAGTGGAGTTCCACCCTAAAATTTTACTTTTGTCCATCTTCTTGTCCCGGGTCACCTGTAAAACAAATGGATACTCGCAAAATTTTTTTTTTAATTCACTTACCTTGTTTTAGAAGAACATATACTCACCTTACTTCCTCTTCCTCCCTCGGCGGCCACGGGCCGTCGTCACTTCCTGGCTTGCAATGGGCCTGCACCGGCCCCGACGTCAGTTTCGGTGCGGGCGCCGTCATACCTTGCTAAACAGCTTCTGGGCATGCCCAGAAGCTGTGCAGGGATGACGCTGCAGCACCGGAAGTGACGGCGGGGCCGGCGCAGTGCATCGTGGGACCAAAGAGGACGGAAGAAGACGCAGAAGAGGATCGCGCTGGCTTCAAGCTGCCCACACCTGAGATGGCATCGCTGGAGAAGACATTTTCAAAGTAAGTATTTCTTCTTGCAGGTAAGTGCAACCCGGGACAGTTCAGAGGCTAGCCATTGTGGAATGCACTAGCCCTGACTGTCCCGGGGGTATTTTTATGTATTTTTTTTCTTTTTAGGTGGAACTCAGCTTTAAGTTTACTCAGTTTATAAAGTTTAAATATTACAGGGGATACCATAAATTCTAATTTATGAAACTCGTTTTTAGAAACAGCTGTAGTTTTGCCAAAAATGTGTTATATCAAGAAGGTTTGCATGTTTCTATACATAAAAAATCTTGTGATACCCCTTGATGTGAGCCATCCCAGGATAGTGAGATCCATGGGATCCCTGATCTGCCTTTAGGGGATATTTACTCTGGCTCAATGTAAAGTCTGCTAAAGCAGTTAAATAGCAATTGCCCCATTTGGCAACTTTTGGCCGGTTTGAGTAACGAATGTATGTCGTTCCATGGGCTACACCTGGGAATGGCCAGGTTAATAAGAAATCCTTGCACAATTACTCATTTTACCACAGAGACAAGCAGCCTTTAAAGTATCTGAACACCCCCTTTTCTTACTCATTTATTGAATTAAATATGCTAGACTGAGTCAGGCATGCACTTCTATGTTGTACTTTATGGCTCCTAAGGGTAATTGCCTTATAAATACCAAAAGCTTCCATTTATAGTCTATAAACATCTAAAAGCCAAATTCCAGCCAAAACGTGTAATTTTAGAATAGAAAGACGTATACACAAGTTGAATTTTGGTATCACCCATTCTGAAAAACTACAATTGAAAAATTGAAGAAGCCGGGTGCAAAATTGCTGTTCAAACAGTGACTGCATGTGAACAGGGACAGCAACTTCTGGGATTTTCTGAAAGTCAATGGTGTTCAGGCTGTCTTGATGCAAGAGCCAGCAATGCAGATTCCTCCATCTATGCTGCTTAGCATGGATGGAGGAGTTGAATAATTTATTGTTCAGAAATATATAAATGTAAGGCTAGGCTAGTATAATATAATACTTTGAAGACTTTATAGGTGGTAATCTGGGTGGTGACATGCTTTGTGCTAAGTAGAGGGAAAACACTACAAAACATAGTGCATGTGACTGCAATCTACTACTCTAATCTTTAATAATTCCACTCTGCCTGGAGTTCAGCCTTAACCTTGCAGACCAAGAAGTCATTTTAATCTTTGCTTGTGCAGTAGTTGCAACAATGTTGTGTTCCATAGTTTCCTGATAATTGGTATCAGTGAAGTGATACATACACTATCCTGTTCCAACATGACTGCACACCAGTGCACAAAGCAAGGTCCGTAAAGACATGGATGATCGAGTTTGGGGGTGGAAGAACTTGACTGGCCTCAACCCGATAGAACACCTTTGTGATGACTGCAAGCCAGGCCTTCTCGTCCAAGATCAGTGCCTGACCTCATAAATGCGCTTCTGGAAGAATGTTCAAACATTCCCATAGACACACTCCTAAACCTTGCGTACAGCATTCCTAGAAGCGTTGAAGCTGATATAGCTGCAAAGGGTGGGCCAACTCAATATTGAACCCTATGGACTAAGACTGGGATGCCATTTAAGTTCATGTGTGTGTAAAGGCAGGCATCCCAATAATGTTGACAATATAGTATAATTGTAATAATATACAGTAAGTAACTGACTTTACCCATAAGGTATTAATGAAGATATCACTATCCTAAAGTTGGGTCACCTTTTTATTTAATTGTGTATTCTACAGAGAACACATTGTGAGTAAGACACTATCATTTGACTCTGTAATGGGTATTATAGTTGGAGGAACTGTAAATTAGGGTGGACATACTTATTTTGCTTCCCTGAGAGAAGTTAGTATTTAACTCAGCTTGGCAGCTTGGCTCATAGGACTGAAATATCAGTTATTATTTTATGGTTGGAGTTAGCCTTTCAGTTTTTGTTTTTTGTTTTTTTAATCAAGATTGTAGAAAATCCTTTTTTTTTTTATACATACCTTCATAAAATTCTGAAATCTGATAGTCATAAACAGCTCCCACTACTGGTAGTCACACGTAAACCGCGTGGGCACATGGAGCAATATCACCTTGTCTGGAGGTCAGAGATATGGGCTGTTTGTTATTGCCTGAAACAAAGTGCCAGCATTTTGTTGATATCAATGTCTCTTCAACTCTTATTAAAATAGAAAGTGAGATGGCAGGTCAGTCTGAGCAGGAATTTGAGTTACTTGTTAATTCCCAAACAAGGCGTTGTATTGAGTTTCACACGGTAAGCAGGTACTATCCAGTTGCATGTTGTCCTGACCTTTGCACGCTTCACACAATGCTCCTTTCTTGATCAAAATGTATACAGACAAACCAAGCAATTACAAAACATATCGGAAATGTGCAGATGGTGTCTAAGCCAAAACCAAATGTTTTCTAGAATGGAGTCCATTTACAATCCGGCGCTTCATTTTAAATGGAAGCAGCTAGGCTTATTCTCTTATTACTACTGGAACGTGCTCCAGCCATCTGGTGTGCATGGACACAGCAGGCTTAATTATTGTTCTGTATAACTGAAACAGCAGTATTGGCATGTACGCATTTGGATGGTGGAGGCATTTTCTTAATTTTAGTTACTGCAAAGTTTGTTTTAGAGATATTATACATTTGATTAGAGATATTATACTATTTAAATAAAAAGAGAGTAGGAACAATGTCAAATACACTATTTGTCAAAAGTATTGAGACTCCTGCCTTTGCATGCACATGATGAACTTTAATGGCATCCCAGTCTTAGTCCGTACGGTTCAATATTGAGTTGGCCCACCCTTTGCAGCTATAACAGCTTCAACTCTTCTGGGAAGGCTTTCCACAAGGTTTAGGAGTGTGTCTATGGGAACGTTTGACCATTCTTCCAGAAGCACATTTGTGAGGTCAGGCACTGATGATGGATGGAAAGGCCTGGCTCAAAGTCTCTGCTCTAATTCATCACAAAGGTGTTCTATCGGGTTGAGGTCAGGACTCTATGCAGGCCATTCAAGTTCCTGCACCCCAAACTCACTCATCCATGTCTTTATGGACATTGCTTTGTGCACTGGTGCACAGTAATTTTGAAACAGGAGGGGGGCCATCCCCAAACTGTTCCCAAAAAGTTGCGAGCAAAATGGCAAAATGGGCAAAATGTCTTGGTATGCTGTCACCTTAAGAGTTCCTTCACTGGAACTAAGGGGCCAAGCCCAACCCCTAAAAAACAACCCCATGTCGCGCCAATTCTGCAGTCAGCCAGGAGCAGAGCTTTCGGAGGGGGGAGGAGCCTGGTCATGGCGCCAGATCTGAGTTCATGCTAGTGCCGACAAGGGAGCCACCCGAGAAATGATGGTGAACGCTCACAATCCTCCAGACCCCAGGAGAAGTTAGTCCGAGACGACACAACCCCATACCCGATCCCCTATGTGACCGTCTGCAACTCTGCTGAAGGACCCGGAGAGTCGGTTGATCCCTGCCGAGAGCAGGTTCCCCCGTAGAGCGGAGTCCGATGGAAGGAAGGACTGCTCCGGGGAAGTAGATCCCGTACGGCCACCAGGGTGCAGCAGCGTGTGAGCAGTAAGCTCGGACTGTCCGTACGAGCCAACCCCACTCGAGCCCGTCGGCAGAGAGAGATCCTCTATATGAAAATGGCGAGCCGTCCGAGACTGAGGGAGTAGCTGGACGGCATCGGCAACATTGCCCGGGAAAGAGAGGGGATAGGAGCAGCACCCACTACTTGAGAGCAGCGGGAGTCCGATTCCTCGAGAGGGGAGACGCTGCGGATGCCGTATACACGAACAGGCATACAGTGAAGGAGCCCTGACGTGTAAAAAAAAGGAGGCATCACGAGACTGGGTCACAAAGGAGTGGTGAGAGGGTGAAAGCCCCCCCAAATTATATATACTTTTTTTTTTTTTTTTTTTTTTCTTTCTTTTTTTTTTTTCCTCTTGTTCAATACACACTGTAAGCTCTGCTGAAAGTGATTGTTATCAAGGTTACCCATGGTGATAAGGTTTGACTGACTGTTTGTGATGGGATAACGACCAGGTAAATCCCCTGGGCCAACTGCCAGAGATAGGATATTGAAAGGCTCTACAGGTGGAGAAAGGATTCAACAAGCGAGCCATTTAACTCTCCATTAACTCTATTCTAAACATATACTGAATAATAAGGTGGAGAGAGAAGGGGAGGCTGGGGGTAGAATGTAACTATGTTATGAAAGGAACTTCTGTGGCCCCTATGATGTTCCCTGCCCAGGGATAGAGCATCTCCCCCGGGGGAGAAAGGAGTAAATAAGCAAGCTTCCTAATTATCTATCTTACCGTAAGGGACTACTATCAAGATAATCCCAGGTGGGAAGGTACTAAGAGACGGTAATATGGAGTGATAGTAAACACCCCTGGCCTTTCCGGATCGGAAGCTTAAAAAAGGGGATACCCCACAGATTCCTAGAGAAAGAAGATCTAGCGGGCCTAGGAGATATACCCCAATGAGGAGATCTTTCAAAAAAGGTCTATGTGATAGACCACTCTGGAAAAATTCTTCAGAAACTTTAGGCTCTAATAAATAAATACAAGATCACGGAACCCCCCCCCTGAACCACTAAGTTTGTCAACTAAAAAGGGAATTACAGAGAGGATTCTCCGCGACTACCTAAAACACTTCTCCACGGGAGGCCCCTAATATATACATCTGGGGTAGAGGTCCTTACAATACAAGTTAAGAGTTTTCTATAAATAATATATGAGAGTGGTGTGAAGTATAAATATTGTGCAACCTGGGTCGCTTAGGAAAGGCTGGAGGTAAGCACATCTGGATAGTTAGGTCAAAAGTAAGGGGACTCGTGTGACAGCAAGACATTGCCTTTAATAAAGAAAGAAAAGGGGACCTGAAAGGCGCATTGGGCCAGAATACCCATCCGGGAAAAATACGTACTTCTTTACCATCTGCTCAGCGCCCCGAAGTAAGCACAGAAAGAGGGCATCATGTCAAAAATAAAGAATAAACAGACAAGAGAGGGGACGGAGAAACCCGCTAAAATTACAGCAAGCCCGGGGACTATCAGAAAGTATATGACTCAGGATGGGAGGGGGCAAAATGAAGTAGCGGAAAATCAACCAGTGGTAAAACCAAAACAAAATAATGAGGGGAATAAGAAGACTAAAGGTACAAAAAACCTGGAGCCTCCGGTAGAGGAGACTATAGATTCATCTAGGGAGAGTACACAAATTATGGGTGACTGCGAATCAGGAAGGGAAGAAGATCTGAGGAGAAGAGATCAGCCACCTACAAAATCTGAAATGATGGAAATGTTCTCCAATTTGGAGAGGTCAATCAAATCTGAAATGTCAAACCTATATAGGGACCTAGGACATACCCTGATAAGAGTGGAAGAAACAGAAATGAAAATCAACACTCATGGGAAAAAATTAAAAAAACTAAAAGATCAAATGAAGAGAATGCAGTTTGACCAGAGGAATATGGCTTACAAGATGGAAGATCAAGAGAATAGAAATAGAAGGAAGAATTTGCGGATTAGGGGGCTACCGGAAAAGGGCAGAGAAGAAAAACTAGAGGAAATGCTGGAAAGTATCTTCAATCCTCTCTTAGGGAAAGAAAATACTGATAAAATAGAATTTGAAAGAGTCCACAGAATACGGAAACCTCTGAATGCTCCAAAAGATAAACCTAGAGATGTAATAGCGAGATTTCATAAATATGATGTAAGAGCTCAAATCTGGGAAAAGATGAGGGACAGACCAATAATGAGATATGAAGATGAAGCGATACAAGTATTCCCAGACCTATCTCAGGATACAATAAATAGAAAACGCACTTTAAAACCAGTGGTAGAGGCATTAAAGAAACAAAATATTCAGTACTTTTGGAGTCATCCGCCAGGTCTGGGAGCACGAAAGGATGGAAGGACGGCCCTACTGAGGTTCCCAGAAGAGACCTTGACCTTTTGCGAGGCTATGAAATTACCAGTAATGGAGATTCCGGGATGGACACATCAAGACCCCCTGGAGGAGGACTCTGAAGATGAAAACGAGTGGCAGGAAGAGATAAGGAAAAAGAAAAGGAGTAAAGAGAAGAATTAAAGACTGATGCTCGGACTGGGGAAAAGGCGGTTTGACTGGGGGGAGGGGGGGGGGGGAGGGAGATGTTGGAGGGAGGGGAGGAGGATAGGGAGCATTATATAAAGAGTCTAAATAGGGTGGCACTAAGGAGGCACTAGGGTGAATCTCAACCTTCACCCCAAGGACAGGGAGGAAGGGAATGATTGGCGAGCAGGAGCAGAGCTCAACCCCCGGGAAATGTCGATGGAAAGGAGGGTGGATAAATCGACTAGCCTAGTAATGGGGCAAGTGGTAACTAGGCGCCCAAGGAGGCAAGCTTTGCCTGGGGGAGGGGGGAGGAGGGAGGGGGGATGGGGGGTGGGCTGGGAGGGAAGGGGGGAGGTTAGAAGTAGGAAAAAAGAAAAAATAAAAATATCCCGAATATCCTATTCATATGAAAGACAAAAACCCACATATAAGAGGGAGAGCCCGAACCGTAGAGAACACCAGCCAAACAAACCCAGAGGGGAGGAAAAGATAAAGAGAAGGAGTAAAACTAAAATATGGGAAAATAGGAACAACAAGATAAAGGGATGGAAGAGGTAAACTTTCTATCTTATAATGTACGGGGAATGAATTCCCCGGTTAAGAGACAGAGAATTATGAGAGAAATTAAATATCTGAACGCAGATGTAATATTCCTACAGGAGACACATATTACGCACTCTACAAATATTAAGTTTTATTCACATAAACACCCTACATGGTACTATGCGGACTCATTTAAGAAAAAATCTAGAGGAGTAGCAATTGGGTTTGCCAGAGGGACGAGATTCGTACTGGAGGAGAGGCTGGTGGACCCGGAGGGAAGGTTTCTCTTCCTGAAAGGAAAGTTAAATGACGAGGAGGTCACATTAGCAAACCTATACAGCCCTAACGAGGGACAAGGGCCCTTCCTGGGTAGAACCTTGGGGAAATTAATAAACTTTAAGAAAGGAGGGGTGGTCTTAGCAGGGGATCTCAACCTGAGCCTCGATCCAAAGATAGATAATACAGCGAGGCACCAAAGAATCTCGACTCACCAGAATAAAGAGATTAAGAGAAAATTATACCAAAATCAATTGGCAGATATATGGAGAATCCTCCACCCAAAAGAAAGAGACTATACCTATTATTCAAATGTACACGGGACATATTCAAGAATTGATTACTTCCTGGTAGAACACCGCTGGATAGAAAAAGTTACAGAGGCGAAGGTTGGGATAAGAACCTGGTCAGACCACTCCCCCATTATATTAAAAATGAAATTGGGTAAAAAACAACCCAGAATGAATGCATGGAAAATCAACGAAGAATTAATTAAGGATAAAATATGGGGGAAGGAAATTGAGAAAGAACTAGAATTCTATTTCCAAAATAACGACATAGAGGAGACACCTAAAAACATCATTTGGGAGGCACACAAAGCCTATATGCGGGGCATATTAATATCAAAAGGGGTACAAAGGAAGAGAGAGAGAATTAAAAACAAAGATAGATTGATGAGTGAGGTGTACGACTTAGAACAAAAACAAAAAAAAATAAAAACAAACAAGGTTGATCTTAACCCCCTATTGGAGAGGAAAAAAGATGAACTAAAAGAACTATTAGAACAGGAAATCAGACAAGATTTTAATAGGGTGGCAAGAGAGAAATATGTGGAAGGAAATAAAATAGGAAAAAATTTGGCAAGAATTACTAAGAAAAAAAAAGCAAGGAATTATATTGACAAAATTAAGAATAAAGACGGGGAACTAGTCCATTCAGTTACTGAAATAGCACGGGAGTTTCAAAGATACTACAGTAACCTGTATGCAGTAAAAGGGGAGAGAAAACAAGAGGATAGTTCGGATAGAGAAGGAAAGATCAAAACATATTTGGAAAAAGCAAAAATGCAGAAAATCGATGAGGAAAAATTAATATTACTAGAGGCCCCAATTACAAGTCAGGAGATATTTAGAGCCATAAAAGAAACCACCGTGGGTAAAAGCCCAGGACCCGATGGGTTTACCATCGGGTACTATAAACAATTTAAAGATCTTCTTATCCCAAGGCTTGAAAAATATATGAATGGACTAGGTACCAAATTTAATATGAGTAAGGAAGCCCTACTAGCCTCAATTACAGTTATACCTAAAGAAGAAAAAGATCAAACGTTATGTTCTAGCTATAGACCGATATCTCTTTTGAACGCAGATACCAAATTATTCACAAAAATACTGGCAATGAGAATGAAAAGGTTAATGAAAGAGTGGATCCATAGTGATCAGGTAGGCTTTATACCAAGCAGACAAGGTAGAGATAACGGCATTAGAACAATCTTGCTGATGAACCAAATGCTCAAAAATAAAACCC
Source organism: Pelophylax lessonae (assembly GCF_965119305.1). Classification (NCBI taxonomy): domain Eukaryota; kingdom Metazoa; phylum Chordata; class Amphibia; order Anura; family Ranidae; genus Pelophylax; species Pelophylax lessonae. Next base: position 134,602,717 of record NC_138772.1, read on the forward strand.
CAAATGTGATTCTGTCGATTGATGCTCAGAAAGCATTTGACAGGGTCGATTGGGAATTTTTGTTTAGAACACTAGAGGAGCTAGGATTGGGGCCGAGGATGATGGCTTGGATCAGGACATTATACAACCAACCCACCGCAAGAATAAGAATTAATGGGATATTATCCGACCCTTTTGAGATGCACAACGGAACGAGACAGGGGTGCCCCCTGTCTCCAATGTTGTTTGTGATCTCGCTAGAACCACTATTAGCAACAATAAGGGGAAGCATAGACATCAAAGGGATAAAAGTGGGGAAAGAGGAACATAAGGTAGCTGCGTTTGCAGACGACCTGTTGTTCTATGTATCCAACCCTAGAATCTCCTTGCCAAATTTAATAAAAAACCTAAAACAATATGGAGAACTCTCAAATTTTAAAATCAACCAAACAAAATCAGAGATTCTAAGCATTAAGATGAGTACACAGGAGAGGAATAGGCTAGAAAGTGAGTTTCCCTTTCTATGGAGAAAAGAAGATTTAAAATACCTAGGAATTAAACTAACCCCTTATCCCGAAAAGCTATATAAGATAAATTTCCTGCCCTTATTAAACGAAATCAAAACAGAAATAAATAGACTAACACCGAGAGCCATATCATGGATGGGAAGAGTTAATATCATAAAGATGGTAATTTTACCTAAAATATCTTATAAATTCCAGATGATACCAATACAGATCCCACGGGTATTTTTTAAAACATTAAAAGCACTCATAACCAAGTTTGTGTGGAAAAATAAAAAACCAAGGATTAAGTACACGACATTAAGTAAAAGTAAGAGAGAGGGGGGGTTAGCACTTCCGGATTTTAAAAAATATTACCAGGCATCAATTCTCACACGGGTGTTGGAATGGGGAAAAAATGAGAGTGAAAAAAATTGGGTTAAAATTGAAAACACAATGAGTGACACTGATTTAGGGAAAATGATCTGGATCCCAGCAAAATATAGAAAGTTAAATAGTAATACACACGACATCACACGACAGGCATTGAAAATTTGGGACATAATATACACTAGAGAAAAATGGAAATATAACTCACCACTAACCCCACTCCAAGGCACAAAATTTTTTGCACCAGGGGTCAGTAAGGAATATGGAAAATGGATGGGAGAGGGGGATGTAAGGTTAAAGGATATTATGAAACAAGGAAAAATTATTACATTTGCAGATTTGAAAAAAAGGGGGGACTGGAACCTCACGGAATGGAGGTACTGCCAGCTGAAACACTTTGTTAATTCCCTACCTCAGCCGATTAGAGAGGCAAATGAATTATTGCCATTTGAACAGATATGTATATCGGAGAAAATACGAAATAGTATTTCAAATGTGTATAAAATCCTTAATGAAGGTGAAGAGCTGGCATTGCCTCCATTTGCGGAAAAGTGGGAAATGGATTTAGGTGCTCATAGTCAAGGTTTCCAATGGGAAAAAAGTCTGAAACTGGTTCATAGCTCCGCAATAGACATGAGTATGGCAGAAACTAATTATAAACTGGTCTCCCGATGGTATAATACCCCAGATAAAGTGGGGAAATACCATGGGGAGAACTCAAAATATTGCTGGAGGGGATGTCAGGTGACGGGTACAATATCCCACATCTGGTGGGAATGCCCAAAAATCAGAAAATATTGGCAGGAAGTTTTAGATGCAATTAAAAAAATCACCAACATAAACATCGAAGAAGATCCTTGGGTTTGTTTATTTCATGGGACTAAGATGTCGATAAAACATTATAAAAAATCCTTGATTCCACATCTGTTAAACGCTGCAAAAAGTTTAATCCCCCTAAGGTGGAACGAGAAGGAACCTCCATCATTTAAAGAGTGGCTACTAAGAGTGGAGAAAACGAGACAGTTGGAAGCTCTAAGGGTGTGGGGAGAAGAACAATATGAGAATAGGATAGAGATTTGGGAGACATGGCAAAAGTTTAAAGAAAATAGGGATAGTCGGTAGTGGTGAGACAGAGAGGAGATAGGGATGGGGAAAATAGGAGGGAGGGAGAATGGGGAGTTCTATGGGGAAAAACTGCATACTTTTTTTGGATGAAGAATGTAATGAATTGTACTACAATCTCTTTTTATCATGTGTATTTGAAAATCTTTAATAAAGAAATATAAAAAAAAAAAAAAAAAAAAAACAACCCCACACCATAATCCCCCCTTCACCAAGTGATTTGAGCCAGTGCACAAAGCAAGGTCCATAAAGACATAGATGAGCGAGTTTGGGGTGCAGGAACTTGACTGGCCTGCACAGGGTCCTGACCTCATACCGATAGATTACTTTTGGGATGAACTAGAGTGGAGACTGTGAGTCAGGCCTTCTCAACCAACATCAGTGTCTGACCTCACAAATGCGCTTCTGAAAGAAAAGTCAAACATTCCCATAAGGACAGAAGAGAAGCAGTGCCAGTCTAAGCCCAGTGTGTGATAAAAGTTGGATAGGGCAGAGGTGGGGTCTACGGCATCCCATGTTGCCAGTCGCGTTGCCTGCCATCTGCTCCCCCTAGTGCTCACCTTGCCCTCCCACTGTCAAACATTCCCATAGACACACTCCTTAACCTTGTGGACATTCTTCCCAGAAGAGTTGAAGCTGTTATAGCTGCAAAGGGTGGGCCAACACAATATTGAACCAGTGGCGGCCCCCTCCAAAAAAAAAAGAAAAAAAAAAGATTTAAAAAAAGATTAAAAAAAATTCAATTTTTAGCCCACTAGGGGCGCCAGACTCATTGGTGGCTATGGGGGGGGGGGGGGTCTTGGGGTTTTCCACCCGGCAGAGGCATCGATAGGCTGCCTTCTGGGGGGTCACCTGGGCGCAGAGCACTGCGCTACGACACTCCCCCTTTTGTGATGTCCTGGATCATGATTGGTCCAGACGCCAGCCTGGACCAATCATGATTCAGGACATCCATGCTGACCTTGTTGGGGGCGGTGCCGGTGCGTGCATCAGTCACTCACCGGCACCGCCCGGTCACCTTTCTGCCGCTGCAGAAGAGGACGGAGTCTCGAGGAGGGGAGAAGCTGCCGGGACTGAAGCCGCCAGGTAAGTGCATTGGTCTCAGGGGAACCCACACTGCTTTGAAGGGAGCACGCACGCTGGTCTCTGCAATGATTGGGGACAATGCTGTGGCGCTCTACAATGATTGGGGACAATGCTGTGGCGCTCTGCAATGATTGGGGACAATGCTGTGGCAATCTGCAATGATTGGGGACAATGCTGTGGCACTCTGCAATGATTGGGGTTAATGCTGTGGCGCTCTGCAATGATTGGGGACAATGCTGTGGTGCTCTGCAATGATTGGGGACAATGCTGTGGTGCACTGCAATGATTGGGGACAATGCTGCAGTGCTCTGCATTGATTGGGGACAATGCTGTGGCGCTCTGCATTGATTGGGGACAATGCTGTGGCGCTCTGCAATGATTGGGGACAATGCTGTGGCGCTCTGCATTGATTGGGGACAATGCTGTGGTGCTCTGCAGTGATTGGGGACAATGCTGTGGCGCTCTGAAATGATTGGGGACAATGCTGTGGCACTCTGCATTGATTGGGGACAATGCTGTGGTGCTTTGCAATGATTGGGGACAATGCTGTGGCGCTCTGCATTGATTGGGGACAATGCTGTGGCGCTCTGCAATGATTGGGGACAATGCTGTGGCTCTCTGCAATGATTGGGGACAATGCTGTGGCGCTCTGCATTGAAAGGGGCACGCACGCTGAACTCTGAATTGATGGGGGCATGGCACGGCACAATGTTTATTGCACTGAAGGGGGCACAGCACAGTTGCATTGAAGGGGTCACGCACTCTGAACTCTGCATTGTGGGGGCACAGCACAGTGTTTATTGCATTGAAGGGGGCACATCACAGTGTTCATTGCATTGAAGGGGGCACAGCACAGTGTTCATTGCATTAAAGGGGGCACAGCACAGTGTTCATTGCATTGAAGGGGGCACATCACAGTGTTCATTGCATTGAAGGGGGCACAGCACAGTGTTCATTGCATTAAAGGGGGCACAGCACAGTGTTCATTGCATTGAAGGGGGCACAGCACAGTGTTCATTGCATTGAAGGGGCACAGCACAGTGTTCATTGCATTGAAGAGGGCACAGCACAGTGTTCATTGCATTGAAGGGGGCGCAGCACAGTGTTCATTGCATTGAATGGGGCACGCACGCTAATCTCTGCATTGAAGGGGGCACGGCACAGTGTTCATTGCATTGAAGGGGGCACGGCACAATGTTCATTGCATTGAAGGGGGCACGCACGCTGATCTCTGCATTGAAGGGGGCACGCACGCTGGTCTCTGCATTGAAAGTGGGCATATACCATCTCCTGTACCATGACCTGTGCCATGCCTATACCATATCTGTGCCATGCCTATACCATCACCTGTGCCATGACCTGTGCCATGCCCTTACCATGACCTGTGCCATGCCTATATCATCTCCTGTACCATCACCTGTGCCATGACTGTACCATCACCTGTGCCATGCCTATACCATCACCTGTGCCATGCCTGTACCATGACCTCAAAGTCACGCAATTTTTTACCGCGTTTTTCGACGCGAAGCAATACCTATTACATTTTTCTTTTTGCGCCCCCCCCCAAAAAATTTTGAGCACCAGCCGCCACTGTATTGAACCCTATGAACTAAGACTGGGAATGCCACTAAAGTTCATGTGCTTGTAAAGATGTCCCAGTACTTTTGACAATATAGTGTACATGCTGCTGCTGCAGTCTCCAAGACATATGAGAAACCAATTTGTGATTCAACTAAAGGGTGTGCACTCAAAGATGCCACCCAAGACATTTCAGTTTGGGGTAAAGTTTGCCTTTAAGATTTTGCCAAATATGTCTATATTTTTAAAATGTTTAAACCACAAATATACAGTAAATAGCTCTCAACCTGAGAAGTAGTCCAAAGTTCTCTTTGATGACCTGTGGAACTAGATGCTTAGGGAGTGGAAATGGTGCCTTGTATTTTCTGGAGAGACCTATACTAAGGTTTTAGCTTTACGTTCACTTACGGGTTGCATTTGCCAGATTTAACCTCTTTAAGTTTCTGACATCAGGCACTTATATTAAATATTACACTACCACTACATACAAGCAACTTCAAGAAGGTAATTATCTTTATTCAAGGATGTAAAATGCTATAATTTATTTACTGCATTATCTGCTCGTTTTCATATTCACTGTTCTTTTGTATTTATTTTGTGTAATTCCAGTTTAAAATCCAAAATCTAACAGTGAGGAGAACGCTTCTGGAACGCTCCATGCATATATAATGCGGCAGGGTGGCCCTTCAGTGCGAAATCACGTACCTGTTTTTTTGGGTCAGGGACGTGCATGCATGCCGCCGGCAACCCACTCTCCAATCAGCGGGTCTGGTGGACCCAATGCTTGCCGGCACCCGGCGATCATTACTGAGAAAGGCAGACCGGCAGTCTGCCTATGTAAACAAGGCAGATCGCTGTTCTGTCAGAGAGGAAGACAGAGATCTTGTGTTCCTGCTAAGCAGGGACACTGATCTTTGTCTTTCCCCAGTCAAAGCATCCCCCACACAGTTAGCAAGCACTCCGAGGGAACACATTTAACCCTTTTATCGCCCCTGATGTTAACCCTCCCCCCTGCCAGTGTCATTAGTACAGTGACAATGCATTTTTTTAGCACTGATTGCTGTATTGGTGTCATTGGTGCCCAAAAAGTGTCACTTAGTGTAAGATTTGTCTGCCACAATCCTGCTACAAATTACTGATTGCCACCATTACTAGAGAAAAACATTAAAAAATAAAAATTCCATAAATCTATCCCATAGTTTGTAGTCGCGATAACTTTTTCGCAAACCAATCAATATACGCTTATTGGGATTTTCTTTACCAAAAATATGTAGCAAAATACATATTGGCTTGAATCGATGAAGAAATTCGATTTTTTACATTTCTTTATTTGGTATGTTTTACAGCAGAAAGTGATATATATACTGTTTTTTTTTTTTTTTTTTTTAAATTGTGAGCCTTTTTTTGTTTATAGCGCCAAAAATAAAAATTGCAGAGGTAATCAAATACCACCAAAAAAAATCTCTATTTATGGAAAAAAAATCTATTTTATTTGGGTACAGCATCGCACGACCGTGCAATTGTGAGTTAAAGTAACGCAATGCAATATTGCAAATAATGGCCTGGTCATGAAGGGGGTAAACCTTCCGGGGAGTGGTTAAAGCTTCATCTACAATCTGTCTGAAATGTACCCATAATAAAATTAAAAAAACTTACCTTCTGTGCCGAGTCATGACTAAGTTAAAGTCAGTTTAAAAAAGAGAGATTTATGGCCATAGTAGGGTTGAGGAAGATATTGGAAGCATACTGTAGTGAGATGTGAACACAGCTTAGGATCTAGAATAGTACCAAGTTTAATAATTCATGAAAGCCAAAAAGTTCAAAATATACAGCAAAAAAGGACCGAGAAAACAGATCACAGCCAGTCCAGGCTGCACACTCATTGCTGAGCACCAGAAACAAAGTAATCCCAATGGGCTATGGAAGCTTCAGTTCATACTCAGTGTAACGGTCACTAAATGTTTTTTAAGCATGGCTGTTGATGATATGCATGACATATTTTCAACTTTAAACAGGCAAAAAATTTGGGGGAGCATACCCATGTATTTCTAAAGCTGCTGCAGCTATGAACCAAGAGACATGTATATTAAAAAAGAAGAATAGCGCGCAAATGCAAAAGAAATAACTGCCAAATCTGAAGACAATCCATAAATAAAAATGGGGGTTTGGTCCCACCATATGGCCATATCGTGCTCAAGCCCACTACTGTGTCAAAGTACCCCATTATCAGTGGGTCCTACACTATCCATGAAAAAGAGATGAATCCAGCCTTTCCTACCCTTGGAGATAATACTCCTTGCTGGGAAGGATGTGCAAATGCACTACAGGGGACTCCTCCTATATCCACTTGATGGTGGACATTGATTGAGTACAGGTGTGTGTGGGGGGTGGGGAGGGCTGCTCAACCTCGATAGTCTGGTCAGACCGAATACATAATAAACAGGCAAAAAATTTGGGGGAGCATACCCATGTATTTCTAAAGCTGCTGCAGCTATGAACCAAGAGACATGTATATTAAAAAAGAAGAATAGCGCGCAAATGCAAAAGAAATAACTACCAAATCTGAAGACAATCCCCCACACACACCTGTACTCAATCAGTGTCCACCATCAAGTGGATATAGGAGGAGTCCCCTGTAGTGCATTTGCACATCCTTCCCAGCAAGGAGTATTATCTCCAAGGGTAGGAAAGACTGGATTCATCTCTTTTTCATGGATAGTGTAGGACCCACTGATAATGGGGTACTTTGACGCAGTAGTGTGCTTGAGCACGATATGGCCATATGGTGGGACCAAACCCCCATTTGTATTTATGGATTGTCTTCAGATTTGGTAGTTATTTCTTTTGCATTTGCGCGCTATTCTTCTTTTTTAATATACATGTCTCTTGGTTCATAGCTGCAGCAGCTTTAGAAATACATGGGTATGCTCCCCCAAATTTTTTGCCTGTTTATTATGTATTCGGTCTGACCAGACTATCGAGGTTGAGCAACCCTCCCCACCCCCCACACACACCTGTACTCAATCAGTGTCCACCATCAAGTGGATATAGGAGGAGTCCCCTGTAGTGCATTTGCACATCCTTCCCAGCAAGGAGTATTATCTCCAAGGGTAGGAAAGGGTGGATTCATCTCTTTTTCATGGATAGTGTAGGACCCACTGATAATGGGGTACTTTGACGCAGTAGTGGGCTTGAGCACGATATGGCCATATGGTGGGACCAAACCCCCATTTTTATTTATGGATTGTCTTCAGATTTGGTAGTTATTTCTTTTGCATTTGCGCGCTATTCTTCTTTTTTAATATTTTCAACTTTCTTGCACTTAGTCAAGACCATGAAAGCTATCGATAAACACCTAAAATAAATACAGTAACCACCTTTGTAAGAGTAGGAACAGAGGATTTGGGTACAGAGGATGTGAGGGTAGGATGAGGGCAGTGTATGTAGGGGCAGAGTGGCCAGAGAATGTGGGAGCAAAGTGAGGTCAGTGTATGCAAGGGAAATACAGGCAGAGGATGTGGGGGCCTGGTGAGGGCAGAGGATTCTGGGCAGAGCAGGGCAGAGAATAAAGTACCACCAGTCAACAGCAGAAGAACAACATCCACTATAGATGGGTGCAGGTTATACACTCCTTTTAATACTGATACTTCAGACATAGAGTGGATGAAGGAACTTTATTCCATTTAGAGGTGTGCTGCATGATATTATAAAATTCCATTTTACAGATGCATGTTTTCTAAAGGGGTACAATTGGAAAAAGGGCCATAGTATACATTTTTACTTAAATCCTTATTTTAATTAATTATTGACTGAAGGGTTGCAAGAGAGGGATTAGCAAAATTTGTCATGAATCTCTTGGGCTTCATACACACAAGCCCTAGAAGGCAGTGCTAAGTGTACATTTCTGCTAAACTCCCTGGTGCTTGGTGACATTAGCTGCACTAAATGCCTTTATATAGTTGGGCATGCAACAAAATATTAGTGCATGTTGGCATTATTACATTAGAAGGATATTGTGTCTCTGTTGACTTCAGTTGCTCATCCCAGCAGGCCCTACGGCCCCACTGACTTAGACATGGAATTTGCTACTGTGAACTGCTTTACAACACAAAATTACAACATGAGTTAATAATGTAGATGTAATGATAAATAAGAGACTTGTGGAATCCTAGAAGAAATTTCCTGATGAATGTCAGAAAAGGCCAAAAAGTATATAAGTAGTGTTTATTGGTACCAAAATGAGGTTTCTTGGTAACGTTTTCTAGGTGAACACTAACAAAGCATGATTGATAAAAAAAATGTGCTGTAGGTAGGATTCAACGCTAGTCATTTTAATAGAATGGTAAAGGAAAGGGAAAGTACAGTAGATGTATTTTTACAGATTTAAAAAGATAACCCTACTGGCAGGTTTGGCATCCTTTACCCACAAGTGCCAAGAACTAGCAGAAATAAAAGGAAATTTGAACTTATATTGTCAACAATTTTCTTTCCTAAATGTCTCTTATACAATAAAAGCTCATTTTTCTGCCTGCCAACAATTTTCATCTAACTTAGTCACCCATGCAGAGCTCAGTGCATAATCTCAGCATGCAGGTGCTGCCATGTAGTAACTGCTATGCGCTTTTATGTCATCCCAAGCCAGCCAATGAAGGTGGCTGAAAATTCCAGATGTGGAAGAAGAACAGGAGAAGATGTATTTGGTGGCAACAGAGAGATGAGCAAGAGTGCAGTTGTTGCATCACTGGAGAAGGACACTTTGGGAGGTAACTGTGCCATAAGGTGTAAATACCGTATGTTTAGTTCATTTGCAATTAAGTCCCTATTATTGAAAATTGGAATTAATTTAAATATGCAACAAAAGTATTTTTGGACCAAATATAATTTTCTGTGCACTGTGCATGTTTTATTGATTTATTTTCTTTTTTGCTTACTGAAACCAATATGTATTATTTAAAAATGCAAATGAAAGTTAACAGACTATTATTACCATAGGAAAGAAACTAAGCAAAAGCTGTTTCAGCAACCTGATTAATCTCAGAACCTCTGATTAGTTTCTGAGCAGCTATTTTTGTAAAATTCCTTGTTAGCAGCTTCTGCATATCTTTACGTGCTGTTTAGATCTCAGAGGAAATCTGATCTAGCATTAGCAGCATTTTAATTTTTGAAACAGGTACTGTACATCCTAGTTTTTTCCGCTCACTGGGACCATCTGTAGAAGTGTTTGACAGCACATCTGCACTGACCCATACTCCTTTTTCTGGCTGCTTCTCATCTTATGATAACTATTGATGTATTCAGGGTAATTTGTGCTATAACACAGACAACATTTGCTCTCCAATGACTTCAAATTAATGATGTTCATTTTCTTTACAAAATAAACTTTCCAATTTTGGCTGGATGTACATGATGTGACTCCATACATTTTTTTAATGCCTTTAAAGGGGATTTTTAGGTTGAAAAAAAAAAAACTAAATTTGCCTATTTGCAGAAGCAAAAAAAAAAAAAAAAAACTATTTCTTACATTTCTTACTATCCATGATCCTTTTGGTAATGGTTCCTGGCATGCTATCTTTGACCACAGAAATGCAATGCTTCCCATAGAGAAATCTTATATTCTGGGGCCATGTTACATTACTAGAGCTCACCAGCAGTTGCTATCCAGAAATTATAACTCAGAATTTAGATCAAATCTTGTGTTAAAATGGAACCTGTCTGTACAAGTGCATAAGAGACCAAGATTTTTCTCCTAAAGTTTAAACACATTTTTTGATCAAGAGATGAATTATATAACTGTAAATCTGGAGCAGTTACACATAGCAATCAACAACATAGACTTAACCAATGTATAGATTCTTAAAGAAAAGATAATGGTGTCAAAAGTGAAATATACTGACATCATTACACTTCAATATTAACAACTGGCAACCAACGGGGAGGAAGAAATATTACCAGGGACTTCACGGGTGTCACTAAGAAAAAAACAACAGGGGATCAACCAAATAAAATAATATCAAGCAAAGGGACAGTTTATAAGTCCATATCTAAAAGAGAACATAAAAAATCCCAATAAGCACTCCTGAGGCAGCTCTGGTGACAAGTAGAAGATGCTTGGAGCCAACTGGAAGGAAAACACAGGCGCCACTCTAAGTGCAGAATCTTGATATTTATTTGATAGAACCAAAGGAAAAGGTACTCACAAAGGTAATAAGGTACAAAGCATCATAGACAATTACTCCGGTAATAGGATCAGGATGGCTTGAGCGCTTGCGGTGTACAGGCAGTGAACGGTGGCAGTCCGCACTTCCTGGTCACGGGGACACTCTGATGCCGATCAGTCGTCACTTCCAGAATGCGTGATTACGTCATGGTGCCAGCGACGCGTTCTCGGAGCATGCGCTCCTTCCTCAGGCCGATTACACTTCACCTACTGTACAGCAAAAGAATGAGCTTATTCAGTGGGCAGTGCAAGGAGCAAAGCACTTAATGCAAAGTATAGTATCTTAAAACATAGTTTTTATTATTTTTCTGCCTGGAGTTCAGCTTAAACTATATGCACATGGTACTGCGAAGTGGTTTTTATGAAACACATAACCTAAAGCACAAGTTGACTAGGAAAAGAGGATCTAACGGGATATGTGTATCTTTTATGTAGATGTTACCTATAGTATTTGAATCTGTACCCATCAGTTTTTATGAATGGCACTCTGCTACGCATTTCAGGCATGGAGCCACAGAAAAGTTGTGTTCCATGGCCAGCTTACACTAGAACGCGTTCCTGCACATTCCGGTTTTGACAGCCTGTAGTACCATACTATCTGGTGGCCACAAACACACTGAGTTTGCAAGATGCAGTTGGGGTGCCATTAACAATTAATGTGTGCGTCTCTAAAGGGCAGCACTTTTACGTGCAGTGCAGAAAACGTGCATGGAATTCACAATGTGAACTGGCTCTCAAGGTTAGAAGTGCATCATGGATCACAGTCAGGGTAGTAGGGATGGCATGGGACAGTTTCAGGTAGCAGAATGAGAATTAGAAATTAAGAGAATATCTTCTGACTTTACAGAGTATGCTGTGTTGGGGTATGTACAGTACCTCACCTGCATGTACTAAAACAGCTCTACCTTAAAAAATAGTTGCCTTTGATGACATTTCTGTCCAGCGCATGATTTTTTTAAATTTTCATAGAGCTGCTCCAGGCAGCAAGTAAAGTCACACAACAATTACTGGAACCAATCCCCTGTATCAGGGATGCTGTTAGAAATCACGGGGCCCTGTACAGCCTACCTGGCAGCCCCCCCGAATTTATCAAGACAATATTTTCTCCAAAAATATACTAAAATCATTATTAGCGGACACAAACATAACAGAGAGCCTGTGTGAATTAGCCCTTTTTTAATAGTTTTTTACATTTAAAAAAAAAAAAATGTATAACATTTTTTTTTAAATGTTAAAAATGTTTACAATTATTCTATTTTACAATTTTGTAAATTTTTTTAAAAGGAGGCTAGCAAGACTGCGGTGGTGGTGGTGGTGGTGGAGCACAGCCAAAGGGGGGCACACGGGATGAGGGGGTCAGAAGCAGGCAGAACAGGGAGGGTGATTGGTGTCGGAGAAGCAATTACAGGAATGATGCCCTATGCCTGTGTCTCTCCCTGCAGCAGGTGAAAGTTGGCAGGAGGGGGGAGAAACTGGCTTTCAGCTGCTGCAGATAGCCACACAGGGCATCCTTCTGTAATTGCCCCTCTGCCTGACTGCACAAATCCCCGTGCTGTTGGGGCCCCCCTTTGTGCCCGAGCTCCCTACTGAAGGACTTGTGGTCCCCCCTATCAGCGGCCCTGCCCTGTATGGCTCTCTCTGCAGAAGCTGAAAGCCTGTAGGAGGGAGAGGAGAAGAAGCCAGGTTTTAGCTGCTGCAGAGAGAGTCATACAGGGATCAGTTACCCCCCGCCCCGCCGATCACCCATTATGCCCACATTGAATTCACCTTGCTGCCTGGGCCCCTCTGCTGACCTGGGCCCCCTACAGGAGGACTGGTGGTATCCCCTTATCTAAGGTCCTGGCTAAGGTAGGCACACACATAGAACATTGTTCTGGAGCCGGGGAACCTGCTTGCTTAAATTTACGAAGATGAGTATTCTAGAAACTATAGGAAAATAACTAGTGAGCAGCCAGGTGCAGGAGATAATTGCCTGGAGAAAAGTTATAGCTATTCAGAAGGGAGCTTGTGTCATCTAAATCCTTTCAAGAATTCAGGTTTTAACTGGCATGTCCCTGAACCAGATAAGAATTTGTGAAATTATATATTGCTTGCTATAGCTCTCTGGATAATACATGTAAAAGATCAGGTATGCTATGCTTTGCGCTAGCACTTAAAGAAAATCATGAATCATATCCATTGTTAACATTATAGCAGCTCCTTCCATTCACTTGTCTTTAGTCTAAACATTTCTGCAGTCAGTTAACACCTGCTGGGGACAGCAGAACTCAAACAGCAGCAGGTCTCCTCTGACCCATGTTTGTCAGTACCTGGTTTCTTTGCAGCTGTCATGGCTCAAGTAATGTGTGGAAAGCATGGAACTAGCCCAGACTACAAGAAAGTGCTTGGCTGTGTCATGACTGCTAACAAAAACTGCAGTACATCTACCCAGCATAGTATTTAAGATGGATTAAAAAGAAGAGTCCAGGGTTGGACCGGCACACAGCCCTGACCTATACAAAGAATGCTCTTGACTCAGCATAATCAAATCTGTAAATTCTTCATTATTAATAAAGTAGGCATGTTAAACAATGAAAAAGAAACTCAAACAACCCAAATAAGGTTCTTAGACATATATATCTGGTAATTTCTTTACCATCCTTTAGGCTTGGTTCACATATATGCGAATTGTATGCGTTTTTAACCAAATCCGATTCTTTGGTTAAAATCGGACCAACTTTCAATGGATCCGGTTCCATTTCTAAAAATGGCCCTGTGCTATTTTGAGTCCAGTTTAAGTGCAAATTCAAGTAAAAATTCACACATGAATCACATGGTGAAGAATATCCTTCTAATGACTCCTCTCCACTCATTCGGGAGCTCCGAAAGCAAAGGCACTTCACATCCTTCCTTCGATTCCACACCACTTACACCCGCTCTCCCCCAACGTTTCGCCAGCTGCGTGACGACGCGACTTTTGGAGCCGTGACGTCACGCAGCTGGCGAAACGTTGGGGGAGAGCGGGTGTAAGTGGTGTGGAAGCAGAGGAAGGATGTGAAGTGCCTTTGCTTTCAGAGCTCCCGAATGAGTGGAGAGGAGTCATTAGAAGGATATTCTTAAGAGGCAGTGCTGGATCCATCTATCCGTCCAGGGGATACTGTGTCTGCTTAAGGCTTGCTTTTATCCCTGATTTGGTGAGTGCATCCCCATAGGGGGTTTTCTTCCTGAGAGCACCTGGGCACCTATGTGGATTACCTGAGCACCTTTCCAGCACTTTAGTTCCACTGAAGGGAACCATTTTTTGGACTGCACCTTAATTTAATATCTTTGCACTATTGCATTTGGTTGCACAATGGACATATGATTGCACTTTATTTATGCACTTTAATATATATTAATTTTGTGTTTATTGGTCACATTATGCACTTTATTTTGTATGTATCTCAACATTTTTGATCACAGTATACACGGATGTATTTATTTATATATTTATATATACCTGTTAGCGCAGCCTTTTTGATTGATTTTATATCTTAAATCATGTAGTCTTCAGGCTGGTCTTGTGGGCTTGTGAGTCCTTCCTCTTCTTCTATGGTAGAGACAGTGGGCAGTCCCTACTTCTTAACTGAGCGATGCTCATGTAATAAAACATTAGAACCATCTCCAGAAGTTGTGTCCATGTTGTGTCCATGACAGCCTGGGCCCCGAGTGTTAGATGACACTGCCTGTCATTTAACCAAGAGAATGAGCAGTGTTGGAGCAGTTAGTTTGTGTGGTACAGTGTCAGAGATATGGTTAGTGTTGCAGCAAAAGTAGAGTTCCACTTCAATTCTCACAAGGTGTGCTTGTAAATTGTATTTAAACAAAATAGATATAAGCCCCACAGTAATTGAATTGCATCTAGTTTGCTAATGTACTGTGTATCATAAATAGGGATGAGCCGAATGTACTTTACCTTGATTTAGTTCTAGGTGGATTTTCTGAACTGTACTGAAGTTCGAATGCTGAATCCAAATCCCTCTGAAGTCAATGGAAGATGAATCTTAGAAAACAGTAGTGGCCATCTTCTAAGCTATTAAGCAAGGGACTGTCAAATAAATGTCATGGGGGAGGTAGGGGCTCTGGGCACTGCCCTGGAGGACATGTAGCAAAGCAGAAAACTTCCTTTAAGTAACATGCCCTGTGGATGCCCTTAACCTGTCTGTGAAGTGGAGCATCTGTATAATGTGTACAATCTACTATAGCAAAATTGATATTTACAAAAAAAATAACGTTAAATTGCCTGGAAATTACAGCTTCAGGCACTTCCTTCTGTTTGTAAACAAATGACTGGTGATTCCCTTCATCCACTACACACCCTTATTGATGAGGGCCTTTTATAGATGTTAATGGGGGACCTCACACAAAAAAATGGTGTATGGTTCCCCCTGAAATAACTACCTGGTCCTTATGCTTGATAAGCGTCTGGTATGAATTTTAAGGGGGAACCCCATGTGAGAAAAAAATAAAAACAAACAAAAAGCAGGTTTCAATATATTTGTCCAAGCATACAGCCCAGCTCTGTTTTCCAAAAAAACCCTGGCCTGGTGGTTGTGGGGGGTCTGCGTGTAAATGTAAACAAAGAAACACACTTTGTAAAAAAACAAAAAAAAATCCCTTAATGTAAATCCATCAATCGTATCATCCAATATGGCAGACCAATGTCAATGATGATGAATGACGCCCGCCGACTCGCCAAAAGAAACAATTTGACAAGTCTAATCTCGATGGCTGCTTGTGTCAAATGCGAGATCCCCAAGCTGTCATTTGCAATTTAAACAAAGGGGTGGGATATACCCAGTGATGTCATTAACCCAGTGAGGCAATATTTAGACAATGATGTCAGCAACTATCATCTGCTGTTTCCTTGCCAACCAATGACAGCAGAAGCTGTTGTATATACTGTAAAAACGGTAGAGAAATTACCACTGTACATAATATTCAGTCCAAAGGATGTCATTTTTATTTAAAAAACCTTTCTTTTTACCATTTTTTCATCCTTTGTTGCATCCCAGTGCTGCCGATCTTCTGCAGCCTTTTTGCTAGGGCTGGTTTCCTCATTGTGATGTGGATCACATCTGCATAATTTGTGTTGAAATAGCTTCTTGTTATCTCCATCAGCAGTCTGTGTAAGGCCCATTTCATACCAGAAAACTGACAGGTGGACTCAATCGGACCACCCATTGTTCCCTATGGAGCAGAGGATGTCTGCCGACACATGGCCGTCGACACCTGCAGCATCCGATCCAATCCAGTCCGTTAAAAACAGATGAATGAGGATACGTTCGCCATCCATACATCTGTTCGGATCGGATGACAGTTGGATATAAACAGACAGGCAGTTTGTTTCCATCCAACCGCCTCATAGAGAACAGTGAGCTGTGTCCGTTTCCGCTCTGCTACACAGACCTGCGATCTGCCTGCTCAGCAGGGATCAATGGAGATATCCCCCGTTGAGCAGGTTGATCTGCTTGATGGATTCCAGTCTGAAAGGGGCCTAACAGGGTGACAATGCAGGAGAAAATTGATACAGTGGGTACGGAAAGTATTCAGACCCCCTTAAATTTTTCACTCTTTGTTATATTGCAGCCATTTGCTAAAATCATTTAAGTTCATTCTTCTTCCTCATGAATGTACACATAGCACCCCATACTGCCAGAAAAACACAGAATTGTTGACATTGTTGCAGATTTATTAAAAAAGAAAAACTGAAATATCACATGGTCCTAAGTATTCAGACCCTTTGCTCAGTATTTAGTAGAAGCCCCCTTTTGATCTAATACAGCCAGGAGTCTTTTTGGGAAAGATGCAACAAGTCTTTCACACCTGGATTTGGGGATCCTCTGCCATTCCTCCTTGCAGATCCTCTCCAGTTCTGTCAGGTTGGATGGTAAACGTTGGTGGACAGCCATTTTTAGGTCTCTCCAGAGATGCTCAATTGGGTTTAAGTCAGGGCTCTGGCTGGGCCATTCAAGAACAGTCACGGAGTTGTTGTGAAGCCACTCCTTCGTTATTTTAGCTGTGTGCTTAGGGTCATTGTCTTGTTGGAAGGTAAACCTTCGGCCCAGTCTGAGGTCCAGAGCACTCTGGAGAAGGTTTTTGTCCAGGATATCCCTGTACTTGGCCGCATTCATCTTTCCCTCGATTGCAACCAGTCGTCCTGTCCCTGCAGCTGAAAAACACCCCCACAGCATGATGCTGCCACCACCATGCTTCACTGTTGGGACTGTATTGGACAGGTGATGAGCAGTGCCTGGTTTTCTCCACACATACCGCTTAGAATTAAGGCCAAAAAGTTCTATTTTGGTCTCATCAGACCAGAGAATCTTATTTCTCACCATCTTGGAGTCCTTTAGGTGTTTTTTTGCAAACTCCATGCGGGCTTTCATGTGTCTTACACTGAGGAGAGGCTTCCGTCGGGCCACTCTGACATAAAGCCCCGACTGGTGGAGGGCTGCAGTGATGGTTGACTTTCTACAACTTTCTCCCATCTCCTGACTGCATCTCTGGAGCTCAGCCACAGTGATCTTTGGGTTCTTCTTTACCTCTCTCACCAAGGCTCTTCTCCCCCGATAGCTCAGTTTGGCCGGACGGCCAGCTCTAGGAAGGGTTCTGGTCGTCCCAAACGTCTTCTATTTGAGGATTATGGAAGCCACTGTGCTCTTAGGAACCTTAAGTGCAGCAGAAATCTTCTTGTAACCTTGGCCAGATCTGTGCCTTGCCACAATTCTGTCTCTGAGCTCTTCAGGCAGTTCCTTTGACCTCATGATTCTCATTTGCTCTGACATGCATTGTGATCTGGAAGGTCTTATATAGACAGGTGTGTGGCTTTCCTAATCAAGTCCAATCAGTATAATCAAACACAGATGGACTCAAATGAAGGTGTAGAACCATCTCAAGGATGATCAGAAGAAATGGAAAGCACCTGAGTTAAATATATGAGTGTCACAGCAAAGGGTCTGAATACTTAGGACCATGTGATATTTCAGTTTTTCTTTTTTAATAAATCTGCAACAATGTCAACAATTCTGTGTTTTTCTGTCAGTATGGGGTGCTATGTGTACATTCATGAGGAAGAAGAATGAACCTAAATGATTTTAGCAAATGGCTGCAATATAACAAAGAGTGAAAAATTTAAAGGGGTCTGAATACTTTCCGTACCCACTGTATATAGGGACAGAGAGTTGTCACCCAATTTAGGACCTACCTGCACATTGCTCTTCATGGCAGAAGGACCATTATCCAGGTGTCATTTTATTCAAAGCTGCAGATTTCAAAAAATTTTAAATTAATTATTTTAATTTTAATAACATTTTAAACCTATATGACATTTTGGTGATTAGGTTGACATATACGTAATATAATTAAAGTATAATACAAATTATATTCAATTCAAAGTTCAAAGTTTCTAAACCTTATTTAAAGTGTATCTTGAGACACATCCCATGTACCTAACTAGTAAATTGTGTTTTGTGACAATGTCACATCAACAATATAGATATTGGAAACAGCATTACAGAATTAAGTACACAACCAGAAGCCCTCTGATGGAATCCTATACGACATTATATGAGGTAAAACTTCCCTGGCTACATTTATGTCTATGTCTTACTATTTCCAGCAAAATTGGTCACTATGCTAGGCATGCTTCCTTGCCTACAGTGTTAATAATTATGTGGCTAAGGTGATGTAATGTAATAGGGCAAGAAAATCTGCTACATTTTTCTACCTTACCTCAATATTATCCTGTATCAACTAAATCTCTGAAATACTAACAGCAACGACCAAATTGATATCAATTTTTCCCAGGGGCACCCAGACATTTGTATGCATATGTTGTGTGGGCAAATAAAGCCCCTTATTTACTCACTTTAATTGAAATATAAATCTGTGTGGTATTTATATGGATTCTAATATTGTGCTTATCCTAACTTCTCGCTTACATCAGCGGCTTCTCTATCTGTGGTCAATGAACAACTGGTCCTCTCTATAGATACCATGGGCTGTCATAGAAAACCAAACAGCTTTATTCAGGAATCCTTTTCTCTGGGTTTCTGGTGTCCCTCTGCATTCTGTGGAATGACTTGAGTAAACAGGTGCTGTTCTACAAATATGCTGGACAAGGAACTACACTTTACAAAGTAGTAGGGTGGGACAATTATTGGACACTTTGTAACAAGCTCTTTATATCACTGTATCATGCAATGGTACTGCACGCCATATTACACCTCAAATAAAAATAAATGTATTCTACATGTAAAGACATAATCTTAACGTTTCTCCAGCAGGCATCCGACATGAAAAATACAGTGGGGAAAATAATTATTCGATCCCCTGCAGATTTTGTAAGTTTGCCCACTGACAAAGAAATGAAGGGTCTATATTTTTTATATCATAGGATAAATGATAGAGACAGACTATCGGCCAAAAATCCAGGAAAAAACACATGATACAAATGTTATAAATTGAGTTGCAGTTCAGTAAGTAAAATAAGTATTTGATCCCAAGCAAAACATAACTTAGTACTTAAAGAAATAAGGGAGCGATCCGCGCTTATGGAAAATCTAAAGAAGTTGGCTCCTTCGTACCTTCAAATATATAGCCCTAGTACAGGCAATATAGATAATGGAAAAAAAGGAAAGGGAAGGTATTTGGTGCTGCCTAAATATGTGTAAATGGTTGGTATGAGTGGCAAATATTTCATAAACCAAACAATGAATAACAATAAATAAAAATAATACAATAAATATCACGTGACAATGAATGTAGTGACACTTTAAAGTGACATAGTGCCAAGGTGCAAAAAGAGATGCAAAAAGTGGTAAATAAAGTAAACCCCAAAGAAAAGAAGGGGTTGCAGTGTGACAATAAATGCAGAGAAAATCCCAAAAAAGATATATATATAAATAAACCACAAAAGCTATATAGTAGCTATAGCTGAACAACTACTGCATAAACCACAATTAAAGTGACATAGTGCCAAGGTGCAACATAAATGCAATAAAGTGAACCCCAAAGGTGGGGGAAAGTAATTATTGCAAGGTGCTTAGTTGGTGTAAATTATTCTAAAAAATAGTGACCTTAGATAAATATATAAAAAAAAAATTTTTAAAAATTATATGAAAAAGGTGACTAGGTGAGAGTTCACACTTATACAAATATACAAGTGACTCATGTAATAAATTACGTATAATACGATAGGCATGAGGAGAAAGTCTATGTAAATATAAATATAAAGTGTAGAAGTGTCCAAGTACACTCAAATTGGGTAGTCCATGGTATTAGAAGGGTTAATTTGACTAAAAGTCCCAAAATCCAGAGGGCATGGTGAGGATCCAGGGGGGTGAATTGTGCAGGTGAGGATACAAATGTGCTCCCTTCTTAGTAAATGCCGCACTTACCAGATCAAGGTACCCCTACAGGGGTAACAGGCGTAGTATAATTCAAGGGTAGGTTCTCATCAAGGGCATCAATACTCAATGGCAATAAACATCCTCAGATACTTCCTTCCTTTTAAATATGGTAATACTTGTATGTGGTGAATATGTCATCAACAAACATAGAAGGAGGTCCCGACCATGTATAGGGAGGAAAGGGCTCAAACAGTGAAGTACTGTAAAATCCTTTTTATTAGTACATATGAAACAATACTCACAAAACAGAGCTAGATCATAAGCAGGTAATAGTAGTGGCAGTAGTGTGGAAGCGCTTGTTTCCTACAACGCGGTTTGCTTCTGGAACGCTATGCGTTCCAATAGCCGGAAGTGTAGTTGACCAAACAGCGGAAGTGATGAAAAGACGCTCTACGCGTTTCATCATTTGACGTAATCAGGAGCAGCATCGTTCCCGTCATCCCCACTACATTAAATACAAGGTGGTTACTAGGTAACCGGAAATATTAGTTTGATGCGGTCAATCAAGAAATTAGGTAACGCTAATGTCGGTAGTTGCCAGGCAGAAAAAATAAGCTTTCATTGGTAAGTGACTCAATATGTGAGATGGTAGGCGCATTTTAAAAAATTTATCCAGCATCTCTAGAGAATCTTATCACATATGGATAGTATATATATATATATATATATGTGTGTGTGTGATGGAGAGAAGACCTTAATCTCGTTTACTTGGTGGTAAAGACAGGAAAAAGCAGGAACAAATAAAGGGGGAGGAAAAAGGAGGGGCCATCTAGAAGTTGGAAATAAAGCAGCTCAAATTAATATCCAAATTGAGGCCCCCAGGCTGAAGGGATTCTAATAAAACCTTTTTCATATAATTTCTAAAAATACATTTTTTATATATTTATCTAAGGTGACTATTTTTTAGAATAATTTACACCAACTAAGCACTTTGCAATAATTACTTTCCCCCTCCTTTTCGTGCCCCTGCCTCCTACGGATCTGGAGATATCGACCGGTAAAAACCGCTAGATCATTCCGCCCTGGCTGCGGCTTTTTGCATCTCTTTTTTGCACCTTGGCACTATGTCACTTTAAAGTGTCACTACGTTCATTGTCACGTGATATTTATTGTATTATTTTTATTTTTTGTTATTCATTGTTTGGTTTATGAAACATTTGCCACTCATACTAACCATTTACACATATTTAGGCAGCGCCAAATACCTTCCCTTCCCTTTTTTTCCATGACTTAGTACTTGGTGGAGAAAGCCTTTTTGGCAAGCACAGAGGTAAGACGTTTCTTATAGTTGGTTACAAGGTTTGCACACATCTAAGGAGGGATTTTGGTCCACTCTTCTTTACAGATATTCTCTTAATCCTCAACGTTTCTTGGCTGTCATTTGGCAAATTAAAGTTTCAGCTCCCTCCATAAATTTTCTGTAGGAATAAGGTCTGGACACTAGCTAGGCCACTCCATGTCTCTAATGTGCTTCTTGGTGGTATGGGTCATTGTCATGCTGGAAGACCCATCCTTGATCCATCTTCAGTGTTCTGGTTGAGGGAAGAACATTTTACAATACATTGCCATTCCATTGGCCCCTCAATGTGGCAAAGTCACCTGTACCTTTAGCAGAGAAACAGCCCCAAACCATAATGTTTCCACCTCCATGCTTAACTGTAGGGATGGTGTTGAATTTAATTTGTCGAAATAAGTAGAATTAATGCCAAAGAGCTCAATTTTGGTCCCATCTGACCACAGCACTTTCTCCCAATCCTTCTCTGAATCATATAGATGTTCATTGGCAAACATAAGACGGGCCTGTACATGTGCCTTCTTAAAGAGGGGTACCTTGGCGCTGCAGGATTTCAATCCATGGTGGTGTATTGTGTTATCAATGGTTTGTTAGTCGACTGTGGCCCAAACTGCCTTGAGATTATTCAAAATCTCCTCCCATGTAGTTCTGGGCTGATTCCTCACTTTTCTCATTATCATTATGACCCCATGAGGCAAAATCTTTTTTTTTTTATTTCTTTAATTTACGAATAATCACCCCAACAGTTGTCTTCTTCTCACCAAGTGTCTTGTTGATGGCCTTGTAGTCCATTCCAGCCTTGTGCAGGTCTACAATCTTGTCCCTGATGTCCTTTGACAGCTCTTTGGTCTTGCCCATGATGGTGAGATTTTAATGTAAGAAAGAGATTCTGTGGACAGGTGTCTTTTATACACATAACAAGATGTCATTAGGAGCACCTTCTTTAATTGACAGGATTAATCTGTGTACCACATGTAGCCAGTCTGTGGGAGCCAGAATTTTTGTTCGTTGGTAGGAGATCAAATACTTATTTTACTTACTGAACTCAATTTATAACATTTGTATCATGTTTTTTCTGGATTTGTGGTTGATATTCTCTCTATTATTTAAAATATGCATATGATAACAATTAAAGAAGACCCTTCATTTCTTTGTAAGTGAGCAAACTTACAAAATCTGCAGGGGATCAAATAATTATTTTCACCAGTGCACCACTGTAAGCATAAATATTAAAGAGAAGGTGAAAGTTGCCTCCCCTTGAAATCTAGGACTTAATTTAAAAAAAAAAAAAAAAAAAGAAATGAAAAACATTTTTCAAGAAAAAATATTCCAAAAACATGCAGTGCATACATGCACGCTTCCCCATGTTTTGTCTCTCCTTTTAGACCTGGAAAATATAGCAAAATTATTTATTGATCTGCCAGATTTGCAGTCAGATATGAAGTCATATTGTGGGCTGAAACAGGGTCAGGACAAGAGGTGGCAGAAGAGGCATGTACTCTTGGTGTGGTGTTGAGGGGGACTCACTGGAGTTTCACCACTTGTCCCGCTCCTCACTGAAAGGAGGGACTGCAGGGGTAGAAAGAGCAGGGGCTGATAGCTTCTGAAGAGAGAATTCTGCTCTATCCTCCCTCCAGCCTGCAGGCACTGAGACGGAGAACACACTTTACTTTCAGCGAGGCACTGCTGCGGAGTGAGGGCACACTGGCCTTCTTTCTGTCTCCCCATGTCATGTGACATACCACATGACGATCAGCCCGTTGGTGCTTAAACCATACGTCGCACACTGCATCAAATTGGTCTGCATGGCTGTCGTCTCAGAAGAAAGCCTCATCTAAAGATGATGCAGAAGAGAGCCTGCAAACAGTTTGTTGAAGACAAGCAGACTAAGGACATGGATTACTGGAACCATGTCCTGTGGTCTCATGAGACCAAGATAAAGGTATTTGGTTCAGATTGTGTCAAGCGTGTGTGGTGGCAACCAGGTGAGTACAAAGACAAGTGTGTCTTGTCTACAGTCAAGCATGATGGTTGGAGTGTCATGGTCTGGGGCTGCATGAGTGCTGCCAACACTGGAGAGCTCCAGTTAATTGAAGGGAACCGTGAATGCAAGCATCTACTGTGACATACTGAAGCAGAGCATGATCCATTCTCTTCAGAAACTTGGCCACAGGGCAGTATTCCAACATGATAATGACCCCAAACACACCTCCAAGATGACCACTGCCTTGCTAAAGAAGCTGAGGGTAAAGGTAATGGACTGACCAAGCATGTCTCCAGACCTAAACCCTATTGAGCATCTGTGGGGCATCCTCAAATGGAAGGTGGAGGAGCGCAAGGTCTCTAACATCCACCAGCTCCGGGATGTCGTCATGAAGGAGTGGAAGAGGACTCCAGTGGCAACCTGTGAAGGTCTGGTGAACTACATCCCCAATAGGGTTAAGGCAGTGCTGGAAAATAATGAAGGCCACACACTTTGGGCCCAATTTGGACATGTTAATTTAGGGGTGTACTCACTTTTATTGCCAGCTGTTTAGACATTAATGGCTGTGTGTTGAGTTATTTTGAGGGGCCAGCAAATTTACACTGGTTTACAAGCTGTACACTCACTACTTTACATTGTAGCAAAGTGTCATTTCTTCAGTGTTGCCACATGAAAAGATATAATAAACTGTTTGCAAAAATGTGAGGGGTGTACTCACTTTTGTGAGATACTGTAGATGCCAATCCGTCCTCCTCAGACAGACACCAGAAATCCACCAGCATTTTTTCCCCACTGACCACTGATTCAGAGTAATTTTTGCTCTTAGGAACACCACTGATGCAGGGGCATTTTATTTCTTGCAGTGATACCACCAACCCTGAGGCATTTTTTCCTTCCAATGACACCACCGACACAGGGACAATTTTTCCTTTCAGTGGCAGTACTGATTCAGGGACATCTTTCCCTTTTGGTGACACCGCTTACACAGGGAAATGCTACGCTAAAATCTGCACTAAAAACCAATTATACAAATATGCTGATTGAAACACAAGAATGTTTTCTGTTCAAAAAGACAGGTCACTTAAAGGCAAACTGCAGAGTTTGAAAAGCTAGAATTAATCAGCAAAAGGGACAAAATAAACAAGAAATGGCCAAAAGTGTTAATGAAAAAAAAAAAAAAAATGTGTCTTTTACTCCAAAGAGGGTGCCTCACCTTTTTTTACCTGGTGCATTAACTCTGGATTCAAAAGTCATATGACCAATGATAAAAATGGCTACACTCAGCTGGATCAAAGCAAGACAGAAAAAAATACCAACAACTAATGGACAGTATATGGCAGCGGTGGGGATCCTTTTTTCTGCCAAGGGCCATTTGAATATATATACTGTAACATCATTCAGGGGCCATACAAAATTATCAACTTAAAAATGTGCCTGTTATATTTGGTCAAACATTTAATTAACTTACCCATAAGGTGATGGCTGGAACCGCTTCTTTTGGTGAGGTGTGTGATGTTAGCTGGTATTGATGATGTTCCTACTCCCAACTGGTTTTCCAGGTTTGCGTTGGTCAGTCTGGAGCACAGTCGACTCTTTGCGGTGGTAAGTTTTGAAAAGAACTGCTGGTAGGTACTGCTGACTGGTACTGCTGGCGAGTACTGCTGGCGAGTACTGCTGGCTGGTACTGCTGGTGGGTACTGCTGGCAGGTACTGCTGGTGGGTGCAGGGTACTGCTGGTGGGTGCAGCTGGCTGGTAATGCTGGTAGGTACTGCAGGTGGGTACTACTGGCTGGTACCGTTGGTGGGTACTGCTGGCTAGTACTGCTGGCTGGTACTGCGGGCGGGTACAGCTGGCTGGTGCTGCTGGTGGGTACTGCTGTCTGGTACTTCTGGCAGGTACAGCTGGTGGGTACTGCAGGTGGGTACTACTGGCTGGTACCACTGGTGGATACTGCTGGTGGGTACTGCTGGCTAGTACTGCTGGCTGGTACAGCTGGTGGGTACATCTGGCTGGTACTGCTGGTGGTTACTACTGGCTGGTACAGCTGGTGGGAAATGCTGGCTTGTACTTCTGACTGGTACTGCTGTGGGTACTGCTGGCTGGTACTGCTGTGGGTACAGCTGGCTCAGGCTGTACTGCTGTCTGGTACTGTGCTGTGCTGTGGGTACTGCTGGCTGGTACTGCTGTGGGTACTGCTAGCTGGTATTGCTAGCTCAGGCTAGTACTGCTGGCTGGTACTGCTGTGAGTACTGCTGGCTGGTACCGCTGATGGGTACTGCTGGCTGGTACTGCTGATGGGTACAGCTGGCTGGTATTGCTGGTGGGAAATGCTGGTTGGTACTGCTGGCTGGTACTGCTGGCTGTGGGTACTGCGGGCTGGTACTGCTGGCTCAAGCTGGAACTGCTGGCTGGTCCTGCTGTGGGTACTGTTTTGGGTACTGCTGGCTCGTACTGCTGGCTGGTACTGTGCCATAGGTACTGCTGGCTGGTACTGCTGTGGGTACTGCTGGCTGGTACTGCTGGCTCAGGCTGGTACTGCTGTGGGTACTGCTGGCTGGTACCGCTGGTGGGTACTGCTGGCTGGTACTACTGGTGGGGACAGTATGCTGGTACTGCTGGTGGTTACTGCTGGCTGGTACTGCTGGCCGGCACTGCTCTGGGTACTGCTGGCTGGTACTGCTGTAAGTACTGCTGTGGGTACTGCTGGTTGGTACTGCTGGTTCAGACTGGTACTGCTGGCTGGTATTGTGCCGTGGGTACTGCTGGCTGGTACTGCTGTGGGTATTGCTAGCTACGGCTGGTACTGCTGAGGGTACTACTGGCGGGAAATGCTAGCTAGGAGCGGCGCAGCACTGGAGGAGGATAGAAATGCTTCCTGTATTGGTCACAGGTGGAGTGCATTTGATATCACTCCGCCTGTGACTCACTCAGACTGTCAGGACAGAGCCGGAACTTTACAGGAAATATAGGTTCGGTTCTGACCGTTTAGCTGAGAGACAGAGACTCAGCGGCATGGGGGGGTCGGACCAAATAATTTTGCGGGCCGTAGGTTCCCCACTCCTGGTATATGGTATCAGAAGAAATAGTGGAAGGTTACCTACACTGTCCTCTATCCTGAAACAATCACCACAGAATTCTGTAGCCTTTTTTGTTACTTACTGTAGCCAACAAACGTATTTTCTTTAGCACAAGGTCCCCATTTTGTACATTTCTTTAGGAATGGGTACATATGCTTTGCTTCCATAGATTTTTTTGGGTGTGTAAGGTTAGGTTTTTTCCATTCCATAGATCATATAGAGTTTTTTATGTTGCTTCTCCAGATAAAAGGGTTGGAAGATAGCAGGCTTTTATAAATGCCTCTTTCTAGTATGTTGTTGGCATATCTACGTCAAAAAGCAAGTGTCTGCATCTTTCACATAGAGTGCATTTCATTCTCTCTGAAACACCATTTTGTTCTGGATTGCATGGCACATTATTCTGGAACATACGAGGGGAGTTCAAGTTGAACTAGGACTTTTATTTTACAGGTATAGAAAGGGATGCTAGCGTGGTGGTACTTCAAGCAGTAATAAGTGCAAAGTGTGTCCCATTACGTGTCGTGGGCCAGTCCAGAGGCCATTAATCAAGATAGCAGACAACAGTGTTAGTGTGTGCATGGAACAGCATGCGGTGATGACGTTTCTTGTGAAGGAAGGCTTAAAACCCATGGATATCTACAGAAGACTTCAACCACAGTACGGTAATGAGAGGCTCAGATGCAGTGTAACATTTGAATGGTGTAAACATTTCAAAGATGACTATACGTCCATCAGTGACGATCCCGGCTGTGGTAGTTCCCAGCCCACAGCAGTCATTACTGCGAAGATTCAGCGCGTGGAACGCCTAATCCTGGATAATCAATACAAAACCAGTTATGAAATTGCAAAAAAAAAATAAAGAGTTTCCCGAAGGTCAGCATTTCAGCACTGATGACTAAGTGAAGCAGGGTGTCCTAGAATGGTTCAGGCGTACTGAGTCCTGACAAATCTTTCTATGCCAAAGCTTTCCAGGCATTAGTTAAACACTGGTATAAGTGTATAAATGTAGCAGGGGAGTATGTTAAAAAATAAATGCAGTTTCCACTCCCAGAAATTTGTTCTTTTATTATATAAACTCAAAAGTCCTGGTTTGACTTGAACGTCCCTCGTAATCAAATGCTTCCTCAGAATACCTTATGTTCTACCTCTGTTCCATTATCTGTGCAGAGTATTTTAGGCATTTGCCAAACTTCCTCTGATATTCCTGCCATATAATTTTTAATGCTGTACTTTATTCCAAGCAGGTCTGTGAGCACAGAGCTAGTAATTTAATTGCCTCCAATTGTGCTGTTAATTTTGCGAAATTCAGGCCAAGATTCAGCAATGCCTCTTTCAGGTGGAAATAAAAGGTCATTACAAATTACCAATAGGTAAGATTAGTATTCCCAGAAGTACTGTATTCTTGCTGCATCTTTAATCAAAATACAAATAAGGTTTTTTCTTTTTTTTTTTTTTTTTTCAAGAAACATCATGTTAGAGGGCCACAAACACTTTTCATGGACCGAAATAAACAAGGTAAACATTCTTGTGCTCTGTCAATTTTCAATGCTACCTGTGGGTTTATTATAGGACTGCAATGTACAGTATGTGCATGTTATATAGAATTTCAATCCAATGTTTTGTTTTAGTAAACAATTATAACTAAGTTTAGCTCTATTTGAATGTTTAAGTAATAAATGCATACTAAGTATATACCTGTAGACATTTAAAGTCTACTGTGCCATTTGGGTTATAGACAGATGTTTATAGTAACTCCTCTCTTCCATGACAGCTCCATGACATGTTCTCATGTGTCTCTTGTACACTCAAAGAACTCACACAAGGAGGCTACTATAGGATTTGAAAATAATAAAATGTGTAAAAATGAACTTCTGTTGGGGGAGCTGAGGGCTGCTGCTGCACACAGAATGGTTTTTAGCTTCATGCATAGAATGTATGAAGGTAAAAAACCTTAAGATTTTACAACCACTTTAATTGAGCATTGACTGACCTGAATCAATTTCATTGTTTTTAAAAATAGAAATATTGCATAACCTGGACATGGCCAACTAACAGGACATGTCACACTAATAGTGTGCTAACAAGCAGCAAAAACTTGTTGTGTCCCTACATTGGTATACCTGCTCCATATTGGGGCATTATGTTGGTTAATCAATATCTAACCATTTATCAGCGATCAGATGGGCAGGTTAGGTTAGCCTTCTAATGTCCTCATGTGTAGAAACATGAACTTGGTGATATAATAGAGGATCTTATTGTCATGCCCATAAGTATGTTCGCCTGAACTATGAATTATTAAAGGTCTCACTGCCTAATTCTGAGATGCGTTTTTCTGTAGGGCTGGTGTGTGACCAGCTTAACTTCTAACTTCTGAGATTCAAATTTCAGTTGCATGCTAACAAATCCAGAAAGTTTACAATTCCAAAAAAGGGGGAAAAAAAGTTAAAAATCAGTTGCCCAGCACAAGATAACATAAAAAATGCTTCATGAAGTAATTACGTCAACACCTCTCTCTGCTTCATTCAGCACTACACACCAACAGAGGGATTAAGAGGAGGAAGAGGGCCTTGCTCTTCACATGACCGAAGAGATGACAACTGGAAGAATAATATGCATATTTAAGAAAAATGCAAGGGGTCTCAATGTAAAGGAGAGTGACTTAGGGGAGCTCTGTGACCAACCTGGAGTTGTGATTTAACATTACATTATTCTGTGGCTACCTCTATCTACCTGTTTTAAAGGAGATATACAAAAAAATGTTCCATGCCTCAAAAAAGGAAGTGCTGAGCAGGGCAGAGCCACCATATTGCACACTATGCACACTAGTCTGAGGTTGTTAAAGCTACAGAATCATCTGTGTATGAAGTACTAGATGGGACACCATTTAGAGTCCCAAAGGTTGTTTGCCTGCTGGCTACAATTATGCTAATCGACTGCCGCATAATATAAACACATAAAACCATTTAACAATTAGAATCTTGTATCAGCAATGTAAAAATGTTATTAAAACGTTGGTTGAAGATCGCCTATATTAATCATTTTGTTGGTTTCACATGGTTACGTGACTGTATGCCCTGGGCCATTACCTGATTTTACTATGCAACACAATGACTCATAAATTAGTCTACAGGAACTTACAGGAGTCCCAGAGCAATCATTGAAAGATTAAACACATACAATATATGTATGTAAACTGTTACATTATTAATGAATCTGAAGAAGTTGAGTCTATCAAATTCACCTCCACAGATGACTGCTGGACTTCATCCTGCATTAGCATGTTAAATTGTGTAATTAAGCAGGGCCCCTTGTTGTAACAATGCATATCCCTATTGCACTTACTATAAAGAATCCTTTACAAAATCACCAATTGAAAAGATATAGCTAGAAACCACAATAAATTAATTTGCCTTATAAGCATAATTTGCTCACTCTCTTGTACCATTTTCTTTATGGGAACTGTACACAACTGTCAAAGCTCAAGAAAACACAACAATGTAGTTGAACAGAATTGAACCAGTTGTTGACAACCCCCACACATTTACTGCAGCATTGGCTCAGCTGCGTGAATGAACGTACCTACCCGCGAGTGCGCACCCGCGGCTCCGCCGACTCGGCGGTGATTGGATTCATTCCAAAACCGATCACTCGTCTCTCCATAAATCATTGGCCTGGACCTGCTGATCAGTTCTGGTGAATCACAGAACACCCTGTACCTGTGTAATGTAAACACAGGCACAGGAAATGATGCAATCTCCCCTCCTGGAGCCCTTTTCGGTTCCAGCGAGCGAGGAGAAAGCATCAACAGTGAGTACGCAAGCACCACACTGACATCAGTACACATACGCACATATTTCACCCCCTGATCACCCCCCACTTAACCCTTTCACTCCCTGTCACAGTATCACTATATACAGTGTACAGTTTTTTTTTTATTGATCACGATATTAGTGTCACTGGTGACGCCAGTTAGTGTAAGCAGCAGTTAGTGGTAGTTAAAGTCAGTCCCAGATAAGTTTAGGGTACCCGCCATATATTCCCTAATAAAGATTTACCTCTTGATCACTCCCAGTTAACCCCTTCACTGCCCTGCCACAGTGTCAATATTAGTGTGTACAGATCTTTTTTCCGATCACTGTAATAGTGTCACGGGTGATGTCAGTTATCGTTAGCATTAGTTACCGTCAATCCAGGATAGCGTCAAATTGCCCGCCACATATTCAAATACATTTTAACCCTTTGATTGCCAGGGACACACACACACACTAAACACCTCCATTACTAGTATAATGTATGAACGGATCAATATCTTTGATCAGATCAGAA
Source organism: Pelophylax lessonae (assembly GCF_965119305.1). Classification (NCBI taxonomy): domain Eukaryota; kingdom Metazoa; phylum Chordata; class Amphibia; order Anura; family Ranidae; genus Pelophylax; species Pelophylax lessonae. The sequence goes on from NC_138772.1 coordinate 134,633,705, forward strand.
CTATACTAGCATTCCCAATAGTATAGTATAGTGTTCCCAAAACACAGCGTTAGCAGGATCAGCCCCAACACCTGCCAGCACCTGCATTTAGACTCTTTGCCCAGCCCCCAAGAAGGGCAGTATCAGCAAATTACTGTCACTTCCGATACACAGCACACAAAACCGCAGCGTTAGCAGAGCCAGACCTGATCTCTGCTAGCGCTAGCAGTTAAATTTTTTGGTAGCGGTTCAAACAGTCCTTGACAACCAGGTGCTTTTTTACCTGTGAGTCACGCTAGGTACCTATACGTTTATTGGCCAAAATATCCAAACAGAGGTACACCAGTGAAGAGGCCTACACAATGCTAACCATGACAGATGGGAGCAATGGGGAAGTCTCACTGTCAGACTCAGGCTCAGTATTCAAACCTGTAGAGAGCCCCCTGACAGATAGTTTTGACGACGGAGTAGTGGTCCCTGCTAAGGTCAGTCGTACCCGACCCCGTTCCCAGGTTGCTGAGGTGCAACAATCGCATGGTTCTCATATGCAGCAGAGTGTTGGTGTTAGTGCCGCTCAACCATCTCGTGAACTGGCAAGCAGCCTAGTACATCCTGGTCGTAGACAAACCAGCACTGCAGTAACACTTAGTGATGTGTCAAGTCCCATAAGTGCAGTTCAAGCTGGTGCGATGGCTAGCACAAATAGTGTCCCGCAGCCACCAAGAATTCAAAGACAGGCCCGTAGAGCCCATAGTGTCCTTCCTGATGCGCTTGCAAATCCTGATTGGGAGCCCACCACTTCTGCAGTGCCCATATTTCCCTCATTCACTAGCCAACCCGGAATTCAGGAGAAATAAGTCTATTTTACTCCCCTTGGTTTTTATTAGCTGTTTTTCACAGAAGATCTGTACAGATCTATTGTGGACCAAAGCAATTAATATGCCAATCAATTTATTGCCGCAAGCCCAAATGTGACCCTTGCCAGAGAATTTGCATGGAAACGTATCACTGTTTCTGAATTTAGAACCTTTCTGGGCATAACTAAAAAGAGAGAGTTGCGGTCATATTGGTCCACTGGCCAGGGCTAGATAAGAGCAAATTTTTTGCGGTTCATGCATTTCAATGACAATGAGCTCTGTTGTCCTTGGGGTGACCGTGGATATGACCAGTTTCACAAAATTTGGCCCCTTGAAATCACTTCAACCAAAAATTTGCAGCCTTTCAGGGACTATACAACAAGCTATCTGTGTTGATGAGTCCCTGATTTCGTTTTCTGGCCACCTTGTTTGCAAACAGTTTCTCCCCAGCAATCGTGCCAGATATGGGGTCAAAATGTATAAGCTCTGTGACAGGGCAACAGGCTATACATGTAGTTTCCGGATTTATAAGGGAAAAGATAGCAAAGTGGAACCCCCCCAACTGCCCAGATTAAATAGGGAGCAGCGGCAAGATTGTTTGGGACTTGGTGTCACCCTTATTCGGAAAGGGGTACCATTTATACGTGGACAATCATTACACAAGTGTGTCACTTTTTAGCCACCTTTTTGATTCTGGAATTGATGCATGTGGCAGTGTGGGACCTAATCACCGGGGCTTGCAACAAGTAGATGCCCTCCCTTAACATGGGAGGGGGGGACTTTAACGACCTGATGATGGCGCCGTACTTAATTGCCCATAAGGCCAGACGCTGGTACAAAAAAGTGTCTGTATACTTATTCCAATTGGCTCTGCTGAAGGCTTTTGTGCTATACAAAGCATCAGGAAGAAGTGGATCCTTCCTAAAATTCCAGGAAGAGATCATCACAGCCCTTCTGTATCCAGAAGGTGCTGTGGCCCAAATTCACAATCCAGATGCAGTGAGCTGGCTGCATAAGAGGCATTTTCCTCCCTGGTACCTCTACCCAAAGAGCACCCCAAAGATGATGTTGTGTTTTTAGAAAACACAGATAGAGGCGTGACACCCGCTTTTTTGTCTCTCCTGTCCTGGCTAACCTGGTCTCTGCATTGTGGACTGTTTCCGTTGCTACCACACACTAGTGGAGTATTAGTATAGGGTACAGCACAGCATAATCTAGGGCACACTTTCACACAGGGTCTCGAAAGATGTTAGGTGGCTATCGCATTTTGAGAGACCCTAGCCTGGAACGTTTCAAATTTCCTGTTCTTACTGTTTTACTGTACTTTATAATATACTGCTGTACTGTAATGTTTTATTGTTACTGTTTTTTTATTGTTAACCCTAGTTTGCTTTGCAGATACTGCCATTTGCAGATACTGCCATTCTACTGCTTTACTGTACTGTATACTATTATATTGTAATGTTTTATTGTTACTGTGTTTTTTATTGTTAACCAAAGTTTGCTTTGCAGATACCGCCAGTCTACTGTTTTATTGTATTGTATACTATTATATTGTAATGCTTTATTGTTACTGTGTTTTATTGTTAACCATTGCTTTCTGTGCAGGTACGCCCATCAGCTGCAGCACTGATTTGTTTATCCTGACATTAACAGCGTTTGCTTTTAGCATATACATAAATCAATGATTGCAGCGCTTTAGGAGGTAATTTACACCACCAAGGTTAAAAAAAAGAGCATATATGGCGAAGCATAGGGGTTGTGGTGGGTAAAGAGGGCAGATCTCCACTATGCTTCACCATATATTATTTTTACATTTTTCTTGGCAGATATTTCTTCATCCACATCGATTGATGTAAATGGAGGAATCTGTTATGTTCCTTTTTTTTTTCTTCAGCCTACAATATGCATGGAAAAAAAAGAACCTTACAATATATGTCCAACAGGGACCAGTAACATGCTAGTATGTCGCTGGTCATTAAGTGGTCATACTGGGATGATGCCTGCAGCTTTAGGCATCATCTTGGTATCAATTTGTACGGCCAGCAGTCGGGTTTCATGAAAAATAATCCTAGCTGCTAATTAGCCGCTAGACTGCTTTTACAAGCAGTGGGAGGTGTCTCTCCCACCTCCTTCCACAGTTTTCTCGGACTCTCCTGTCCTGACCCGAGAATTCAGCCTGTAGTTCTGTCAGCTGACCATAGAGCTCATTAGAGACCAGATCAGCTTTAAAAAAGTAAAAAAAAAAATGGGAAGGTGTAATAATAAAATAGCAAAATAAAAAAAAAAATAAAAAATGATAGCACCCCTGTCTCCCCCGTGTTTGCGCGCAAAGGCAAACACAAGCATCGGTCTCCTGTCATATGTAAACAGCAATTTCATCCATATAACAGAAAAGCAGGGGGGGTACTCCTATTGAATGGGCCTATATAAAAGTAGAGGAGGAGAGCATGTAGGATAGCCGAATTGTATCAGCTTGTTACCTTTGTTTCCCTCTAATCACATGAGGACTATTGTAGGTCCGTTGACCATGACCAACCTGCAACAAATATCAAAAGAAAAGGATAAAGAGAGTTCCCCTCAAAGCGGTCAACTAGGGACACTAGAAATAGGTTAATTGAATACATTTTATTGCAAAAACTTGATTGAAAAAATATCTGACACACAATGACTCCCAAGATGAACCACAACCTTATAAAACACAAAGATTAAAAGCATGGGATTACTGCAGTAATCATGTACGAATAAAGTGCACAAGTGGGTGGGATTGTAAGAAAAATATCTTCATTAGGAAAAGGAAAACCATGCAGTCCCTGGTATATGTAACACTTCAAAAAAGCACTTGATTCATGACATCCATGGATCCTTGATGCCAGCAGTGATAGTCCAAAAAATTAGAGTTTCAAGTTCAGATGAACTATATATGGGTAATTCCCTTAGACTAATCAGTGGTGGCGTCTTATAGCAGGCAGTCCGAAATTATGAATAAATAGGCAGTCCAAAGTTTTGGAGGCTATGTAGGTCACAGAAGTGTAGCAGGCACAGTGGCTCTAAATGATAGAAGAAAGTGATGTACAGTACCTCCTCACAGATTACAGGCGGTCTTGTCGGGTGCCAGGCTATTCGGGACACCGGTGTCCTGCCTGCAGTGTCTCGGTGTAAGTTGTCCGGGCTGAGACCTCCTCGCTACCTCCCAGGCTTCCTCAAAGCGTTGTAAGGGAGGGGGCGGGTTCCCAGCAAGCCGTCCTCTCAGACGTAACTCAAAGCTTGCGGTCTCCACAGCCATTCTGGGCGTCGTCTCACCGATGTCCCGGATTGGTGCCATCGGGATGACATATCTGACGCGTTTCACCAGCCTATCATCGCTGGTTTCATCATTGGAGGTATCACCACGAATGTCAGATCGAGGGCAGTAATTCTAGTAGTAGATCTCCTCTGTAAATCTAAAGTAGTAACCTGTAAAGGCTTTTAAAGGCTTTTAAAAATGTACATAGTTTGTTGTCACTGCAAGGGCGTGTGTAATTTTAAAGCATGCCATGTTTGGTATCTATGCACTCGGCATAAAATTAAAACACCTGCTCCCCATTCACACCTGAGACCTTGTAACACTAACGAGTCATATGACAGCGGGGAATGAAAATGGCAAATTGGGCCCCATTTGGACATTTTGTCTTAGGGGTGTACTCACTTTTGTTTCCAGTGGTTTAAACATTAATTGCGTTGTGTTGAGTTATTTTGAAGGGAAAGAAAATTTACACTGTTATACAAGCTGTACACTCACTACTTTATATTGTAGCAAAGTGTCCTTTCTTCAGTTTTGTCACATGAAAAGATGTAATAAAATATTTACAAATATGCGAGAGGTGTACTCACATTTGTGAGATACTGTACGTGATCCTGCACTTCCAAGTATCGGGAACGAGTACGACCCAATGTCCGCCGGCACCCGCTGATGATTCTGTACATAGGCAGAATGTCAATCTGCCTATGTAAACAAGGCAGGTTGCCATTCTATCAGTACAGAAGACATATAAAGCAGGAACACTGATCCATGCCTTCCACTAGTAAAAGCACCTCCCACACTACACTGACATGGATAAAGAATCCTTTATGAAATTATTCAACTATAAGATATTAAAGTATGAAAACAGATTGAAATAGGTAAATAAATCAGTACTGATCTACTGTATGTTAGCATGCCAAAGGTTAAGAGATCCGTTCAGGAGGGGGATTTGTGTTACTAACCCCTAACATGGAGAAAATATCATGTCAGGTCCTACGTGATATCAAGTTCACTTTATTTCAGTAATTATATCACTGATGTCTCCATGAATAAGCTCCAGTGGGCGCAGTAAAACACGTTGGGGCATAGCCTGGTGGGGGTCCAGGCTGAGACTGCCACTTGTATACACATAGCAGGTCTTGTTCTGATGTGCGGCTCCCGGGTCCTATATATCACTGATTTAATTAGAGATAAGCAAATCAGAATGCTTGAACCAAAACCTGATGTGGATAGGACAGATATGCAGATACACTATACAGTCACAAAAACAAGAGAACGACTCCTACATAAGAGACTTTCTAGGACAGGGTTTCTCAACCAGGGTTCCGTGGAACCCTAGGGTTCCTCCTGAGGTTGCTAGGGGTTCTTTGAGCAATGGGCAATTTCTGTCTCTCAGATAAGTTTCCAATGACACCATTGTTCCTTTTAGCTATCTGTAAGGGGGTAATTCATCCCAATGATGACAAGAGTAAGGAGCATTCTTCCCACTGACTGTAACACTAATGTGTCATGAGTTGTAGATTTATATTTTTAAATGATGAATAATTGATTTAACCCGCGCTAGGAATAACAATGTGCAATAAATATTGTGAAAACTGTTTTTGCAGCTGCTGTTCACTAAGTCTAAACTTAGAAAAATGATGTACCAAAAAGACAGCGCTTGCAAGAAATATAGTGAATTACAAAATATGAATCACAAATAAATTGTTGATCTTAAAGTGCAATGGTGCTATATACAAATAATTAGTGCAATGAATGACTACAAATATAAAGTGCAATAGTGCTAGTTGCAATAATGATTAATACAAAAAATAAAAAGTGCAAAAGTGCTAGATATGCTGATACTTATATATTAAATATTAAATATTATAATAATATTTTCCAATGTTACTCCTCACATATAGTCCAAAAAAAGTGCAAACGTGCTCAAAGTGCCGCTGATATAAAGTGCAATGAGTGCTCCAAACGGTGCAGAGTGTCACAAATCCCTTTGGGAGTTCACTCAGCAGAACCGGTGGACCTTTACACAGGTCAAATGGGCCTTATAGTAAATCCTAATAGACAGGACTCCTCCAGATGAGAAAAACCCCAGTCGGTCCCCTTCTCCTGTGCCACTCAATAGAAATGATGGACCAACATCGTGAAGCCCGAATGTGTACGTTTATTAATAAATAAGTAATGTACTCACAAGTATACAATTGAGGTCCGCATATAAAAGAAGAGTATTCTCACAGTATTTCAGGGAATGCATCTGGCGTGAGTTCCACGGATCCAGGAAGTGACGTTGTTGGTTGCCGTGACCGGAATTAGGTCGACGCATTTCGCCCGCCTACAAGGGCATTTTCAAAGACCTTTGAAATCTTTGAAAACGCCCTTGTAGGCTGGGCGAAACGCATCAAAATACTTCTGTTCACGGAAACCAATGACGTAATTTCCTTAATCTGTGGAACGTACGCTGGCTGCGTTCCTGGAAATACTGTGAGAATACTCTTCTTTTATATGCGAACCTCAATTGTATACTTGTGAGTACATTACTTATTTATTAATTTATTAATGATACACAATGTAAAGTATATAAAAAATAAATTTTATTGTACAAACATGGTTTTAACATCTAGAATTGAATATAAAATCATGTATAGAAAACAACAGTGTAGCGGCTAATTACATTTACAGTACATGTATTGACAGCTTCATTGTTGACAATAAAGGTCCAACGTGTTTCCCAGAACACTTTTTCTGCTTCTTCAGGGAACTTTAGTAAATATCTAAGTTGTCATAAAGCTTAAAAAGAAAGAAAAAACATATTATGCATCCAAAATGGTACCATGAATCAAAGTATTATCTCAACTGAGAACATATCTATGCTCACCAACTTCGTCACAGTATACTGTAGCTATTGAACCATCCAGATGCGTATGGTACAACTCGGGGTCATAGAATGACCATCTGGCCACCTGGCAAAAAATTCAGAGGCAGGACTGATGGACACTGGACCATGAATACGAGACTCAGGCAAACTAAAACAGTACCCAATAACTGAAATAGAGAGGTAGTTAAACTACATAAATAAATGTCTATACTAATGGGTCAACAGCTAAATACTGTTGACTAGCAAGATATATATAAAGCACCACACAGCCTACACATACACATGCAGCTAACCACCCACACACCAAAACCCATATCCATATCAAGAAATGCCCTGAACAGACACCTCCAGTCAGCCATGAAAATCCCATAGAAACAAGTGGGACCAACCCACTAGACCCCCCATTCCTCACTCTCCCCCACCCCCCTAATTTATTTTGATCCCTTCCTCCCTCTCTTCCATCGATGCCACATACACACCCCAGCATCCCTGCATAGCCCACATCCAAATTTCCCCTCCGCACACCACACCAACTACTAATCTACACACTCATCACCTTATATGGGGGGAGGATGTATAGCCCCATCCTCCATAACAAGGCATCCCTTCAACAGATCCATAAACCCCAACCCATTCTCCACATCCACCATGTACATATATCATATGCAGCTCCACCTGGCTATGTAACGGAAAGATCCCCCTTACACACAACTATCCTCAAAAGGCTGCATAATGTGCTAGTAAGGCAGTCAGCCACTGTCAGCATCTAAGGTTCCATCTTACCTCTCTCTGACAAGCTTGTCTGCATTGCAAAAGTGCCGCTGGAGGTGTATCCGGCTCACAGTCCCGCCAGCTCGCTTTATATTGATATGATCCCACCGGATATGACAGGGCCATAACCTGGCCCACTACTCATATCCAGAGCAGGCGCCCTGACTAGTGAGCATGCGTGCAGCCCAACGCGGCGCGTGATGCAAGAGAAACTCCCACTGGGTAAGGATGGCTGAGAAGATAGTGGCTGGGCACCCGAGCGCGCATCACAAAAAACCCACAGCCATCATGTAACCGTAAGTAGACCACAGCATTCAGAGGTACAAAAGATAAAACATATGGCCTTTAAAAATCATTTAAGCAAAGTTAATATAGATAACAAACCTTTACAATAATATTTAACAAGCATAGGTTACACTAATTGATCTTATAAAAAGGAGAAAAGTCGGTTATTTTTTCATAGTCTGATTAAGAGCATCTCCCATGCCCAAAATAACTTTCAATTTTCCAATACTATAAAAATGGCTTAAAGGTCATAACTGTATTTAAACCCGGAGGAGAAGTTGCCTTTAAATGATATATCTATTTTGTCTCTTGTTTTAATATTTGTTTGTCAAAATCACCACCCCTTGGGTTTTTGGGGATTTTCTCAAGAACAAAGAAAGAGATTACTTTCAAATCATAACTATGTCTCAAACCCACATGTTTTCCAATGGGCGTGTACAGGAGCGCCACATCAAAATAATATAGTTGGTCCTGTATTCTCCGCCCAAATGTCATTTTTGTTTTCCCAATGTAGAATGATCCGCAAGTACAAATGGCTATATATATCACTCCCACCATTTGACAATCTACGTTTTTTTTTAGATTTTAGGGCCCAAGACTTTCGTACATTAAAAATACTGATTCAACTTCTAGATGAGAATGAACAGACTAAAATGGATCAGGAGACAGAATCCTCCTCCTCGAGCGATGAGAAATTAAACTCTCAACCAAGCCCAGTGAAATTTAGGGCAAAATCGAAAAAGTTTTCCAAACTTCAGACATGCCCAGCAGTATGGACATTTCTGAAACAACTAGTAAAAGAAATTAATAATCTATCCCTGGGAGCGTACCCCACCCCTAATCTCACATATTCACAAGGTAGGGCCCTTGAAGATCTCATCCATAACGACCAGATTGTTATCAAATCCTCCGATAAGGGGGGAATGTGGTCGTTATGAACAGAGATCAGTATTAGGACATGTGTAGAAGAATTCTGTCAAATTCGGAGTGGTACAGTGTGGTGCCACAGGACTTGATTGACAACCTAGGAACACGTTTCAGGTCCTTGATCATGGATGCAAATTATCAACATTTAATTGATCAAGATCTCCTTGAATATTTGGATTTGAAGTGACCAATAACGCCTATATTCTATGACCTTGCCAAGGTGCACAAATGTTTACAGAAACCCCCTGGATGCCCAATTTTATCAGGAATTGGCTGTCAAACCGAAATGGCTAGTAGGTATGTAGACAGCCAACTTAGACCCCATGTAACATGACTACCCTCATACCTCAAGGAAACATTAGAACTCCTAAAAGTTATAGAGGGTCTAACTGTTCCACAGGGGGCACTATTGGTAGCTATCGACATCAAAGCAATATATTTGAGTATACCCCATAAAAAGGAGTGGAGGTTTTCTCCACTTTCCTTCGGGAACAGGATCAATCTAGTTGGCCTCTGGCAGACTTTGTGGTTAGGTTGCTGGACCATATCCTCACATCCAATATTTTCTTATTTAATGGAACCGCCTACCCCGAGGTACAGGGGTTGCGATGGGAACATGTTGTGCCCCATCCTGCGCCAACTTCTACCTGGGGGGTTTGGAAAGATCCCTATTTTCAGACGATGCCACGTTGGTCTACCTTTGCCACATCCTGTTGTGCCGTCGCTACATCGATGATGTGCTGGCTGGTTGGATGGTGACCTCAACTGAATTTATGCAAGTCATGACATTTATAGTCAATAATCAGTTTCATTTAAAATTTACAATGCAATTACAATTTGATACGCAGAGCATTCCTTTCTTGGATGTTAGACTAATTTTGAACTCAGATGGATCTTTATATACCACCCTATACCGCAAAGAGACTGCAGGAAACACAATACTACACTCTACTAGTGCCCATCCTCGACCTCTGGAACGCATTATCCCCTACAGTCAATATCTTAGGCTGTGGAGGAACTGTGCCAGGGGGGAGGTTTTTGAATGGGAGGCAAAGGCCCTTCTGAACCGTCTTTTAGCCCAAGGGTACAGTAAAAAGGCTATGAAATAAACCTATCAAAAAGCGAAATCAAACCAAAGAGAACAATTAATCTTTGCCCCTGAAATCCATAAGAAAATGGACACCACTAAAGCGATCACGAGATTTAGTGCCCATCAGGAATAAGTCAGAGAAATACTTACTCGAAATGAGCACTTCCTTGCTGAGGATAGTACCATCTCGAAATATGTACACAGTCGCCTGGAGGTGGTATTCCGTAGATCTAAATCTGTTAGAGACAGTCTGGTCCATAGCCATTATTTGCCCTTGGGGGATCCGGAAGGGGCTGTAGGGGGATTAGGCACCTACTGATGTGGTGGTTGTGATCAATGCCCATGGGTGAAAGAAGGGGATAAACTATCACTTTCAAGAGGAGGAATTTTTAAATCTAAATTCTTTGCAGATTGTCAAACGAAGGGAGTAGTCTCTATAGCCATTTGTACTTGCGGATCATTCTATATTGGCAAAACAAAAAGGACATTTGAATGGCGAATACAGGACCGCCTATATTATATTGATGTGGGGATTCTGTACACGCCTATTGGAAAACATGTGGGTTTGAGACATAGTTATGATCCGAAATTAATCTCTTTTTTTGGCCTTGAGAAAATCCCCCAAAACCCAAGGGGTGTTGATTTTGACAAACAAATATTAAAACAAGAGACAAAATAGATATAACATTTAAACGCAACTTCTCCGACAGGTTAAATACAGCTATGACTTTTAAGCCAATTTTATAGTATTGGAGAATTGAGAGTGACTTTGGGGATGGGATATGCTCTTAATGGGACTATGATAAAATAACCGACTTTCCTCCTTTTTAGAAGAACCATTAGTGTAATATATGCTTGTTAAATATTACTGTAAAGGCGTGTTATCTATATTAACTTTGCTTATATGATTTTTACAGGCCATATGTTTTATCTGTTTTACCTCTGAATGTGGTGGTCTACTTATGGGTACATGATGGCTGTGTTTTTTTTGTGATGAGTACTCGGGTGCCCAGCCAGGATTGGAGAGAGCGATACTATCTTCTCAGCCATCCTTATTGGGTGGAAGTTCCACCTCTGGCTGGGAATGGCACTGTGGCGTGGTTCGGGGCACCTCTAGATTGTGTATCTTGCATTCCCGAGCCATGTTTGGCTGCGTCATGTGCACTAGTCAGGTCACCATGGTGGATATGATGTAGTGGGTCAGGTTATGGCCCTGTCATATCCGGTAAGACCATGCAATTTAAAGTGAGCTTGCGGGACTGTGAGCCGGACGCGGCTCCAGTGGCATTTTTGCAATGCAGACAAGCTTGTCAGAGAGAGGTTAGATGGAACCTTAGATGCTGGCAGTGGCTGACTGCCTTACTAGCACATTACGCAGCCTTTTGAGGTTATGTGTGATGATTGTGTGGATTAGCAGTTAACTTGTTGTGGGGGGGGGGGGGGTATTTGGATGTAGGCTATATAGGGATGCTGGGGTGTGTGTGTGGCATCAATGGAAGAGGGGGAGGAAGAGATCAAAATAGGTTGGTTGCATGGGGGGAGGGAGGAAGGATAGGGGAGGTCTAGTGGGTTGGTCCCACTTGTCCCTATGGGATTTTCATGGCTGACTGGGGGTGTGTGTTCAGGGTGTGTCTTGAAAGGATATGGATTGTGGTGTGTGGGTGGTTAGCTGCATGTGTATGTGTAGGCTGTGTGGTGCTTTGTATATATCTTGCTAGTCAGCAGTGTTTAGCTGTTGGCCTATTAGTATAGACATATATTGATGTTGTTTAATTACCTCTCTATTTCAGTTAATGGGTACTCATTTAGTCCACCTGAGTCTCGTATGCATGGTCCAGTGTCCATCAGACCTGCCCCTGAATTTTTTGCCAGGTGGCCAGATGGTCATTCTATGACCTCGGGTTGTACCATACGCATCTGGATGGTTCAAGGCTATACTGTGGTCAAGTTGGTCAGCATAGATATGTTCTCAGTTGAGATAATACTTTGATTCATGGTACAGTTCTGGATGTATAATATGTTTTTCCTTTCTTTCTAAGCTTTATGACAACTTAGATATACAACATCACATAAAAGTGAGTACACCCCTCACATTTTTGTAAATATTTTATTATATCTTTTCATGTGACAACACTGAAGAAATGACACTTTGCTACAATGTAAAGTAGTGAGTGTACAGCTTGTATAACGGTATAAATTAGCTGTCCCTCAAAATAACTCAACACACAGCCATTAATGTCTAAATCGCTGGCAACAAAAGTGGGTACACCCCTAAGTTAAAATGTCCAAATTGGTCCCAAGTGTCAATATTTTGTGTGGCCACCATTATTTTTCAGTACTGCCTTAACCCTCTTGAGCATGGAGTTCACCAGAGCCTCACAGGTTGCTACTGGAGTCCTCTTCCACTCCTCCATGATGACATCACGGAGCTGGTGGATGTTAACTACTTGCCTACTGTGCACTTATACCCCCTTCCCATCCAGACCAATTTTAGCTTTCAGTGCTCTCACACTTTGAATGACAATTGCGCGGTCATGCTACACTGTACCCATATGAAATTTTTATCATTTTTTTCACACAAATAGAGCTTTCTTTTGGTGGTATTTAATCATCTCTGGGTTTTTTATTTTTTACAAAAAAAAAGAAAAAAGACAGAAAATTTTGAAAAAAAAAAAGTTTTTCTTATTTTCTGCGAGTAAATTTTGAAAATAAATACATTTTTCTCCTTCACTGATGTGCACTGATGGGCTGCACTGATGGGCACTGATGAGGTGGCACTTATGGGCACTGATGAGGTGGCACTGATGAGGAGGTACTAATATGCCGCACTGATGAGCACTTATAGGCGGCACTGATAAGCACTGATAGGCGGCACTGCTGGGCACTGAGAGGTGGCACTGCTGGGCACTGAGAGGTGGCACTGACAGGCACTGAGAGGTGGCACTGACGGGCGGCACTGATGGGCACTGACGGGCGGCACTGATGGGCACTGGCGGGCGGCACTGATGGGCACTGGCGGGTGGCACTGATTGACACTGACGGGTGGCACTGATGAGCACTGATGGGCGGCACTGATGAGCACTGATGGGCAGCACCATCAGTGCCCACACTCAGTGCCCATAGTGCTGCCAGTCAGTGCTCATCAGTGCCTAGATGAGCAGGCACTGATGGGCACTGACTGGCAGCACTATGGGCACTGATTGTGTGCACTGATGGGGGGCACTGATGGCGGGCACTGTGGGCATTGATGGTGGGCAGTTAGTGTGTTTTGGTGTACCTTGTGTAATCAGGGCACTGGTGATCAGTGCCCTGATTACTTTTTTCTTTGTCCCCGACAGCTGATCTGCTCTCTCCTTCCTCACACTGCAGTCTCCGTGTGAGGAAGGAGCGCTGGCGATGAGAGATGATCTCATATGTTTACATATGAGATCATCTCTCATTGGACGTTCCGATCACGTGGTGAATGGCTGCTGTGATTGGCCATTCACCACGATCTGTGATCGGCTGTGTCCAAGGGACACGGCCGACACAGATTTTCCCCGATGCGCGCTCGCAGGAGCGCGCGGGGAGACTGTTTCTGGGAGGCCGTTTAAAAACGGCCTCCCGAAAATGTGAAGTACGGCTGCAGCGCGGATGGGAGGAGGTTAAAGACCTTGCGCTCCTCCACCTTGCATTTGAGGATGCCCCACAGATGCTCAATAAGGTTTAAGTCTGGAGACATGCTTGGTCAGTCCATCACTTTTACCTTCAGCTTCTTTAGCAAGGCAGTGGTCGTCTTGGAGGTGTGTTTGGGGTCATTATCATGTTGGAATACTGCCCTGCGGCCCAGTCTTCGAAGGGAGGGGATCATGATCTGCTTCAGTATGTCACAGTACATGTTGGCATTCATGGTTCCCTCAGTGAACTGTAGCTCCCCAATGCCCGCAGCACTCATGCAGCCCCAGACTTTGACACTCCACCCACTATGCTTGACTGTAGGCAAGACACACTTGTCTTTGTACTTCTCACCTGGATGCCGCCACACACGCTTGACACCATCTGAACCAAATAAGTTTACCTTGGTCTCATCAGACCACAGGATATGGTTCCAGTATTCCATGTCCTTAGTCTGCTTGTCTTCAGCAAACTGTTTTTTGAACTTTCTTGTGCATCATCTTTAGAAGAGACTTCCTTTTGGGACGACAGCCATGCAGACCAATTTGATGCAGTGTGTGGCGGATTGTCTGAGCACTGACAGACTGACCCCCGCACCCCTTCAACCTCTGCAGCAATGCTGACAGCACTCATATGTTTATTTCCCAAAGACAACCACTGGATATGATGCTGAGCATGTGCACTCAACTTCTTTGGTTGACCATGGCGAGGCCTGTTCTGAGTGGAACCTCTCCTGTTAAACCGCTGTATGGTCTTGGCCACCATGCTGCAGCTAAGTTTTGGCAATCTTCTTATAGCCTAGGCTATTTTTGTGTAGCGCAACACTCCTTTTTTTCAGATCCTCAGAGAGTTCTTTGCCATGAGGTGCCATGTTGAACTTCCAGTGACCAGTATGAGAGAGTGAGAGCGATAACACCAACACACCTGCTCCTCATTCACATCTGAGAACTTGTAACACTAAAGAGTCACATTACACCGGGGAGGGAAAAAGTCTAATTGGGCCCAATTTGGACATTTTTGCTTAGGGGTGTACTCACTTTTGTTGCCAGCAATTTAGACATTAATGGCTGTGTGTTAAGTTATTTTGAGGGGACAGCAAATTTACACTGTTATACAAGCTGTACATTTACTATTTTACATAGTAGCAAAGTGTTATTTCTTCAGTGTTGTCACATGAAAAGATATAATAAAATATTTACAAAAATGTGAGGGCTCTACTCACTTTTGTGAAATACTGTATACTAAAGTTCCCTAAAGAAGCAGAAAAAGTGTTCTGCAAAATGCGTTGGACCTTTATTGTTGAAGCTGTCAATACATGTACTGTAAATGGAATTAGCCGCTACCCTGTTATTTTCTATGTCTATATCTATTTTCAATTCTTGATTTTAAAACCATGTTTGAACAATAAAATGTATTTTTTATTTACTTTACTTTGTGTATGTGCTAATCTCAATGACAACCCCAAAACCTAAAAAGTCTGCTTCTCCTATTTAGGAGTTGTTTTCTCCTCTTTTTGTAACTGTATTTAAAACAATATTAGGATGTGGATGTGGGATGTTGTCCATAGAACTGGTAGAATACAATATGATTATGCTATGCAGACACACTATATTGTAATAAATATAAGAAGCAGCGCTAATAAATTGAACTCAATATTGTGAAATATGTGTGCACAAACAAGGCCCATAAAGACATGGATGAGCAAGTTTGATGTGGAGGAACTTTACTGGCCTGCACCTCAACCCAATAGAACACCTTTGGGATGAATTAGAGCACAGACTGCGAGCCAGGCCTTCTCTCCAATATCAGTGCCTGATCTCACAAATGCGCTTATTGTAGAATGGTCAAACTTTTTTCATAGACACAGTGGGCCAATAGGAATGTGTGGGTGGCAGTGGTCCGGTATGGGAAGAGTTTGGGGATTCCCCCTTGTAGAGGTCAATGGAGTCTGGGGCCCGAAAGACATCAGTATGGAAGTAGTGTAGTGTGAACACGCTACTGGTTGTCTGAGGTGACGGAGGTCTAGAAGACTGCCTATTGGTGGTGTGTGCCTGTTGCAAGTGGGGTGGCCTCTGGCAGCAGGGGAGGTGTTGTCCGCACTCCTTCCACCGGCAGTCTGGCGGCGCCGGGAAACGAGAGCAGATTTAAATCACAGAGGTTCCAGCGGGCACACTCCGCTACTGGAGAATAACAGTGGAAAATGCTGGACAGGTGGATGTAGACAGGGCTCAGCAAGTCCCTTCGAACTTCATGTTACAGAGAAGGTGTACATTGTCACGAGGACCTGAGAGATAATTGGAGAACATCCCCCCCCCCCCAAATTCCCCATGTTGATGGCAGAGGCATACCTAGGGTCTCCAGCACCCTTTGCGAGAAGCTGTATCGGCGCCTCCCCCCCCCCCCCCCCATCACTAAAGAGTTCGATATTTCGTTGTTTGTCTTTTACATCAATTTCTATTAATTTTTAATCATCTGCGTATCCATTAAAGATAATGTTTAGGTTATAAAAAATAAAAAAAAAACACTGTTTTTTTAGTTTGTTATAAAATTTTGCAAGTAGGTAATTGTTCTCCTTCAATAATGTGCGCTAATGAGGCAGCACTGATGGGCCCTGATAAGCTGGCAGTGATAAGGTGGCACCGGTAGAGATATATAGTGCCGTATAGAGGAGGCCACATCCTGTGTGTGTGTGTGTACGTGTGTATACATATATATATGAGTGTAGTATAGAGGAGGCTGCGTCCTGTATATATATATATATATATATATATATATATATATATATATACACAGGATGTGGCCTCCTCTATAATGCACTATATATATATATATATATATATATATATATATATATAGTGCAGTATAGAGGATGCCATATCCTGTGTGTGTGTGTATATATATATATATATATATATATATATATATATATATATATATACACACACACACACACACACAGGATGTGGCCTCCTCTCTCTCTCTCTCTCTCTCTCTCTCTCTCTCTATATATATATATATATATATATATAGTGCAGTATAGAGACCACATACTGTATATATATATATATATATATATATATATATATATATAGTATGGTCTACTCATGGTACCTGGGAGCCAGCTAAGCTTCCGTCACTGGCAGAGAGAGTTCATCCCCCAGCGGCAGCCTGCTGAGCCTGGAGCTGCCTAGGAGCCTGCTGATGATGAGTCATGTGGGCGGAGCCCTGTGACGAGGGGAGGCGCCGACCCGCCCATCGCACCGAGCTCCGAGTCTGACACACACAGTCAGTCTGGACAGTGGATACACAGCGAGCTCTGGGCGGACGGCTTCCGGGATTGAAGGGGGGGCGCTGCCCGCGGGACCTGGAGGGCGCAGGCTGAACGGAGGACCAGGAGGAGCAGTAAGTCACTGCTTCTGCACTACATTGCCAGTGTTTTTCCGCCCCCCCTCGGCCTGCGCCCCTGGCGGGCGCCGTTCTGGCCAACCCCACGGTACGCCCCTGGTTGATGGCATGTGGCCTGGTATGGTTCTGGAGGGGCTCATCTTGTTTTTTTTTTTTTTTCAGGGAGAAGCCTATGTTGTTTTTTTCTGTTTTTTTCATGGGGTCTCCCATGAACATCTATACCAGACCCTCATCGAGGATTAGAGTCTGGTATAGATAAAGGGAATCTTCAGCCACTTTGGGTACAAACAGAGATAAGCAGCCAGGAGCTGTAGTTTAATTTAAATTGTTGTAGTGTGTTGTATCACATGTCATCTTCACATACCTGGTCTTGAGGCCAGAATGACAAGCGAGAGCTTTACTTGCAGCTACATGCTGCACCTCCCTGAGGATTGTAACAGGGGATGCTGAGCACAGGGATGCAGGAATTGCCAGCTGTACTGAAGACAAGCAGTGCTGTAGCTGTGGGACCAGATGATAAGAGCAGCTGGTCCTCCAGGTGAATACAGGATAATGCAGTCAAGCACAGCAGAGGGCAGATTACAGCAAGCATGTCACAACAGGCAGGGTAAGGCAGGAGATGAAGTCAGGAATGAGTGCTAGGGTCAGAAAACCATAGTCAGCAAGGGAGAGATCCAGGGTCATACACAGGAAACAACCAGGGGCAGACCTGTGAAGCAAGCCTAAACCAGAGCCAGAAGAGAGCACGGGAAATCCAGAAAAGCTAGCCAAGTCGGTAATGGGAAGCCAGAAGTATAAGCGCACAGGAAACACGGGTAACAGGAGCTGAAGACCTGTCAGTAAAGTCTGTGAGAATCTGTCCTCCTTATAAAGACCAGAGAGTGCCATGATGGATCGCACATGACATGCGTCAGTGCGCACAGGCATACTCTGTGATTGAATATTCGTACTCCGTGAATGAATGTGCTGGGTGAATCCATGCTGGATATTGGTAAGTGTGCCAGGTCTCTGAGCCAATCTTGTCAGGCATATCCCCTGACATTCTATTTCACAGGAAGGTTAAGGTCATCCTTAGGGCATTGTATTTAAAGGCCTAATGACTTCAATAAGGTTTGGATTTGGCACCTGAACTTAAAGTGGTTGTAAACTCTCACATATACCCAATAAAGTAAACAGCCTCAGATGATACAAAGAGGTTAAACAAATCCTCCTACATAAGTTTTACTTGTATATCTGCTGTTTCCCCTTTCTACACCCTTTCAAAAGTGCAGATTGTAGTAAAAATCTTTCTTCATCTGCCAGCAGTACGTAGGGGTGGGTGAGGAGACTGCACTTTCACTGTGTAAGAGCTGATTGGAGGAAAGTGACACACCTCCTCCACATTGGCAAAGGAACAAAGTAACATGCAGAGCTGTATTCTGAATAGACAAGCTCTGTGCTTATCTCCCACTAAGCACCCTCCCTGACTCAAATGTTTAGCTCATGTTATCTCATGTGTCGCAGAACCTGTCAGAAGTAACACCTGCTGATAACAGAGGAAGCACCAGAGAGAAATGACACTTGGAGCTTTGGAGAGAGAAGAGTAAACACTACAGATATATGTGCCTAGTTAAAATTTCATGAATGGGGTTCACAACCACTTTAAGTAATGTTCAACCCTACCTACCACACGGTGCCCCTACCTATGAGATTTCATAGTACATTTTGAGCTTGCCCATCCACCCAAACATGTGCATCAGCCAGTGTGATGGTCCATCACAAAAATGGGCCAATAGGAATGTGTGGGTGGCAGGAAACAGTGTCTATACTTTTGTAGACATAGTAGACATACTAGTTGCCTGCACTTTATAACCAATAGCAACTTTACTAGAGATAGAATCACTTTAAAGCTGACATACTGTATTGTGGCTCTGTATTTTGGGTTTTAACATTAGCATAGACCTAATTTACTTCACCTGAAGACTGCTAACATAATGCTCCAGTGCACTGCTGCAGCAGCAAAAAAGCCCCGTACACACGTACCGATCGTCGGCCGAACGATCGGCCGTCTTTTGTCCAGGGCTGTCGTGTCCGCTGAAAAGTGCAAAAGACTGCACATGAATTTTGTCGGCCAACAGCAGCCGACTGCAGAAGTGATGTCATGTGATGGTTAACTTTCCGTGTGTTTTTTCTTTTCTGAGCAAGCCCAGTCTTGCAAATCTGCTGATTGTCGGCCGAATTCTGTACTGACTGGCGAACAATCGGCCGTTCTGGTGTTGGCCAACAAAAATTTTAATGCCTACACGACAGATTATTTTCGGCTGAAAGTGCGCTGTTGGCTGTCGGAAGCATCATACTAACAAGCCTACAATCGGCCGATCGGTCGTCGGCCGAATATTTACGGCCGACAATCGGTACGTGTGTACGGGGCTTAAGTAGTGTGACCAAAAAAGCAGAGTGCCAGGGGAGAGAGGTAAGTTCATATTTACTTTAATATCCCTACCCAGTACATCTAATGCAGGTAAAAGCACAGAAAATTAACTATTTAAATGCTTACTTGCAGTGGGTTTTTTTTTCAATCCATAAACATTTTTATGGTCTTGCAATGTGCCTTTGAACAATGATAAAACAATTTTACTACTCTAGGAAGAGTCATTTCCCTATCGCAGCCCCCTTCCTTCCTTGCAGATCATATTCATCTCCTCTTCTGGGAGTGTGTAATTTCTGTCTGTTCGCTGTCTCTCCCCTCATTTTAATACATAACCATTCATGTAGCAGCTGGGAGAGAGGAAAAGGGGAATACTACAGAGTGCCACTTGACTGAAAGCTCTACGGCAGCCCATAGAAATTTTTTTTTTTTCAACCAGTGGGTACCCAAATAAAATTGATGTCCTTTTTTTCCCACAAATAGAGCTTTCTTTTGGTGGTATTTAATCACCTCTGCAATTTTAATTGTTTGCGCTATAAACAAAAACAGAGTGACAATTCTGAAAAAAAAAAAACAAAAACAACATTTTTTACATTCTGCTTTATAACATTCCCAATTTAAAAAAAAATGTAAAAATCTAATTTGTTCATCATTTTAGGCCAATATGTATTCTGCTACACACTTGGTAAAAAAAAAAAAAAAAATCACAATAAGTGTATATTAATTGGTTTGCGTAAAAGTTATTGCATTTACAAACTAGGGGAAAGATTTATGTCATTTTTATTTATTTATAGCAGGACTGCGACACCTAACTGACATTTTTGACACTTTTGGGGGGACCAGTGACATTACTACAGTAATCAGTGCTAAAAATATGCATTGTTACTGTACTAATGCCACTGGCAGGGAAGGGGTTAACACCAGGGGCGATTAAAGGGTTAAATGTGTCCCTAGGGGGTGCTTTCTAACTGTGTGGGGGATGGTCTTGCTGAATGAACATAGAGACCTGTCTTCCCAAATAGGAGGAACACAGGATCCCTGTGTTCATTACTGACAGAACAGCAGTCTGCTGTGTTTACAATGGCAGACCGCTGTTCTGTCTCCATGGGGAGCGATTGCGGGTGCCCGACGGACATCGCAGTTGCCGGACCCGCTGATTGGTTCCCCCCAATCAGTGCTCGTGCACGCCCCCACTAGCGGTCCCGCGAAGCGATGTATAGGTACGTCGTTTCAAGGGACAGAGCCGACCTGCTGCAGCTACGGCAGCTGGTCGGCAAGCGTTAGAGTATAACTAAAGGCAACATTTTTTTGCAGTTTTAGAGAGAGTGGAGAGAGAGATTAGAACCACTGTCACTTTTTTTTTTGCAGTCTGTGCCCCGATTAGGGAGATTTATCCTCTCTTTTTGTCCTGTTTACCATTATCATTGAAAGTTAAATAAAATCCCACATTTTGGGTTTTCACCAGAAAAGTAATAGAGAGGAACTTTTCGGATGGGGACACTAATTCTGGTGAAGGGTCCCCAAGGAATTCCCCTAATTTACAGGGATTTCCTCTCACTTTCTTTTTGGCTATGGGACAGGAAGTAGAGGGAAATCTCTGCAATGAGACACAGATGGAAAAAGAAAATCTGACAGGAGTTATAACCCTTCCTTAGGCTCGATTCCCACCTATGCATGCTGCTTTTGAGTGTTTCTGTAGTGCTTTTTGCTGTGCTTTCCTAGGGTTTTTTTACAGCGTTTTTACAACAATTTTGATGCGATTTTACCACTATTTGCATTTTTTATGTTTTTTTTTTTGGGTTTTTTTGAAAACTTGTTTTTGGGCAGATTTATAAATGCAAATTGCAAAATCGCTGAAAAAACGCAATACTTGTGTTTTGGATGCGGCTCCATTGAAGTCTATTACATGCAAAACGCTGCATCTTGTAGGGAAAAAAAGTCCCCAACCCTTTCCAAAAACGCAGAGGTACAAAAATGAATTGATGTAAACGTATTCCATAGGAACCCATGTTAAAAAAATGAAATGCATTTCTCCAAAAAGCATGAAAAGCGCATTAGAATGAATGAAGCCTTACATTATCCAAAAAATTATCCAAAATTAAGTATAAAGTTTTGCCTGCAGTTCTACTTTTATTCCCCCATCCATACATTTGAGGTCAATGGGGGAATCCTCTGTGCTAAACCTTTGCATTCTGACTGGGGGGAGACTTTCCTGCTATCAATATACATTGATTAGCACTGCTGGCTATACCTGGTGGCACTGATCGAGTGGAAATTTTCCATCAAGGCAGTTGTGCAGAACTCGATAGGTAGATTGATTTCTGTACAGCCACAGTGCCCATACATGGAACAAAATGTGGCTGGTCCCTGCTAAACCAGCCGGATTTCCATCCATGTATGGCCAGCTTAAAGCTGGATACACACTATACAATTTTCTGAAGACTTTTTCCATTAGATTTACCAAAACCATATAATATGAGGTAAGACCTAAACACTTTCAAATTGTATGCAATCAGACAGGCCCTTGCACTACATAGTAAAGGTAAATCTAAAGGAAATCTACCAACAAAAGTTGTATAGTGTGTAACCAGCTTAAAGCCTCGTACACACGCGTCGAAAATCGGCAGGGAAATTTCCTCCAACAACCGATCTGCCAATTTTTGGCTTGTTAGTATGATGCTTCCGACAACCGACTCCGACTTTTCGGCCGAAAAAAATGTGGTGTGCAGGCTATAAAATTTTTGTCCGCCGTCAAAACACGGCCGATTTTCATGCAGTCAGTACAGATTTAGACAGGGAAAAATCTAATGAGCAAGTCTGGGCATGCTCAGAGAAGAAAGAACACAAAGAAAGCAATCCAACACATGACATCACTTCTAAAGTAGAATTTTGTTGGGCGAGAAAATTTGTGTGCAGTCTAGGCACATTCCAACCAACAAAACACCACTCTGGACAAAAGACGGACGATCGGTCGGCCGATAATCGTTGCGTGTGTACTAGGCTTAAAGCCCCGTACACACGTACCGATCGTCGGCCGAACGATCGGCCGTCTTTTGTCCGAGGGCTGTCGTGTCTGTTGAAAAGTGCAAAAGACTGCACACGAATTTTGTCGGCCAACAACAGCCGACTGCAGAAGTGATGTCATGTGATGGTTAACTTTCCTTGTCTTTTTTCTTTTCTGAGCATGCCCAGACTTGCAAATCTGCTGTCTGTCGGCCGAAATCTGTACTGACTGGCGAACAATTGGCCGTTCTGGTGTTGGCCAACAAAAATTTTAATGCTTGCAGGACAGATTCTGTTCGGCCGAAAATGCGCTGTCGGCTGTCGGAAGCATCATACTAACAAGCCTACAATCGGCCGAATATTTACGACCGACAATCAGTACGTGTGTATGGGGCTTTAGTCTGTTGGGGCTGCTGATGATGTCACATCCAAGATGGCAGCATCCAATCAAAACCCATTAGGACAATTAGATGTCTACAAAAGGCAGGCTTTAAAAAAAAAAAAAAAAAAAAAAAAGAAAGTAGCATGCATAAAATATTATAAAATCTTATGGAACGCTTTTTGATTAAATGCATGGTCTGAAGAGAATGGGGTTGATTTATTAAAACTGGAGCATGCAAAAATCTGGTGCAGCTGTGTATGGTAGCCAATCAACTTCTAACTTCAGCTTGTTCAATTAAGCTTTGACAAAAAAATGGAAGCTGATTGGTTTCTATGCAGAGCTGCACCAGGTTTTTCACTCTCTAATTTTAGTTAATCAACCCCAAAGTCTCTTTTAAGCAGGCCTAAATTTTGATTTTCTTGGAATGTGCACATGGACATAGATACTGTGTGAAAATACCTTTTGTTTAAGAACTCACCTGCAACCAGACATATGACCACTAAAGCTAAAGTTTTAAAATGATTCTGTTAGTATTAATGTGGGCTGTTTATTATTTTTCTTCCTTAAAACACATTTTATTCTGAAATAGGTTCCATTTTATCATGAAATAGGTAGACTGTTTTCTATCAGCTTTTAGTGCTCTGTGTTAATTTCCTCTCTCGATATGCTGCTAGGATTGTTTTGCTGCAGAGGGAAACAAAATTACTACTGTATGGAAAATAAAAGCCCTTCAGTAAATAATAGGCATATTGTGTTTGAATCTAATTTGGACTAAGTTCTGTAAATGTGTACTTTTCAGTGAAAGCAATCACTGCATTGCGGTTTTCTCATTATTTTTGTTTCAGTGGGTGATCACAGCATGCTGAATTGTTTCTTCTCAAATGTTGAGGGGGAAAAAAAAGAGGAAAATGAAAGAATGGAAGTCTGTTGGTAGATCTCAGTCAAAAGATGTTGCCGTTCGAGTCTGGCTCGAGTACACAGTGACACAGTGTACACAGTGTGCGCCTGAATAATTGATGCACTGTATGTGAAAAGCTTCAGTAGCATTTAGAGTTTCAACAGAAAAAAAAAAAAAAAAGACGAGGTCTGCTCTGATATCCTGCTGCGATATTAAACTCACACGGCCTAACAGCGAGGGAAAGTTTGGCGAAATGTAATATCTGGAGGACAGCCTGTGAAATGTTCTTCGGGCCCAAAGCAAAACATTCCATGCAGTCAGTGCAAGAGACCTGCTGCGATAACAAAGGTGTTCCGTTTTGTCTCACGCTGATCTGCCCTGGCAGCAATGCAACATTTTCAGCCTCAGTGTTCTTAAAAACACATTAAAACCAAAAGGAGAGATTTATTCCTGAAATTGTTATGCTTAGAAAGGACATATATCTTATTTATGAGAAAAGTTTATCATTAGATCAGAGGCCCAGGAGCATAAATAAAGGCCCATTAATGAAAGCTATCAGCAATGACCTGTCCAGGTTGGAGATTTTAGTTTATAAACTGTTTTGGGTAGGATTTTCAGTACATCTTTTTCTTTATTTTACAAAATACAAAACTGTACACATAATTTCTGGTTACTGCATGCATTGCTCTTTATGGTACCTGTTTACCAAGCTGGCTTTGTCTCTTATCACCTGCTTAAATGCATGACTTTTTGGGGGCATTAATCTCATTGTGAGTATAGAGTGACTTCCCAGTTCTAGTGTTGGTCCATTGTTAGCAACTTCCTGAAACTTCAGTTGTCTTGTACTCTCGCATTCTACTGCAGTCTACTGGCCATCCCTGGTATTACACTAACAAGACTAGACATAGCCACACAAGGAACCCCAAGGGTGAAGGTGGAGGTGGAGAAGCGTAAAGAGCCAGTTTGTTTTTACTCTGTATCCAAACCAATACTGTATCTAAAACCAATGACTAGAAGCAAAACTGTTGCATTGGGACCTGTGTCAATGTGTGTTGTTCGCAACAGATAGGTTTTTCCTTCCCATACAACCCCATAGGATGGAAAACCCTGCTTGAAGTAGGTCAAAAGTAGGTCAGAAGTTGGTCAATTGCAGGTCAAATGCACACATAGGTGAATTCTGAATGTTTGGTGCACAGACCCAGTGTAGATGAACTGTGATAACTCGGTATGCAAAAAGGCACAGGCTGCATTGGGACAGAAAAGGAGGATCCAGTGAGATTGCACTGGTAGGAAGGGAAGCAGTCTGGATTTTTTTTTATATATTATAATGCATCATTAAGGGTCAATATAAAATGTGGGTGGTAGTGTGCGCCAGGCAGCCCTTCTGTCCAAAGCCACAACCCATGTTGGCTATGCAGAAATCCAGCCCTGATTGTCAGCCCCTGTGTTCCCCACATGTCAGATTCTGGCCCTTCCTCCCAGCTAGTTACCTATGCAGTTGATATTTGGGCTTCTCACCAGATGTATAAAAATTGTTGAATTAAAAAACTCTTCATATACAGTTTTCTGAAAAAAGTGAAGAAATGTTTTATTAATGGCTGTTTATTTGTAATTGCCATCTAAGCCATTCAAGTCATAAATAATCCCTTTATTTACAGCTGTTTCATTTTCAAGTACATTTTTGTGATGTTTTGTTTAAACGGCTTATTTCAGATTGCACCAAGTAATTTTTAAAAGGACTGAGGTCAATACTCTGCCTTGGACATACCAAATGGCATGGTTCACCAATTTCAGAAAGCCAGTCCAGAACAATGATATGCTGCAGAAAGCACAGGGGTGCATTCTGGGACCCGCACTCACCCACGCGTCATATTAGGACACAGCCGTTGTGTCCCTTCAGCCATGTGTCCCAGTATAGGATGAGAGCATGGCGATGCACACATCTGTGTATCCCTATGCCAGGAAAAAGTGGACCTGCTCAGGGCCCGAAGTAAGGTGCCCAGATTGAATGATCCCTTAAATCCACTTTAAATTCCCAAATTTTGCAGTAAATATACATGTTATAACAGTTTTCTTACCATAGGTGAGTTTCCCTTTTAAATCTGTGAGGTTCAACAAAAATAGTATCAAAGTCGTCAATTGTGCTCTGTCTAATTTATCAAGAATTGTTTAAAGCTGAACTTCATGCAAACAGCTAAATAGTCATAAGGAATATATATATGGGAGGTGTTTTAACTACCAAAAGATTTGTATTCCTATTTCCCCAGTCCTGAGATTTACACAGCTTTGCCACACAATACAACCATGTCTGGCAGGGCAGAACACCAAATTTTTCTCTGCTGCAGCAATTTACACTTACAGGTCTTGTAACCCTGAACCTTCCACCAGTCTGTGACTGGACAGTGAGAGGAGAAGCACACTGAGCTCATCTCACTTTAACCTACTATCAAAACCTTGCAATACTGCACAACTGATTGGTTTCTTGTGCTGCTTCTCCCTTATCTAGCCTTTGCTCTACAGGTAATGCTAGAGGCCGATCTCAGGTACTTACACCGCTCACAATTCCCAGAGATTCATTTCCAGAATGATCCTTAATGCATACTTACATCTTCTGGTTTGAATCAACGTCATTGTCCCTCCACTTTCCTCATCCAAAAAGAGAACACATTGTTTTCACTGAAAAAAATAAGGTTTTCTGTGAATACCGTCAGTGCCAAGCAAGCAACCCCCTGTGACACATGACCCAGAAGATGGCAGCTATCATTGCAGTAGGGTTGACTACTGTAGTCATTTTCAGAAAAAAAAAATCCCTAATTCATCAAGCATTTTACATGTTCAGTAATTTTTATGTTCATAATTTTTGTCCATTTGGGCACAATAACAACTAAATAGATACATATAGGCAGCGCCACTGCCTCCCCCCCCTTTTTTTCTTTATATCCTACTATATATCCTTTGGATTATAGATAAGAGGCGGGCTGCAGCCACTCTGTTCATATTATCTATCTTGTATCCTAACGCGGAACCTTTTGGTTTTTTCTATAGTCATTTTCAGCTTCTCCAGTGGCCCATCCGGTGTGAGATATGCATAGTTACATTGTACCAAGCTGGACAAAATGTAGACATGGCCATACACATATAGTTTTTTATTTTGTTCAGCCTGGGAGGGGATGAACAAAAAAATCTAGCAGAATCCTCCATCCTCGTTATAAATTGTAGATAGACAAATATCCCATTGTGACTATTGTATTTTGAGAAACAATAAAAAAAGACAAAATGATGCAGCTGCCATTCAGCTGATAATATTCTGCCTAGCTTCTTCGATTTTTCAGTCAAAGGATATCAGGTGGGAGGGGGGTTAATTGGGCTACACATTAAGCAAATTTTGGTTGGTTGCTCAGGAACCTGATGAAATTCGTGCAGTGTATGGTCAGTTTTATTATGCAATAAAAATCATTCTTGGAGTTCAGCTTTAGGCTGGGTTCACACTAGTGCGTATTGGATACGGATTTCCCCACATCCAATTCACATGACAGTAGATTGTGCCTGGCTCTTAATAGAGCCGTTTCACACATCTCCCTGGCGGCTGCAGAGTGGATTGCACAGGGGTGCATCTCTGGCTTTGTTTCAGGTCCAATTTCAGTTGAAAATTCAGGCCTGATCCATCCCTGAAACGGAGAAAAGGGACACACCGGGCTCCTGCTGTGACCCACATCCGATTTAGGTGTAAACTCAGCCTTAAAGTATAACTAAAGGCAAAAATGTATGTTTTAGCTCTGGTTGGGATGCACAGGGATTGGTGTCTGTGCCTACATTAGGGAGATTTACCCTCTCTGTTCCTCCTGTTTACCATTATCGCCGAGAGTGAAAGTGAAAGAAAATCCCTAATTTAGGTTGTCACCAGAACAGCAATAGAAATCTTACCATGGGGACACTCATTTTGGTGACTCTGGTGACAAACAGTGAGATTTACTTGCTTTGGAGGGATTTCCTAATTTCCTGTTGTGGTTATAGGACAGGAAATGAAAGGAATACTCCCCAGTGGGAAACAGATGGAAAAAATAAACTGACAGGGGTATAACCCTGCCTTACTTTATACAAAATGAAAAAATATTTTCTCTTTGGTTCTATTAATGATTACAGCGTTTTTGCACCTTAAGTCACCTAGTCCTCTGCTCTCCGGCAGATGGCACTTCCCATACTCCCACGGTGGACTGTCCCTCAATGCCATCATGTCCAGTGCAGGACTATGAAACCTGCATCAATCTTGATGGTGTCAAGAACATAGATCATTGGAGCATGGGGGATAGAGATGAGCTCAAAGTCCGGTTCGAACACAAGTCTGGACTGAACTTTGGCTTACCGGGTATTTGGACCAATTCATAAACATTTACCTGTTCGGCCGGAGCTAAACATCATGTATAATAGTGGTATTACTTATGCTGTTACACATAACAGCTTCCTGCTGTGAGTGGTTGTTAACTGCTTCCCACCTGGCCAATTGTCAAATGATGGCCGAGCAGGAGCTCTTCCACCCTGGGTGGATGTCATATGATGGCCTCCCAGTCATGAGCCTCGGCACAATCTGTTACCCACCGTGTCCACCAGACACAGCGGATAACAGATCATTGTACCAGTCCGGTGGGGGTACCAGGTGATAACTGTGACCAATCAATAGCAATCACATGACAGTTGTAGCACAATGAATGGCTTTAATTCATAGCCATTCAATGTGTACTATTGTGTTGATCTCTGCGATTAGTCACAGCGATCACATGATACAGACAGGGCAAATCACATCTGTACCATGTGATAGCTGTGGCTAGTCACAGCTTTACAATAGTACACAAAGAA
>NC_138772.1:134664871-134804871 GCF_965119305.1 Pelophylax lessonae
TGTGTATTATTTGAAAATCAATAAAAAGATGTTAAACAAAAAAAAAGTGGTATTGAACAGGCGAGTGAGGATCTGAAAGACATCAGACCGGAAACGACTTACTTCTGGGCAGGTCCACCAAATGTGGAAATGTGTGCCTGGGGTATTACAGCAGCAAAATCAAGAGGACTTATAATGTGGCTCATACTTGGAATCCTAGCAGGTACAAGATACCATTGGAACAGCACCTTGTAGGATGCTTCCAATGCCAAAATATGAAGTTATGCACCTTTAATGTTACACTTTAGGCATTTAAAAGCTGACTGCTCCTGGCCAAACTGAATTACATTTTTTTAAGAAAGGTTTTTACATTGATACATGTTTCCCATGGCAGTGCCCACCCCCATGCTGTTTTTGACACCCCTTGCCAATTAGCAGAGAAAATGGGCATTTTTGATTTGACAGATTCTGCTCCCATTGATTTTAAAGGGGTTATGGTTCGGCATCCAACCTTCTTTGAAGTTTGCCAAACCCAAGGCAAAGCATCTCATCACTAATAGGGGAGATAATGGGAGTGTCCTGGATTTGGGATTTAAATTACTCATATGATCAAGTAAATAAGATTGCTTTTATTTGCTGCCACAGGTTTGCAAATTACTTTATGAAGAATATTTACCAATAACAGAATTACAGCAAGAAATATAATAATTTGATTAAAGAAAAGAGACTGTTTTTGAAGAGCTGTGTACAGAAGAGGACAACCCACATACGAACGGCATGGTTTTAAAAGGCTTGCTGTGAAACATTCCCACTTCCACTGCCCACACACCTCACAGTTGATTGCAAAGCATAATGCCTTGCAGGCTTTGACACTTCATACCTCAGATCTGTTTAGGATTGGTTGACATTTCAGCTCTACCACCTGGATTTACTAGGGCCTCTAAGTTGCTGCTGGGAATGTGCCCTAGCCAGACCCAACTGCTCTCCTCTATCACCTTTCTGACAGATTAAAACACAACAGAGTCTGTTGGATGACTGACACATTCCTCCCCTGTCTGAGTCTGAAAGGACTTCATTTAGCAGCTCTAGGCCCCGAGTCTTTGACTGACAGACTGTGGAGGGGAAAAAGTCATTGCGTTCCATTAAACTCAGTGACTGCTGCGGAACAAAACACCTTTACAAAAAGAGGAATGTGAAAAAAGGGCCGGGAGAGAAAAGAGAACTGGGCTTTTGGGGGAAAAGGAGGATTCTTTTCAGGTTCAAAGACACTTTTTTTTCTTTGCCTTCTGTCTATCAATTAGGGCAGCATTCCCAGAGGGAACACTGGTCAGCTCTCATTGGTGTCATTCATCTGCCAATCTGCCTTACATGAACACCAAAGGGCCTCATGTAACTCTGCGGAAACTGTCTGTCAGGCAATCAGCAGCTGCTATGACATCACCTTCTGTGTTTTCATAGGACGTTCATAAGAAAGAAAAACTAAAAGCTGGTCCCAGAACGTTACATCTTTTTTTTTCTGTATATTTACCTCGCCGTTACTGCCATTTCTTTATGGCAGGAAACAAAGTATGAACGAGTTCATATTTAGGTGCCAAAGTAAACAAATAGATTTCACGCTGTCACTGCCTGCTATGGCTTGAAAAACAAACAATGTAGCCACTCCGGATAGGTCACAGTTAAAATTAACCCCTTTAGTAGCCATGCACACAGCTATGACCTGATGAACTCAGGCCATTCTATTTAGTGTGGGACATTCAAGATGACTGGGGACCTAAATGTCACATTTTTGTGTATCAAGCACTTTTTATGAACACAGAAAGATGGCATAGATTTATATAAGGATACCGTTTTCTTGCTTGTCAGTTTTTCTGTCAAAGCTCACACAACATATGCCGAAAGACACAGACTGTAAGATTTCAGAACTCTGTTAAAGTATGTACAGTAAATATCTATCCACAAGACATATATTCAAAACTAACCAAAAAGATTGCTACAAATTTTGCCTGGTACACACGTTAAGTCATTTTCTCGCTGAACAAAAAAAAAAAAAACCAAGGAGACCGATGTGATGCGATGTTAGAATAGCAATCTCCCCGCTATCCCTGACTCTCCAATCCCAGTCGGGGAGCTGCCTAAATGTTTGATTCTCACATGACCACGGTCCCCGTCTGGTCCCAGGCATTGATGAGAGATAGCAAAAATGTACCGTGACTGTACCGTGCCTTCAAAAAGTATTCATACCCTTACAAATTTCCCCATTTTGTCATGTTAAAACCAAAACGTAAATGTGTTTTATTGGGATTTTATGTAATAGACCAACACAGAGTGGCACATAATTGTGAAGTGGAAGGAAAATGATAAATGGTTTTCAAAATTTCTTACAAATAAATATCTGAAAAGTGTGGAGTGCATTTGTATTCAGTTCCCTTTACTCTGACACCCCTAACTAAAATCTAGAGAAACCAATTGCCTTCAGAAGTCACCTGACCTAATTAGTAATAGAGTCCACCTGTGTGTAATTTAATCTCAGTATAAATACAGCTGTTCTGTGAAGCCCTCAGGGGTTTGTTAAAGAAACTTAGTGAACAAACAGCATCGTGAAGGCCAAGGAACACACCAGACAGGTCAGGGATAAAGTTGTGGAGAAGTTTAAACCTGGGTTCGATTATAAAAAAATATCCCAAGCTTTGAACATCTCTCAGAGCACTGTTCAATCCATCATCCAAAAATGGAAAGAGTACGGCACAACTGCTAACCTACCAAGACATGGCCGTCCACCTAAACTGACAGGCCGGACAAGGAGAGAATTAATCACGGAAGCAGCCAAGAGGCCCAAAGTAACTCTGGAGAAGCTGCAGGGATCCACAGCTCAGGTGGGAGAATCTGCCCACAGGACAACTATTAGTCGTGCACTCCACAAATCTGGCCCTTATAGAAGAGTGGCAAGAAGAAAGCCATTGTTGAAAGAAAGCCATAAGAAGTCCTGTTTGTAGTATGCGAGAAGCCATGTGGGGGACACAGCAAACATGTGGAAGAAGGTGCTCTGGTCAGATGAGACCAAAACTGAACTTTTTTTCAACCTGAACACACCATCCCCACCCTGAAACATGGTGGTGGTAGCATCATGTTGTGGGGATGCTTTTCTTCAGCAGGGACAGGTAAGCTGGTCAGAGTTAATGGGAAGATGGATAGAGCTAAATACAGGGCAATCTTAAAAGAAAGCCTGTTAGAGTCTGCAAAAGACTTGAGACTGGAGCGGAGGTTCACCTTCCAGCAGGACAACGACCCTAAACATACAGCCAGAGCTACAATGGAATGGTTTAGATCAAAGCATATTCATGTGTTAGAAAGGCCCAGTCAAAGTCCAGACCTAAATCCAATTGAGAATCTGTGCCAAGACTTGAAAATTGCTGTTCACAGACACTCTCCGTCCAATCCGACAGAACTTGAGCTATTTTGCAAAGAATGGGCAAAAATGTCACTCTCTAGATATGCAAAGTTAGTAGAGACATACCCAAAAAGACTTGCAGCTGTAATTGCAGTGAAATGTGTACAACCATCTAACTAGTGGCTATGCACATAGAAAATAAATTTAGATCACCAGAATGGCATCCATACCAAATTGGTATTGCATAACATACTACAAGGGTCAAATGGGGAAAGAGGCGGTACTCTTAGTGATGCCAAAGAGATCAAACAATTAACACAAAAAAGTGGTAAAATTTTACAAATTTATTAACATAGCAAGTTAAAAGAATTCCCAACAATAGGAATATACAAACATGACCAAACCCATATGATTCATGATAGCATGAATTTTAGATGCTGGGGATCCATTCACTGGATGGAATCAGATGTAATTAACCTCTGCCCACAGTGCTGAGTCCTGAAAGCAAGGGACATGGAAGTGGCAGCCAGAATTTATTTAATTCCAAGAAAATGATAATGATAATACACCAAAGTAAGAGTCATAAGGACTGTATTTATGGTCCCATGCACTCAAAAAGCTAGGGAGGAATATTATAGGTTCAAAAAAGGTTCTAAAAGTTGCACAAAAGACTTTGTTATAACATACCTGCATGTAGACACCCCAAACTGGGCTATACAAGAGTCTGCAAAGCAGGCTAGGTAGAAAATAAGCCTCTCTAGAGGCATGGAGAAGGACACCCAGTCCTGGCTTCTCTCAAGGAACGTGGGCTATCCCTGAAACAAAAGCCAAAAAGCTCTCCCTTGCTGGGTGATTTAGGGGGTGGGACACCCCCTAATGATTGCCACTTAATCGGAGACAGCTGTCTCCTGTTGTCCCCCGCTGTCTCCGAGGCTCGTTCCAGCTGGAAGTGAGTCACTGCCAGACCCGGGAACGTAACTTCCGCTGCCACCATTTTGAAAAATGCTTTTTCCAAAATGGCGGCAGCGGAACATCTGTTTCCGGGTCTGATGTCACCGCCCTTCCGTCGGTGACGCACTTCCGGTCGGAACGAGCTGCTTGCTCAGAGACAGTGAGGGACAACAATGCAATAATGGATACCAAACAGATTGTTTTTCTGTAATGCCGTTTTTTCTACATTAAATTTTAAGTGCAGCAATCCCTCTTCTGTTGTTCCTATATATGACCCGTGGGAATGTCTGTTTGCTCGTATATATATATATATATATATATATATATACTGTATATATATATATATATATATATACAGTATATATATATATATATATACCGTGCTCGAGTATAGCACCAAGTCAAATAAACTCCTGGGATATTGATCTGGTCAGTTAAGTAGCAGAGGGGGTTGTTAATCAGGACAACCTCCAAAACAGGAATGGTTTTACAGGTGGAGGCCACTAACATTTTTTTTCTCTATTATTCTTTTTTGACTGTTTTTCACTAGTTTTGTATTTGGATAGGGTCAGTGTCATTACTGGTAGCAGGAGGCGATACCTGGACCCTATACAGATTGCACAGGCAGTCCAACTCCTCCAGGATGGCACATTAATATGTGACATTGCCAGAAGGTTTGCTGTGTCTCAATAGCATTGGGGAGATTCCAGGAGACAGGCAGTTACTCTAGGAAAGCTGGACAGGGCCATAGAAGGCCCTTAACCCATCAGCAGGACTCCTTTGTGAAAGTAGAACCAGGATGAGCACTACCAGAGCCCTACAAAATGACCTCCAGCAGGCCACTGGTGTGAATTACTCTGACCAAACAATCAGAAACAGACTTTGTGAGGGTGGCCTGAGGGCCCCACATCCTCTAGTGGGCCCTGTGCTCACTGCCCGGCAACGTGGAGCTCGATTGACATTTGCCATTGAACACCAGAATTGGCAGGTCCGCCACTGGCGCCCTTTGCTTTTCACAGATGAAAGCAGGTTTCCCCCTGGGCACATGTGACAGACATGAAAGGGTCTGGAGAAGCCGTTGAGAATGTTATGCTGCCTGTAACATCATTTAGCATGACCGGTTTGGTGGTGGGTCAGTGATTGTCCATGGAGGCAAATCCATGGAGGGACGCACAGACTTCTACAGGCTAGACAATGGCAACCTGACTGCCATTAGCTATCAGGATGAAATCTTTGGACCCATTGTCAGACCCTAAGCTGGTGCAGTGGGTCCTGGGTTCCACCTGGTGCACGACAATGCCCGGCTTCATGTGGCGAGAGTATGCAGCCAGTTCCTGGAGTATGAAGGAATTGATACCATTGAATGGCCCCCACGCTGGCCTGACCTAAATCAAATAAAACACTTCTGCGACATTATGTTTCGGCCCACCCGATGAGGTTGTACCTCATTCTGTTCAGGAGCTCAGTGATGCCCTGGTCCAGATCTGGGAGGAAATACCCCAGGACACCATCCATTCATTTGAAGCATGACCCGACGTTGTCAGGCATGCATACAAGCATGTGGAAACCATACAAGCTACTGAGTTCCATTTTGAGTTGCTGAAATTACATTTTCAGCAAAATGGACAAGCCGGCTGCATCATTTTTTCACTTTGATTTTTGGGGTGTCTTTGAATTCAGCCCTCTGTAGGTTGATCATTTTCATTTCCATCAAACAATGTGGCATCCTTTCGTTCCTAACACATTACCCAGTCTATATCAGTATAGATATCCAGCATGATATTTTTCCTCATTGAGATTTGATGTGTTTTCAAAGTGTTCCTTTAATTTTTTGAGCAGTGTCAATATCATCTGTGTATCCAGCTGTTTGCATGGAGTTTAGCTTTACCACTTGCCGACCGCCCCACGCAGATTTACTGTGGCAGGGTGGCTCGGCTGCGCATAATTACATAGATCTACATGATTATGTGCATGCGGTTTGATTATACACAGTGGGAGGCAGCCCGTGGGAGGAGCAGACTCGATCGCCGCCGGCCTCCCGCAATCTTCTGCAAAACTGAGAGGAGAGCTGTCTGGTATGTAAACAATGCAAGATGGCTCTCCTGTCAGAGAGGCAGGGAAAGATCGCTTAGCTGAATCACCGATCTCTCTCTCTGCCTCTGTTAAATCCACCCCCCACAGTTAGAAAGTACATATAGGGAACACATTTAACCCCTCGCTCACCCCCAGTGTTAACCCCTTCACTGCCAGTGTAATTTATACAGTAACAGTGCATATTATTTAGCACTGATCACTGTATTAATGTCACTGGTCCCCAAAAATGTCACTTAGATTTGTCCGCCACTATGTCGCAGTCCCGATAAAAATCGCTGATCGCCGCCATTACTAATAAAAATAAATAAAAAGTCCAAAAATCTATCCCGTAGTTTGTAAATGCTATAACTTTTGCACAAACCAATTATTATACGTTTTTTGGGATTTTTTTTTACCAAAAATATGTAGCAGAATACAAATTGGCCTAAACTGATAAAAAATTAGATTTTTTAAAAAATGGGAATGTTTTATAGCAGAAAGTAAAAAATATTGGTGTTTTTTCAAAATTGACGCTCTTTTTTTGTTTATAGCGCAAAAACGAAAAACCGAAGAGGTGATCAAATACCACCAAAAGAAAGCTCTATTTGTGGGAAAAATAGGACATCAATTGCATTTGGGTAGGGCATCCCACGACCACGCAATTGTCAATTAAAGCAAAGCAGTGCCGAATCGCATAAAATGGCCTGGTCATTAACCACTTAAGCCCCGGAGGATTTGGCTGCTAAACGACCAGAGGGTATTTTGCGATTCGGCACTGCGTGACTTTAACGGACAATTGCGCGGTCGTGCGACGCTGTACCTAAACGAATTTGGCGTCCTTTTTTCCCCACAAATAGAGCTTTCTTTTGGCGGTATTTGATCACCTGTGCGATTTTTTGATCACGCGCTATAAACAAAAAAAGAGCGTAAATTTTGCAAAAATAGCAATATTTTTCCCTTTTTTTTATATGAAATTCCCCCAAAAAAAAATGTAAAAATCAAAATTTTTTAATATTTTCGGCCAATTTGTTTTATGCTACCTATGTTTGGTAAAAAAAATCGCAAAAAGCGTATTTTGATTGGTTTGCGCAAAAGTTATTGCGTTTACTAACAAAGGGAAAGATTTTTGTCATTTTTGTTGTTTTTTTTTTTAACGCGTAATGGCGGCGATCTGCGATTTTTTTTTGCGGTACTGCGACATTGCGGCGGAAAGATCGGACCCTTGACTGACATTTTTGACACTTTTGGGGTTACCAGTGACATTTCTACAGTAATCAGTGCTATATATATGCACTGTTACTGTAAAAATACACTGGTAGTGAAGGGGTTAACTTTATTTGAGAGGGAGGGGCTGTGTGTGTCCCTAGGGGCGTGATTCTAACTGTGATTGGCTGTGGCTTCAACTGTATGCAGAGTGATCAATGGATCTACATAGTAGATCCATGTGATCAGCTCTCATACAGAGAGGAGAATGACAGGCAGCTTGTTTACACAAGCTGCCTGACTTTCTCCCTCTCCCCCGCCGATCGCAGAGTGGCCGGCGGCGATCGGGTCCGCCGGTCACACGCGCGGGGGGGTCCGTGACCACGCGGGAGCGGGAGCGCGCCTCCGGCGGCGCGCGCTCGCTCCCTAAACCCTCACAGGCGAGCGACGTAGACCTACGTCACTTTGCCTGTGAGGGGCTGACCGCCGCCGTAGATAGTCGTGCGGCGGTCGGCAAGTGGTTAAGGGGGTAAAACCTTCCGGGCCTCAAGTGGTTAAAAAAACATCCAGGCTTCCGAATCTTTATACAAGGTATTAGGCATTTTATTATTGTCATGGAACCTTTTTCTGAACTATTCCCTCTAAATAATGAGTGTTATTGAGATGACACTGCTAGAGGAATAAAAACTGAGCAAATAATTTTACCAGGATTTAACGAGTCCCTAAGCCTCCAACTTTCCTACAGGCAAATTGCCACAAACTATCTGTATTCTGCTGCAGTAAATATTGCCCTTCCAAGTCTGTGGAATCTGAAAGGCTTGTGGTTATGAATATAGCCCCCAAATCCTGGAAATGTTTTCACATAAATTATAAAACAGTTAATCCAGGCTTAACGTTATACAAAACTGACAAGGAACTAAGTTGATGACAAGTTCCCAAGCAATCAGTGTACAATATTGATGTTTATCATCACTGCTACTTATGTTTCTGAATCATAAATTCACCAAGCATACGTGTAAATAAGCCTTTCTTACCCGCAGTCGTGGTGAAGGCAGGGTACATTTTAGATTATGAACAAGGCTGAATCATTGCCAGCTATAATGCATTTTTCTCTCTTAATCCTGCCAGTTTTTCTGCATTCTAAACATCTCCAAGTTTAACAGCCAGGGCTGTGATACAGTAACCGCGTTTACTGTGTGAATTAGAGCATTATGTTGCAAGCTGGAAGTATATCAGTGAAATGCAAACCTACTCAGAGCAGGAAACAGAGCACTTACATTGTTGGTTCTGGAAAAGGTTTATGGTCAAAGCTTCCATCTATATGCAGTAGAAAGTATTAGCCACAAATAAATATATAGCGTAAAAAATATGAGAGGCCTATTTATAAACATGCAATTAACCACTTAAGCCCCGGAAGATTTTACCCCCTTCCTGACCAGGGCCTATTTTGCGATTCGGCACTGCGTGACTTTAATGGACAATTGCGCGGTCGTGCGACGCTGTACCCAAATGAAATTGGCGTCCTTTTTTTCCCACAAATAGAGCTTTCTTTTGGTGGTATTTGATCACCTGTGCGATTTTTTGATCATGCGCTATAAACAAAAAAAGTGCGTCAATTTTGCAAAAATAACAATATTTTTCACATTTTTTTATATGAAATTCCCTCAAACAAAATGTAAAAATCAAAATGTTTTAACATTTTCGGCCAATTTGTTTTATGCTACATATGTTTGGTAAAAAAAAATCGCAAAAAGCGTATTTTGATTGGTTTGCGCAAAAGTTTTTTTCTGCGGTACTGCGACATTGCGGCGGACAGATCGGACCCTTGACTGACATTTTTGACACTTTTGGGGTTACCAGTGACATTACTACAGTAATCAGTGCTATAAATATGCACTGTTACTGTAAAATTACACTGGCAGTGAAGGGGTTAACTTTTTTGAGAGGGAGGGGTTGTGTGTGTCCCTAGGGGCGTGATTCTAACTGTGATTGGCTGTGGCTTGAGGTGTAGGAACATAGTAGAACCGTATGATCACTATTCCTACACAGGGGAGAATGACAGGCGGCTTGTTTACATTAGCCGCTTGCCTTTCTCCCTCTCCACCCGACGATCGCCGAGTGACCGGCGGACATCGGGTCCGCCGGTCACACGCGCGGGGGGGTCCGTGACCGCGTGCGAGCGCGCCTCTGGCAGCGCGCGTTTGCTCCCTAGACCCTCACAGGCTAGAGATGTAGCCCTACGTCGCTCTGCCTGTGAGGGGCTGACCGCCGACGTAAATAGTCCTGCGGCGGTCGGCAAGTGGTTAAAGAGGAAGTAAACTTCCATGGATTGTTTGTACCTATAGGTAAGCGTATAATAAAGAAAAAAAATATAAAGTGCGCTCTACCTGTGCTGGCGTGTCCTATGGGTCTAAAAAAAACCCTCATCACATAAATGTGTGCAAACAATGCATCACATACACAAATGATACATGACAACATATAAATATAATAAAATTGCAAATATCAAAAATAAATAAAAAAATCAATAGTGAACCGAGTGTTCCCTCCACATAAGGTGCTATGTGCAATGCTCAATTATTATTATTATTATTATTATTATACGGGATTTATATAGCGCCAACATTTTGGGCAGCACTTAACAAAATGAAGGCAGACATTACAGTTACAATACAATTTGGAACAAAAGGAATTAAAAGGGCCCTGCTCGTTAGAGCTTACAATCTAAAAGGGAGGGTCAAT
Source organism: Pelophylax lessonae (assembly GCF_965119305.1). NCBI lineage: Eukaryota > Metazoa > Chordata > Amphibia > Anura > Ranidae > Pelophylax > Pelophylax lessonae. The sequence continues at coordinate 134,675,208 of NC_138772.1, forward strand.
TGATACAAAAGGCAATAGCTGTGGGGGGTGAGCTGATGGAGCAAGTGAAACAGTGTTATTAGTTAGTAGCCGGGTAGGCTTCTTTAAAGAGAAGGGTTTTCAGGGATCATCTAAAGATGGATAGATTAGGGGACAGTCGGACAGATTGGGGTAGAGAGTTCCAAAGAATGGGAGAAAGCTCTGGAGAAATCCTGGAGGCGAGCATGGGAAGAGGTGACAAGGGGGATAGAGAGCAGGAGGTCTTGGGAGGACCGAAGAGAGCGGCTTGGTTGATATTTTGAGATCAGGTTAGTGATGTAGCTGGGGGCAGAGTTGTGGATGGCTTTGTAAACTATTGTTAGCACTTTGAATTTTATTCGTTGGGTGAGTGGAAGCCAGTGAAGGGATTGGCAGAGAGGGGTGGAGGACACTGAATGGTTGGTGAGGTGGATAAGTCTTGCAGCAGCATTCATTATGGATTGAAGGGGGGATAATCTATGTAAGGATAATCCAATGAGGAGGGAGTTGCAATAGTCGAGGCGAGAGATAACCAGGGCGTAAATTAAAAGCTTGGTGGTGTCATTGGTTAAAAAGGGGCGTATTCTAGCAATGTTGCGGAGGTTAAGGCGGCATGATTTGGACAGGGATTGGATGTGAGCGTGAAAGGACAGTGCAGAATCCAGGGTTACCCCTAGCACCCTGGCATGTGTGGAAGGACTGATGATGTGACATAAACTTGACAGTTATCCACACAAGTGTCCAAAGAGAAAGAGTCTCTCAAACAAATTGATGTCGGGTGATCCCTTCTCATAAAGGTGCTACAGATGAATGCCAGTGAGAAAAAACAATCCACACAATCCACTGAAAACGTGTGTGGGGCTGGAAATGCACCGTAGATGGCTCCTAACCAGATTGAATATGATATACTACAACCAGAATGATTAGCGAGCCTGTGATCTTCCCAGTGCAAATTCCCCTCCTCTCCGTGTAACACCTCGTGCTGTGTAAAATTGTAGTGACTAGCCTCTTACCAACCGAATGTTATAGTAGGCTCAGAGGTACATATCCCATCTGTGTTTCTCCTAGAATATTATTCCTTTGAGTATAACCACAGATCTTGCACCATTAGATACCATCAATCCCTTGACTCCAGCATCCACTCCTGGAAGATAGGTCCTCCCAATAAGGGTGTTCCAGAATTGAAAGCAAAACTCATAGTGCATTATATTCAGTAAAACTTAATTTTTAATAAAGACTTGCACTTACATATTAAGATGAAAAAACTGATGAGTATAATGATCTTACAAGCGTATATTAAGGCTTACCTATAGGTTACTTTAAATATCTCCTAAATGTGCACCGTTTAGGAGATATTTACTGTATATGCCGCCGATTACTTAATCGTCGCATGCGTTCTGAAGTAACAGCCACCTGTGCAGTTTCTTCAGAGCCCTGTGCCATGACCGGCGACTCTGGCGCGCATGAGCAGGAGTAATGTCACACGGCTCTGTCCAGTCACACCAGCCGGAGTCCACGGACCTGGAAGGAAGACAGGTGAAGATGGATGCAGCCTTCAGCGGTAACAATGAGGGTTTCATTTGCAGGCAATTTTCACATAATGTGCTAGTGTGCGATGCAAACTAGCACATAGTGCCATTAATTTGCAGGTCAGGAAAAAAGTAAAAAAAAAGAGGCAGTGTTTGAAAGGTAAGGTGCACTTTTGCTGGCCAGCCTCCCTTCAACCTATAAAGAATTTACGAGCACTCGGAAATAAGACATAAAGACAGATATGGTCTTTCAGTCTGTATTCAACGCCATTCTGGTCAGGATAGCTTAAAGCGGAGTTCCAGCCACGAAAATTGTTTTTCAATAAAAATACCCCTGGGACAGTCATGGCTAGTACATTCCACAATGGATAGCCTCTGTACTGTCCTGGGTCGCACTTACCTGCAAGAAGAAATACTTACCTTTAAAATTTCTTCTCCAGCGTTGCCATCTCGGATGTGGGCAGCTGAAGCCAGCGCAATCCTCTTCTGCGTCCTCTTCCGTGTCCTCTTCTCCCAGAATGCGCCTGCACCGGCCCCGCTCGTCACTTCCGGTGCAGCGCTGCATTCCTCCACAGCTTCTGGGCATGCCCAGAAGCTGTTTAGCAGGGAATGCGGCGCCGCACCGGAAGTGACGAGCGGGGCCGGTGCCGGCGCATTGATTCCTGGGAGCGATGACGTTCAGCTCCCAGGAATCATTGCAAACCGGAAGTGACGGCGCGGGCCGCGGCCGCCGAGGGAGAAAGTGGAAGAAAGGTGAGTATATTTTTCTATAATAACAAGGTAAGTAAAAAAAAATAAATCGTAAATACAGTTTATAAAGGGGATGTAACAGTTTTTGCTTCATCTTGCCCTTGGCTATGAAAGGTTCTCTTTAAGCTTCCTGAGGAAATTCTGTCCTAAGGCAAGCTATTCCTTGAGGTAGACTGTACTGGTGAACAACTTCAGGGCCCTTCCTGGTGCCCCCTTTATCCCTAATCTTCAGGGCTTAACAACGTGGCACCCCCTTTACTGTAACACTCTGGGTTAACTGGCTCATTGATCCCCTTGACCTCTTGACCAGTATTAAGTTCTCTAAAAAGAGAGCATAAGCTGCTTGCCTCAATACTCTCTATTTCAATTGAAACAGTAGACAGGGACATAACTTAGCCTTCAAAGAGGTTGTAAAACTAAAAAAATAAATAAATAAATGAAAACCTGTAAGACAAAGGCATAATGAGCTAGAATGCATCGCATACTAGCTCATTATGAAATACTCACCTTAAAACAAAGCCCTTCCAGCGGCGCCCACTCACCGCTGAGATGGCCGACATGTTCACCGGTCTTCTTTCTGGGTTCACGTCCTCCAGCCATCTGATTGGCCGGAGCCGCGAAGACGTCACTCCCGCGCATGCGTGGGAGCTGCCGTTCATAGCACAGGGCTCTGAAGGAAAGGCACGGGTGGCTTTTCTTTCAGAGCGCATGCGCCAGTGATGTCACTGGCTGCATATAAAGTAAATATCTCCTAAACGGTGCACGTTTAGAAGATATTTACAATACATATAGTTAAGCCTTATCATAGGCTTACCTATAGGTAAAATTTACAGAGGTAAGTTTACTTCCTCTTTAAGTTATCCACTTTTTGCCAGAAATAAAGCGGTAATGGCCTGTTGACATCCTGAAAGCCATGTTGCACAGTAGAAGCACCTGTGTCACTTATCTTTTTGTGCTGTAACTTCACTGCAGACTCAGCTTTCAGAAGAATGCTTTAAAAAGTTCTGCAGATGCAGAGAAGAAAGCGCTTTTCTTGACTTGGGTACAAAAGATGCTTTGCTCTACCAACTGCTTGACCACCACTCCTTCACTAACCTTTTTTCAAGAATAACAACACAAGACTCAGGAAGGAGTACAATGGCCATAGCAGCCTTTTATTAACAAATTCTAAATAACGTATAAACATATCAAAATATGAACATATGCAAGATATGAACATCCAATAAATTCTGCTAAAAATAGAAGTCACAAGGTCCTTGTCTGCATCAATTAGTCATACCTGCGTGACCTCTGAAACTTTTTTAGGCATCCAGCCGCAACAAACACTGACTGGGAGATAAACAACTACACACAGGTACTACCAACCATAATAATGGGAGCCATACCCAAGACAGGTCCCTACCAATGTACATTTTCTTTATTCTCTAAAAACAAAAACCCATAACTGAACCTTGTATCCCGCCGGCTGCCATGACAGAAACTTCAAAAACCCTTATCGCCACTCGCCATGGAACTCATTTAGGGTGGAAGGGTGGGCTGTTGTCCCAAGCACTCTCTCCGACTGATGACTTCCAAGACCCTTTTACAGATCCCCTTACTGCAACCCCACCTTCTCCAGTCCTCCCCACCAATCACGTAATTACTTTTAAAAGAATGCTTCCCACTGACCAGAAGCCCTTTCCCTATGCCAACCCCTTTTAACCCTGTAATGCCGGCCCTACATCCATGCTTTCTTCTTTTAACTCTGGGCCTATCTTTACATGAGCTTGGTGTTATATGTTATATTTTATAAGCCCTGAGAATGCTTATTTCATTAAAAATAATTTTCAGTTGAATACCTTGCTGCCTCACCTCTGTCTTTCAGTAACAACTGTCAAAAAGGACCCTAAATTAAGAATTGATCAAAAAGAATGGCACTAATTTTGAAAATATGAGGAAAGGGAACTAGGAATCCAAATTGAGCAGGATCCTAGAGTTCAGCATTAAGAGTAATACGAGTATCAAAATACCTTATCTGACAGTTCTGCTGACCCAAGCTGCTTCATGTGCTGATTAATTGATCAAAAGCCTAAAACCTAGTACACACGATTAGAAAATCTTATGAAAAATACCGCTTTCCAGATCGTACGATTTTCATTTAACCCCTTCCCGTCATAATGACGGCTGGGAAGTGGTTGCTCTATCCTGACTGGCCATCATATGACGTCCAGCAGGATAGAATACCCTGACACACCGCATCTCCGATCCCGGTAAAGAGCCTAATGACATAGGTTCTTTACCATGTGACCAGCTGTGTCCAATCACAGCAGGTCACATCGTAAATAGGAAGTACCGTTGATCGGCTTTCCTCAGTTCGTGCCTAACAGGCACGAGTAGAGGAGAGCCGATAGGCGGCTCTCCTGACAGGGGAGGGTGTCTGTGCTAGTAATCAGAGCATTGATTACCATTGCAGACCCTTGGGGGGATGCCACTAGAGCCACCAGGGATTGCCCACCATGGCCACCAGGGATGCCCACCCATGGCCACCAGGGATGCGCACCCATGGCCACCAAGAATGCCAATAAGGGCTCAGGGACCCTTTCAGTGCTCTCCTCATCAGAGATGTCCATGATTGCCATCTATCAGTGCCGCCCACCAGTGCCTATCATTGTCATCTATCAGTGCCGCCCACCAGTGCCCATTATTGCCCATCAGTGCCGTCTATCAGTGCCCATCAGTGCCGCCTATCAGTGCCCATCAGTGCTGCCTGTCAGTGCCCATCAGTGCCACCTATCAGTGCCCATCAGTGCTGCCTATCAGTGCCCATCAGTGCCGCCTATCAGTGCCGACCAATGCTGCATATCATTGCTACCTATCAGTGCCACATATCAGTGCCCATCAGTGCTGCATATTAGTGCCGCCTATCAGTGCCCATCAGTCCTGCATATTAGTGCCTCATCATCAGTGCCACCCCATCAGTGCCTCCTCATCAGTGCCTGTCAGTGCGGCCTCATCAGTGCAAAAAAACTGTTTTTTTTCAAACTTTTCGGTCTTTTTTTATTTGTGTAGCAAAAAAGAAAAAACCTTGTGGTGATCAAATACCACCAAAAGAAAGCTCTATTTGTGGGGAAAAAAATTACATAAATTTGGTTTAACTACAGTGTAGCATGACCGCGCAATTGTCATTCAAAATGCAACAGCGCTAAAAGCTGAAAATTGGCCTGGGCAGGAAGGGGGTGAAAGTGCCTTGTATTGAAGTGCTTAAATTGCACAATTTTCAATTCATTACCTTAACATACACTCAGCCAGGTAATAGCCATACCATTGTTCCTAATTTTTAAGGACAGTTTACTGATGGGAATGGTATTAGCTGATTGGAGAAATTCCAATGTGGCACCAATATTTAAAAAAGGGCCAAGATATATCCCTGGGAACTACAGGCTGGTTAGCCTAACATCAATATTCTGCAAGCTGTTGGAGGGGATGATAAGGGACTATGTATAATATTTTAGTAATAAAAACAGTATTATTAGTAGTAATCAGCATGGATTCATAAAGAATCGTTCTTGCCAGACCAATCTATTAACCTTCTATGAAGAAGTGAGCTGCCATCTAAATAAAGGAAAGCCTGTAGGTGTGGTGTATCTCGATTTTGCAAAGGCATTTGATACAGTTCCCCACAAACGCTTACTGTACAAACTAAAGTACATAGGTATGGACCATAGGGTCAGTACCTGGAATAAAAACTGGCTCCAGGGGCAAGTGGGGTGGTGATAAATGGGGAGTACTCGGATTGGTCTGGGGTGGAAAGTGGAGTCCCCCAAGGTTCTGTCCTGGGACCAATCCTGTTCAATTTATTCATAAACGATCTAGAGGATGGGATAACCAGCACAATCTCAGTATTTGCGGACGATACTAAGCTAAGCAGGGCAATAACTTCTACACAGGACGTGGAAACCTTACAAGAAGACCTGAACAAATTATGGGGTGGGCAGCTACATGACAGGTGAGGTTTAATGTTGAAAAATGTAGGGTAATGCATTTGGGTGCCAGAAACACAAATGCAAGTTACTCACTAGAGGGAGAACCTCTGGGGAAATCTAAGATGGAAAAGGACCTGGGGGTCCTAGTAGACAACAAGCTCAGCAATGGCATGCAATGCCAAGCTGCTGCAAGCAAAGCCAACAGAATACTGGCATGTATAAAAAAGGGGATTCACTCCAGAGATAAAACTTTATGTCTCCCACTCTACAAGACTCTGGTCCGGCCGCATCTTGAGTTTGCTGTCCAGTCCTGGGCACTGGTCCTCTGGAATTACCTTTCCTTTTCAATCTGCAACCACTGTAGATTTCTGAAAATGCAATGCAATATGGCTACCTGGAGCTGTTCTGTACACATAATGTGTACTGGCCACGCCCCAGAAACATAATTTCCTGCTTGTGTAATTGTCTCACCGATTTTCCCAGAAGTCTGTCTAGATGCAAGTCAGATTTCAGGCATCCCCTGCAACAAAAAATGTAATTTTTGGTGAGATACTTCCAAAAGGAACACTTCTAAAGGGATGCTGGCCCAGCAGATTTCCTCATTAGTGCTCTGCAGGTGCACAGCTGACTGATAATTAGAAAATCACTTTCATTAAACCCACTGAGCACAGAGGCACAGAGGAACAAATAGTGATTTCTTCAAAGCAACAAAAGGTAGGAATCTGCAACAAAGGTTGTTAAAATCCTTGTAATGTACATTGATCACCCAGAGGGGAATGTTTTTTTTTTTTCTTAACAAAAGTGGAGTTACGCTTTAAGGTTAGCAGTTACATTTAGCTGCTGTCTCGTCAACCTTTTTTTTTTCCTGCATTTCTTACCATTTAAAAAATGGAGGCTTTTATTTCAGGGATTTCTTTTGTGTTTTTTTCTTTTCTTATTTTTTGTTGATGGGGCACTTTTTTACCATTTGGGGTGAACAAAGTGGACCGTTCACTTGGTTTTAACCATCTGTTCTTTAAGCTGCCTTTTGTACGCTGCTGCATTGGTTCAAAGGGAACAAAAAGTGCAAAAACAATATGTATATAAACCACCTTATATTATATCCCCCAAATTTAATGCACCTCCTATTCCCATAAATAAAATAAAAATTAGGTATACATGAGTCCTGTTATCCCTGAATAAAACTGCCCTGATGATTTTACACTGCTATATCCTCTGCAGTATCCTAACTTTTGCAGTAAATCTGTAACCTGTGTTCTTTTTCTCTAGTATATTTGGACCTAGCTTTGCATATTAATATTGTCTTGCAGCTGGTCAAATTAACATTACTGTTTCACCTGCAGTCTTTACATTCCTAAAGTTAAACACCTTCCAGTAATTTTTTGTCTCTAGTAGTACCAGGACAACTTTAATAAGGGATAATTTGGCTAATAATTAATCCTGTCCTGCCCATGGCCCATACACTGCTGTAACCTCTGCAGCATCTTAAATCTTACACTAGAGCCCCAGCCTGTGCCATTTGTATCTAGCTAATTTTGGCCTAGCCTTGCTTTTAAAAAACATCTTGCTACTTAAATATTTTACACTGCTGTGTTATCTGTGGTCTCTTTATTCCTTATAGTAAAACACCTGCCCATAGTCTTTTTTTTTTAATATGTTTTGCCAGTTCTTCCTCATTTGAGGTCTCATAATTCTTAATAAGGGCATGATAGAAATTAGCCAGCGGCAGCAGGGACATTCAGAGCAAACTACTGGCTAATTTATATCTGCCATTTTAAGTGGGCCTATTGTCATTTGATGTGTCACTGCTAAACGTAACTGAAAAAGCCTTTTTTTTAAACTTAAATGAATCAGACTTGGGTGCTGCACTATGTACGCCAAGCTAAATGTAAAAGAAAAAATAAATTCCGCAAACAAATATGTGCTGTCAGTGTGTATGGTGGTTTGTGGCTGAATAAGTGTTGGCGCCAAAGAGTACAAGTCCCTGCCCCGCTTCATCTTGCTAGAGCAACAACCCACCTGCCCCATCTTGTGCCCAACTCCTTGCCAGAGTCCATCCCACAATATCCCCAGCTGTAAGCCTTTATATTCTGAGTGAGGAATGTTAACACAAAATGTGTAGTTGCTGCACTTCACTAATGTTACTTCAGAAGATGGCATTTACAGTCACATCACATAGATATACTCTCTGGGGTCACTTGGCAGTACTTTGTCAATCAATTATAGTGGACGATTCGCAGCAGTTACATGTGAAAGCAGCATACAGACTTCACCCTTAGGTCATCTACCCTTCACACAGTCTCTCTCCTTCCCAGGGTCATTAGTACTCACTAACAAGGCTCTGGCTTGCCTTAGGCTATCTATCAGGGAATTCCTGTGAGACGTTTGGCTAACAGAAATGCGCATGCGCGCATGAATCCCCGCAGAAAAGTTTACACGAATGTGAGCACACGAACGGGCATGCACACAGTGCATGTTGGCATCAGACAGACTATTTAAGGATGTTTCTGCCTGTGCTCTAATGCTAACTGGTCTTCGGTTGTTCCCTATGTACTGTGTACTTCCAATGTGTTCCCTTGGTTGCTGACCCGGCTTACTCCTAACCTCATCTTGGATCCTGCTTTTGTCTTGTCGCTAGTTCCTGACTCGGCTCGTTCCTGACTCGGCTCGTTCCTGACTTTGGCTGTGCTCTTGTTTTGGTACCTTGCCGCCTGCCTGTTGATGGCCCTGGCTAATCCTGTGACTACACTCCTGTCTCTGATCCTGGCTTCCCGACCCATTTGAGTGTCTGCCTGGCTGCCTGCTGTCGCAGTTTTGTGCCCTGATGAGTGTTCCTGCTGCAAGTCTGCTGAGAGCTCTGACCAGCCACACGTCCCGGGCATGCAACGCAAGTGGAGTGCTTCCTTAACCTCAGCTGAACTACTGTGCATGGCTACTGTTCCTAACCTGATGGTTCTCCTGCTGCCTTGGAATGGCATCTTCTTCTGCAAGTCCCTCGATCTACATTTACAGGCACTCGTGTTGTTCCTGTCCCTCGGTGCCCTCTGTTTCACTTCCAGGGGGACCTGGGCTGGAGATACAAGAGATGCTGATCTTGTCATTTCAGTCTCTTCTCAGGTATGTGACACTATCTGTGTCCAGCTCACAACTTGCATATAGTTCCTGAGACAGAATCACTGCAGTTCACCTCAGGCTTTAGTACACTTCTCCCAGGTCCTCCAGGGGGATAGATTCACTTCATGGAACACTTGACCTGGGCTAAAAAGCCTTTTACAACCCACTCTACCTCCCCCCCCCCCATAAGAGACAGGATGACTACAGCTAGCTCTTTAGAGCATAGGGCTACCTCACCTTGTCCTCCAGCCCTATCCAGGGCCTCCACTTAGCCAACTACATCTGCATGTTTTCGTTGAATCTCTGGCTCCTTTTCCCCAACTGCACTAAGGCTCCTCCCAGCTTGGCCTAAATATGTGCTCTGACTCACCCCTGACATCTTTACAGAAAGGCTCTAGCTAAAAGGGACTTAGCCCCTGATTACACTATTTTCTTTTACCACACACTATTCTGGGGACAGAGCCACCTAGTGGCAGACTAGCCAACTGCACCTGCTTACAAGTATATATTGTCACTGAGACTGTCTGCGAATCATACTGTTCTTTATCACCATATATAGCTTTTAGACATCCCCCAAGCATGTTATTTAAATGTTTTGTGCATTTTCAATGTTCCCATCCAACCTGCATGAAAAGACCCTCTACAAATTATTTTGGATATTTAATAATATTTTTTGCATTGGTACATGTCCTTTATGGCAGCATTGAGCTTCCTTTGCCTTCTGTTTACATCAGTTTGCATATTAGCCCTTAACAGTTGAAGAATTTAACAGCAATGGGATTCTCCTATAAGTTCAAATTTTAAACATTTTTCGAACCCCTGGAAAATTGAACCTGGACAGATTTGCAGAACATTATACTAGAGCAGGGATAATTTGAATCCTTTTAGGAAAAAAACAGTTTATATAATTGTGCCAAAGTTCCTTTGTTTTGTGTTTAGAACAAAATGAAACTATAGTGATGGGGCCTGGATACACTATTTTAAGCCTATATGGATTAATGCATGTTTGGAGGTTTTGTGCCTTTATTTTAATACCATGCTTTCACCAGTTGTGTGATCTACCTCAAAGGTGAAAATCTATAGTTTGTTATGCACCTTAGAAAAACCAGATATACATCATTTTAATGTAAGGAGCTCTGCATATAAGACCCAGACTAGATTTGGGGCAGATCACATTGTAGGTATGGTTGTGATATTGCAACAAAACTCTAGAACATAGTGCAAAAAAAAAAATCCAGGCTTGAGGGTCATTGCTAGGCCTAATATCGAGACTGGTTAAACACTATATATTTAATGTTGCCACTATAAAAGTATATAATCACTTATTGGTAAAGATAAAAACAAAGATGATCTTTTTTAAGATAAATAGTGCTGTATATAAAGACACAAATATCTTAGAATAACAATAGCTGTGTTTTGGAACAATGCTTTGTTTGGTGTCTATTCATATATTGCCATGTTAATGCACTGGATAGATATTTTTTGTGCCCCCAACCATTGCTGCCCACACAATTGTATTGTTGGTAAAAAGTGAGTAGGAGTATTTAACAGATGGTTCATGAGTACAGTCAGAGGTCACATCAATCAGGTCCTGCGTTAGGTCTGTACACCCAGGGCTTAATTATGGATAATTCATGGTCCTCTTGAATTTAATTGCTCTTTGAAAAATGAATATGGTAAGGGTGTCTATTGATCTCACACATCATTCACATTTAAAAAAAAATTTTAAATCTAGCAATTATTGTTTTACGGCATTTTTTTCTTTTTTACAAGTATAGCCATATTTAGAATTCTTACTACTTACCTTTTCTGTTGTGACTATATTTTCAGATTGAACTTTAACATAACAAATTTATGCTGTCATGGATTGGAGGAAGCAAATGCTGTTATACAGGGACAGAGAATCCAGTTATATGCATTTATTTCTTGCTGTTTTTTTATTCTCATCTCAGTTCTCTTTCTTTTTTTTTTTTCCTTGTTGTTTTTTTTTGTTGGGCTTCCTGATAAACCACCATCACATTCCATTTTTAAAAAAATGTCTAACAGCTTGTGTCAAATGCTGCAGTTCAAAATATCAGATAATGCTTTACATTTTTTTTTACTTATTCAAATATGTCTGTCTGTTAAGAAATGTAAAAATATTGTATCCCGTAGACCCAAGATGCAGTAAAACTTGCATGTCACAAAGTATAATTATGACCCTAGCTTTTCTATTCTACTCAACTGGTTCATAATTTTTCTGTAGTCTCCCTAAAAAATCTTGAATTTGAGGAGTGGTCCCTATGCCAAAAGAGATGTTCTAGAGGTGGGAATGGAAAAGACCAGGCTAGATTTTCACAAGGAAATTGATTTACGCATATAACTTTCACTAAAGGGAACCTCTGCTTAGCAATTCTTTTTTTTTTTATCTTTTGCCCAATTTGAATTGCCTGGCTTGTCGCAGCTGAGTTAAGGCTTGGTTCACACTGATGCGACATAGTGAGAGCACAAGTCGGATGACATGTGAAATTCAATGTTTCCCTATGTTAGCTGTCTTAACTAATACTATACAAGTCTGTCCGACATTAGAAAAGGTTCCTGCACTACTTTGGTCCGACTTTGATATGACTTCAATGCAACAGAGTGTAAAAAGTCACATCAAAGTGATATCAAAGTCGGACCCTGAAGTTGCACTGAAAGTTGTGAGTCAGGCTATAGTGAACTGATCCTAAAAAATAATTCTACTGACATGTGCATAATTAGCTTTGATAGTTCTACTGCTGCAACTACTCAAGCACCCCTGAAAATGTTAGACTGTCCCAACCACTGGTACTGTCACTAGCTGGACAATTATATGTGTATGGAAAATATAAATAAAGGATTGTACAAAAGGAATTCATAATTTCATATACTCACTTAATACATGTATTAACCACATATGGTTACCTTTATACAAAATTACTATTATATTATTATTCATAGTTACATAGTTACATAGTAGGTGAGGTTGAATAAAGACAATAGTCCATCCAGTTCAACCTGTGTAGGTGTGTGTGGCCGTAATCATCTTGCATACCCCTGAATGTTCTGCTTCTTGAGATGTACGTCTAAGAGTCTTTTGAAAGCCACCATACTTCCCACAGAAACCACCTCTTGTGGTAGAGAATTCCACAATCTTGTAGCTCTAAGAGTAAAGAACCCCCCTCCTTGCCTGAGGTTAAAACGCTTCTCCTCCAGACGCATTGTATGCCCTCTAGTCCTAATGCAGTCCTTCCGACTGAATAGCTTTTTTTCTATGCTGAGATCACCATTGAGATATTCATAAATTGCTATCATGTCCCCTCTCAGGCGTCTCTTCTCGCGGGAGAATAAATCAAGCGATTGCAGACGCTCTTCATAATTAACAATAACAATATTATAGCACCCCTCTCTGAAGTGTCTTCTGGATTTTTACGGGTCATCCTAGACTATGATTTGCCTGTTGCTACACCCAAACACTTAACAAATTACCATCAGCAAACAAATGGCAGACATCCATTATGCCAGTCTTCTTTTTTGTAGATTTTGTTGGCTCAAATGTCTAGGAGTGTTTTGGAGGTACAGGATACCCCAAAACAGCAACAATTAATCCCTTATTCTGTAGTTTGTTCTGACCTCTGCCACAGGTCAAGATTGAACTTGTTTGCCTCTACCACAGGCTGTTGTAAAATAAGTAGGCCAGATAGACCGCTAACTTCTAGTGTCTGCAGCCTCTCTCACAGGTCAATTGTGGACAATAATTCCAAAACCAGCAATCTGGCTAAGTAACACTTCGCTTCATATTTATTCTTCTTGTCCAGGAAGCAGAACTGAGAAGCATTGGAGAAATGCATTCTTTAGGCAACATGCCTAAAAAGGAACAACACACTTCTAATACCTACCCCAGGCAGCAGGCCTAAGAGGGTTAGACTGAACTCTTTGAGTGTACATCCACCCCAGGCAAAGCTTGTAAGGCTAAAGACCGAATTGCTAGACTCACATGCTCTCCTGGGAGTGAAGGATCCCTCCAGAAGGTCTCCCGAAATATTTATTTCATGAATTAACCTCTCAGTGTTTGGCCAAGACAGAACAAGTATTTATAACCAATTACACTGTGTCTTTTTCCAGGGCTCAGGGGAAACCCAACAAATACAGAAAACATAAACAACCAGAGCATAGACTGGCCATAGACTAGCTGCAGCACTAAATTTGGACTAGGGACACGCTGACTTAAGGCATGGTCCCTACACTATGTTCATTAATTTATCCAGAGAACAGCAGAGGGGTTTACAAGATATGATCTATTCAGAAAGGCAGTGCCATAACAAAGATGAATATCCTCTGTAAATGTCAAGAATACTAATAACATGCGTATGCAATTATAAAGAGGCTATTGTACCATTTGAGAACAATTTCTGTTCTGACTTAACAGAAATAAATCACTATGGACTGCTTATATCTAGAGCATTGGCTTTTAAACAGTTTAGCCAATATGGGGATTGAAGGGTTGAGCAGACAGATGTGACCTATTGCTATGCTTTGCTTGAAAGAGCATATTAAGTTAAGGTTAAGGCCTAGAATCCATGTCTGAGTGAAAATGATCTGCCATCAGTTGTGGTCCAGATGTGAAGTCACCTTATGGGTTAGTATAGGTTTCACATGTCCGTGGTGTTTACTGGGTTCAGAGCATGTAACAATGATGCAATCTTCCAGCTCTTGTCATGCTAAAAAATGTGTTCATACTCAGACATTTTTCCTTTTTACTGCTTAAATATAGGTGAAATCAAATAGCACAGTGGATATTAATAAAGACAAAATAGTAAAAATAAAAAATCACAAGTCTGTAGAAAACATATTCTGATTTGCATAGTCTCATGAAAATTCCATATTCTACAGAGTGGGATTTCTTAGTTGGTGGCTAATGTTCAAAAATGACCACCATATTCAACCCAGGATATTCCAAGGAAATAGCATCAGAGGTCATAAAGGGCAACCAAAAGCAACCAGGTGTCAAGGGAACTTTATCTAGCATAGCAACTCATTGCTTCTCTTCTTATCAGGAAACTCGTGCAGCAAGTGTTCATTTTCATGTGCATATCAATGCCACGACACATGTGTGCATGACTGCTGGGTGCATCCACAGATCCTGGCACCCAGCAGTCCATTAAAACCTAAGGCGTGCCTAGCCTCTTGCTGATTGTCTTCAGCTCTGATTCCTCTGTTCTTTATTTCTGAAAAACTGTTGATCTTGCTACTGACGCGGCTACGTACATCTGGAGCTTTTCTTTGGATGCCCCTTGCCTGTTATTTCTGCTAATGATCCACGTTACCAACCCTGGACATTTGACTAAGATTCTGCCTGCTGATTTTGTACCTTGCTGCCAATACGTTGCCAGTCTCTGCTTGTCTCGGACCTGGATTGTGATCATGATTCTGTACTGTGAGAACAAGCATCAATACTAGAGCTTTAAGGACACTGCCACTCGCTGTTTCTTCTTTTTAAGGGCTTTGTTTGCCCATTTTTATGAAAAGAAAGTTCAGTAAACATGAGTTTCCCTCGCAGGGGTTTTCTGCATTCCTTTTCACATCAACATAAACGACATATAGCCCTTCTGGTTCTCACTTGCAACACTGCTGCTCTGGCCTAACACTCCAGGCCCTGTCTCCTACAGACTGTTCCCCGGCCAACTTGGTGCACACAGCTAGCAGTCTCTTGCTGCACTGGCTCCCACATGGAGCCCTCATGACTCCTGGGCCAGACCTCCTGTCTGCCAGGATGGAGCTCAGAACCATGGTCAGGTTCTTACTAAAAACCCAGCACACACTTGACCAATCAGTACGCTGTTCATTCTGAATACTTGGATCCAGGATTGGACATTTCATCCCACCCGGATCAATTTAAAAATCTCCAGGCTCCAAGTCCCAAAAAGAACCTAAGAAAACACTGAGGAAAATTGAAAAGCCAGTTTCTTCCCTGGAGCCCTCAACCCGACTATTTGAGAATTTTGGGTCACAAACTCCTTCTAGACCCAGGCAGGGCAACGCTCTGCCACAGTTCCTATCTGCTTCTGCTCATCAATCCTCACATCTCCAAGCTCAAGTTCACTAAACCAACTTCTGGGCACTTGCGCCACTACCAAGGTCCAGGAATTGTGCAAGAGGCCACCTTCGTCATTTCAGGCTCCACAACCCAAGTGACACTTCTGCAGGTCTCCAAATTCAATTCATGTTTATCAAACCTGCTTCAAAGGTGTTTCAATTCTATAAACATCTGTAATTAGAGACTCTTTTATTGTAATGGACATATTCCTATAATCAAAATGCTTGAAGATATTTGTTAAAAGAAAGAGCCAGTGACTGCAGGATATGGTGACTAGGGTGACCACATGTCCAGGATAGCCCGGAACAGTCCCGCATTTGGCAGGTCTGTCCTGGGTCCACGGAACCTTCATTCCGAGACAATACAGTGTCCCAGAATTGCCCCCTGGGCCGATCTGATGCCCCTAAAAAGGATGCCGCGTCACAGCTGTCACTCACTGTCCTGGTGGACTCCTGGCTGGCGGGACCCGCTTATAGTAGTTCACCACCGGCCCCTGGCTCACTGCTCAAACTGGTTGCAAGCCACGGCCCACCTAGCGTCTAGCAACCAGTGACGTCACGACGAGGAGGAGAGTGATGCCCCAGCATTCAGAGCAGAGAAGGATTTAACTTCCTCCTCCTCCGTGCCTAGTGCTTAGCTCCACCCACCTTCTCCCTTTATCTTCTCCGGTTATGCAGATGAAAGATCATGAGCCACTGACTGCAGTGCAGACTGCAGAAAGGATGGTCAGCAGATGCTATGCTGGCAGAAGAGAAGGGGACATATGAGTTGACACCCTCAGAGGGATGGGAGGAGGACACATCTTTAAATATCAGGGCTGGGTTAATGCTGGAACTTGTAGTCCTTCACTTTTGGGGGGTGTGACCCCCAAAAGTGATGGACTACAGGTCCCTGCATGAAGCCCTCAGATCTGAAGATTTGACAACCTCTGGCTCCCGCGTGGGAGGAGTTACATCGGCAGCTAGCGGCGGGAGGAGCGTTCATCTTCCTGGGGCTCCGGTGTATCGGATTAGTGGCAGGCAGCGGGTGGCAAGTGATATGGCTGTGGGTGGCAAGTGGCACACTGCATCATTTGGCAGGCTATGGGTGGCAAGTAGCACACTGCATCTGGTGGCAAGCTATAGGTGGCAAGTGGCACACTGCATCTGGTGGCAGGCTAAGGGTGGCAATTGGCACACTGTATCTAGTGGCAGGCTATGAGTGGCCAGTAGCACTGCATCTAGTTGCAGACTATGGGTGGCAAGTGGCACACTTCATCTGGTGGCAAGCTATGGGTGGCAATCAACACTGCATCTGGTGGCAGGCTATGGGTGGCAAATGACAAAACCGCAGGTGGCACATGGCACACTGCATCTGGTGGCAGGATATGGGTGGCAAGTGACACTGCATCTGGTGTCAGGCTATAGGTGGCAAGTGACATGGCCGCGGGTGGCAAGTGGCACACTGCATCTGGTGGCAGGCTATGGGTGGCAAGTAGCACACTGCATCTGATGGCAGGCTTTTGGGTGGCAATTGACACTGCATCTGATGGCAGACTATGGGTGGCAAGTGGCACACTGTATCTGGTGGTAGGCTATAGGTGGCAAGTGGCACACTGTATCTCGTGGCAGGCTATGCGTAGTAAATGACATGGCTGCAGGTGGCAAATGGCACACTGCATCTGGTTGCAGGCTATTTGTGGCAACTGGCACGCTTCATCTGGTGGCAGGCTATGAATGGCAAGTGACACTGCAACTGGTGGCAGGCTATGGGTGGCAAGTGGCACACTTCATCTGGTGGCAGGCTATGGGTGGCAAGTGACACTGCATCTGGTGACAGGCTATGAGTGGCAAGTCGCACACTGCATTTGGTGGCAGACTTTGGGTGGCAAGTGACATTGCATCTGGTGTCAGTCTATAGGTGGCAAGTGACATGGCCATGGGTGGCAAGTGGCACACTGCATCTGGTGGCAGGCTATGGGTGGTAATTGGCACACTGTATCTAGTTGCAGGCTATAAGTGGCAAGTGGCACTGCATTTGGTGGGAGGCTATGGGTGGCAGGTGTAACACTGCATCTGGTGGCAGGCTTTGGGGGGCAAGTGACACTGCATCTGGTAGCAAGTGGCACTGCATTTGGTGGGAGGCTATGGGTGGCAGGTGTAACACTGCATCTGGTGGCAGGCTTTGGGTGGCAAGTGACACTGCATCTGGTAGCAGACTATGGGTGGCAAGTGACACGGCTCCCGGTAGCAAGTGGCACACTGCATCTGGTGGCAGGCTATGGGTGGCAAGGGGCACACTGCATCTGGTGGCAGGTTATAGGTGGCAAACAACACTGCATCTGGTGGCAGGTTATGAGTGGCAAGTGACACGGCTATAAGTGGCAAGTTGCACACTGCATCTAGTGGCAGGCTATTGGTGGTAAGTGGCACACTGCATCTAGTGGCAGGCTATGGGTGACAAGTGGCACTGCATCTGGTGGCAGGCTATGGGTGGTAAGTGGCACTACTCCTGGTGGCAGGTTATGGGTAGAAAGGGGCAGACTGCATCTGGTGGCAGGCTACGGCTAAAAAGTGGCACACTGCATCTGGTGGCAGGCTTTGGGTGGCAAGTGGCACACTGCATCTAGCGGCAGGCAACGGTGGCAAGTGACACGCTGCATCTATTGGCATGTAGCAGTGACAAGTGACATGCTGCATTTGGTGGCAGGCAATGGTGGCAAGTGACACGCTGCATCTGGTGGCAGGCAATGGTGGCAAGTGGCACACTTCATCTGGTGGCAGGCTATGGGTGGCAAGTGACACTGCATCTGGTGGCAGGCTATGGGTGGCAAGTGACACAGCTGCGGGTGGCACACTACATCTGGTGGCAGACTATGGGTGGCAAGTGGCACACTTCATATGGTGGCAGGCTATGGGTGGCAAGTGACACTACATCTGAGTGGCAGGCTATGGGTGGCAAGTGACACTGCTTCTGGTGACAGGCTATGGTATGGCAGGTGACATGGCTGCAGGTGGCAAGTAGCACACTGCATCTGGTGGTAGGCTATGGGTGGCAATTGGCACACTGCATCTACTGCAGACTATGAGTGGCAAGTAGCACTGCATCTGGTGGCAGGCTATGGGTGGCAAGTGGCACATTGCATCTGGTGGTGGGCTATGGCTGACAATTGACACGGCATCTGCTGGCAGGCTATAGTGTGGCATGTGACACGGCTGCAGGTGGCAAGTGGCACACTGCACCTGGTGGCAGGCTACAGGTTAGACATGGCACATTGCATCTGGCTACAAGCTATGGGTGGCAAGTGGCACACTGCATCTATTGGCAGGCGATGGTGGCAAGTGACACACTGCATCTGGTGGCAAGTGAAACCCTGCATCTGGTGGCAAGTGACACGCTGCATCTGATGCCAGGCAACAGTGGCAAGTAACAAGCTGCATCTGGTGGCAGGCGACGGTGGTATGCTGCATCTGGTGGCAAGTGACAAGCTCAGGGTTCCCACTGATTCTGCATTATAGTGAGTTGAACTACAGTATTTCATTTTAAATTCCAATGTAGTAATAGTAATGATGTGATTTGATCTGCCTGACACCATATAAAGCATGACGTCGGGATGATTTAAGCGACAAAAAAAACCCAGAAGAGGGGGTGTTCCTGAGCGGCAGTTTGGAAATGTGGTCACCCTAATAGTGACAGAATAAACTGATCAGTTTGATGGCCAACATTATTCAACCCATTTCCTCTGAACCCATTTTCAGGTCATTCTGGACATATCTTTCTCTTTCTATCAGCATGCTTCTTCTCAGAACATGAAGTGACTAGTTTTTTATGCTGCTACTTCCTTCACTCTCCGGCTCTGCTAAACAGGGATGCAAGAGGCTGTTACCAGTCCAAGTTTGGGTCCTCATACTGCTTGCATTTTACAAATACAGTACATTTAAGAATGTTCTATTGATTACTTAGTTGCATTAATGTGTGTCTTTTATATCTACCTAAAATTCAGCACATACAGTGTCTGACAAAAGTGAGTACACCCTTCACGTTTTTGTAAATATTTATTATATCTTTTCATGTGACAACACTGAAGAAATTACACTTTGCTACAATGTAAAGTAGTGAGTGTACAGCTTGTATAACAGTGTAAATTTGCTGTCCCCTCAAAGTAACTCAACACACAGTCATTAATTTCTAAACCGCTGGCAACAAAAGTGAGTACACCCCTACGTAAAAATGTCCAAATTGGGCCCAATTAGCCATTTTCCCTCCCCGGTGTCATGTGACTTGTTAGTGTTACAAGGTCTCAGGTGTGAATAGGGAGCAGGTGTGTTAAATTTGGTGTTATCGCTCTCACTCTCTCATGCTGGTCACTGGAAGTTCAACATGGCACCTCATGGCAAAGAACTCTCTGGGGATGTGAAAAAAAGAATTGTTGCTCTACATAAAGATGGCCTAGGCTATAAGAAGATTGCCAGGACCCTGAAACTGAGCTGCAGCATGGTGGCCAAGTAGTTTAACAGGACAGGTTGCACTCAGAACAGGCCTCGCCATGGTTGACCAAGGAAGTTGAGTGCACATGCTCAGTGTCATATCCAGAGGTTGTCTTTGGGAAATAGACGTATGAGTGCTGCCAGCATTGCTGCAGAGGTTGAAGGGGTGGGGGGTCAGCCTGTCAGTACTCAGACTATACGCCACACACTGAATCAAATTAGTCTGCGTGGCTGTGGTCCTAGAAGAAAGCCTCTTCTAAAGATAATGTACCAGAAAGCCCGCAAACAGTTTGCTGAAGACAAGCAGACTAAGGACATGGATTACTGGAACCATGTCCTGTGGTCTGATGAGACCAAGATAAACTTGTCTGGTTCAGATGGTGCCAAGTGTGTGTGGCGGCCACCAGGTGAGGAGTACCAAGACAAATGTGTCCTGCCTACAGCCAAGCATGGTGGTGGGAGTGTCATGGTCTGGGGCTGCATGAGTGCTGCCGGCACTGGGGAGCTACAGTTCTTTGAGGGAACCATAAATGCCAACATGTACTGTGACATACTGAAGCAGTGCATGATCCCCTCCATTCGGGACTGGCCTGCAGGGCAGTATTCCAACGATATTAACAACGACCCCAAACACACCTCCAAGACGACCACTGCCTTGCTAAAGACGCTGAGGGTAAAGGTGATGGACCAAGCATGTCTCCAGACCTCCAGTCTCCAGACGTAAACCCTAATGAGCATCTGTGGGGCATCCTCAAACGGATAGGTGGAGGTGCGCAAGGTCTCTAATATCCACCAGCTCTGTGAAGTCGTCATGGGGGAGTGGAAGAGGACTTCAGTGGCAACCTGTGAAGCTCTGGTGAACTCCATGCCCAAGAGGGTTAAGGCAGTGTTGGAAAATATTGGTGGCCACACAAAATATTGATACTTTGGGCCCATTTTGGACATGGTCATTTAGGAGTGTACTCACTTTTGTTGCCAACAGTTTAGACATTAATGGCTGTGTGTTGAGTTATTTTGAGGGGACAACAAATTTACACTTTTATACAAGCTGTACACTCACTACTTTACATTGTAGCAAAGTGTCAATTCTTCAGTGTTATCACATGAAAAGATATAATAAAATATTTACAAAAATGTGAGGGTGTACTTACTTTTGTGAGATACTGTAAATGTTCAATAAGGCGTGAATGTGGTCAAGAAATCACAGTGCTCTTTTGGCAATGAGTTCATCTATCGATCTCCAAAGAAGACTAGCATGATATAGTTCAGTCATAATTCAGCCTTACTAATTATTCCTGGACTGAGATGGTATAATAGACATAGATCATGTAAATCATGGTTTCTAATCTTTATTTTCTTGGCCGTTCGTACAAATCTCACTTAGATTATCCTCTCATCATGTCAGCTGCTAGAAAGTGACATTGCAACAGTCCCATTGAGTGATCACTCAGAGGGGAGTCTACATTCAGAGCCATTCAAAGTTATGTAAAAACAGCAAGCGTGTCAAACGTAAGAAAGAGATCCATCAGTTTTTAGCTTCCAGTAATGTTTTCATTCACTACATTTCACAGGGATAGTCTTCTTGCACACATTTTTATTTAATAATAATTTTCCTATTTTTATGTTCAATTCACAAGTATAAATATCTCTTACTGAACGCCTCATAGTAACACATGACACATTTACTACAGTAAACCTGTTGTCACATCAAACAGCTAGCATCTTTTTTAACCATTAACCACTTTACCACCGGAGGATTTTCCTGCTTAACGTCCAGGCCACTTTTTGCAACTTGGCACTGCGCGACTTTAGCTGACAATTGCGCAGTCACCCAAACTAAATTTACGTCCTTTTTTTCCACAAACAGAGCTTTCTTTTGGGGGTATTTGATCACCGCTGCGCTTTTCATTTTTTGCAATATTAATAAAAAAAGAGCGAAAATTGACATTTTCTACTTTGACAGTTAAAAAATATCCAATATATTAAATTTTTGTCATATATTGAGGCCAAAATGAATTTAGCTACATGTCTTTGACAAAAAAATTCTCAATGAGCGTATTAAGACCGGAAGATTTTACCCCATTCCTGAGCAGGCTATGTTTTGTGATTCGGCACTGCGTTACTTTAATGGACAATTGCGCGGTCGTGCGACGCTGTGCCCAAATTACATTTATGTCCTTTTTTTCCCCACAAATAGAGCTTTCTTTGGTGGTATTTGATCACCTGTGCAATTTTTAATTTTTGAAAAGAGAGACAATTTTGAAAAACAAAACAATATTTTTTACATTCTGATATATAACATTCCCAAAAAAAAAATTTATAAATCAAAATTTTTTAACATTTTAGGCCAATTTGTTTTCTGCTACATATTTTTGGTAAAAAAAATCCCAATAAGTGTATTTTGATTGGTTTGCGCAAAAGTTATTGCGTTTACTAACTACGGGAAAGATTTGTCATTTTTATTGTTTATTTTATTTTACTAGTAATGGCGGCGATCTGCGATTATTTTTTGCCGGATTGCAGCATTACGGCAGACAGATCGGACCCGACTGACATTTTTGACACTTTTGGGGGTACCAGTGACATTACTACAGTAATCAGTGCTATAGATATGCACTGTTATTGTAATAATGACACTGGCAGGGAAGGGGTTAACACTGTTGGTGATCAAGGGGTTAAATGTATGCCTCATGCTTACTGACGTGTGTGGGGGGAGGGGTTTGTGTGACAGAGACAGAGAGCGTAGGTTCAGCTATGCTGAATCCTGTAATCTGTCACTGTCTGTCACATAGGAGATCCGCCCGCTTTGTTTACACAAGCGGGTGGATTTCCTCACTCGATCCCCAACGAAAGGGGAAGAGCGGCGGTGATTACCGCCTCTCCTCCCCTGGCCCGACTCCCACTGCGTCTGAATACAGTCGGAGCGAGCTGGGGAGAGTCTGATGACGTAGGTCTACGTCGCTAGACGGTAACGAGCCACTTTGCCGCAGTAGCAGCCCAGTGAGCGGTCGGCAAGTGGTTAAAGTGGACCTTGCATGAAAATGCTTTAAAAACATATCTAACCCAAAAAAACTAAAATGTAATATATTGCAGATTATATATGTGTCCTTAGATAAGGTGAGCACATTAGCTTTTTCATAACTTTTGAAAGGCTAGACTTTGAACGTGTCTGTCTTTCCTCATCTCCATTACATGATGGATCAATAGGACTAGTTGTTTACAGAAGAGAGGTAGCATTGTTTAAGCTGACACTTTTTAGATCACAGGAAGTTGCAAGGACACTGTATTTCTGGAAAGATCAACAAGTATTCTTGTGCTTGCTTAGAATGTTCTTAAAAAAAAAGAAGACTATGGCAGCCACCACATCTAAGGGCTGGAAAGCTGCAATAAAGCTGGAAAGCTGCCCCCCCCCCCCTCAAAAAATGAAAATAATGGAACAATAACCACTAATTAAACAAATTAATTATGAGGAATATTAAACACTTTGGAAAAAAATAATATAAAGCTTGTATTATATGAGTTACAGGGGCATTACTTGGCGTGCATTTTGCAGGATCATGGAGGAATTAAGGAAAGAAAGTCTCATGAGTCAATGCTCCAGCAATTTGCAGGAGCACATTTTTGCAGGATCTTGCATCCTTACCTTTCAGAGGATCATAAAAGTAAACCAGTGACATCACTCCCACTTAGCTAAGCCCTAGGGAATATGTGTATTTTATCTACTAATGTTAGAAGCAGTACCTAATTCCTCCCTGCCTTCCACCTGTTTTCACCCTCCTTACATACATGTTATACTGGGTTTCTTCTACCAAAACATACTCACCTGCCCAGCAAATCAAGCATTGCTGTGATCTGCTGTTCCTGTGTCAGAACCTCCATCCCAAGCTATCATCTTGGTCCTTTACAGCCAACCGCCTCTTTCAGGTTTAGGCAGCTTGGCCCTCGATGATGCACAGGGCTGCTGTTAGAAATCATGGGGACCCATAAAACCTACCTGCCAGGCCCCCCCCCCCCCCCGGGCTGAAAGCGACTGAGGACATGGATTTATCAGTCCCTTTCTCTACAGCCCCAGCTGCACAGGTGAATGAAAAGGAAGCACTCCGAGACTTCCTGCTCATTCACAAACTGAAGCTTAGTAAACACAGTTTACTATGCTTCAGTGATGAATGGACACAGAAGTGATTGGTGTTGATAGCTCACTGCGTTCTTTCAGGAAAAGAAGGGACCAGTAAATGACATCCCCCTGTGTGCCCACAGCTGCCAGCGGGAGAAGATGGAAACCGCCAGCACTGCGGGGGAAAGGGGCACACAGGGGAACCCAGGCAGCAGATAGAAAGGGCGCATGTGCTACAACAAATCTCCTTGCAATCCTCTTGCAGTGCAGCCGTGGTAAGAAAGAGGAGGAGAAGTCGATTGGACACAGAAGTGATTGGTATCGATCACTCACTGTGTTCATTCAGGAAAGGAAGGAACCAGTAAATGACTTCCCCTTGTGTGCCCACAGCTGCCAGTGATCCTCTTCTGTCTTCCACTCTAGTGCCAGCACTGGAGTGGGAGAGAGAAGAGGATCGGTGTCTGCAATAAGACAGTACAGCCAGCCCTCCTGCTCAGCAGGTGCATGGACGCCCCTTTTAAACTGATAGGCCCCCGGCCCAGTACAGGAGGGCTGGCTGTACTGCCTTATCAGCGGCCCTGATGATGCATGCAGCTCCTCCAGGCCTTTCCCCTCTGCCGCTTTGTGACTGGGCTCCTGCAGCCTCCTGAGATATGTGAAGAGGTTCAGATCTGATATCAGAGGGCTGCTGGAACAGGACATGTCATTCTGGCCTTAGTCACTATGGCGACAGGGGATGTACTGCCAAAAAAATCCTACACAAGAAATACCCCCCACTAAAAAAATAGCTATTTATATTACAGAGGTGGGAGCAATGCCAGGCACTGCAAGCTTTAAACTTGCCCGTGCAGTCGAATATACTCATATGAAAATCACTTCTTCAATTTCTCAAAATTCCTATTGTAAAAGATCAATAAGCAGTGCTAGTTTTAGGAAAATACATGAAAGTCACACAGTTCTCATGCAAGGAGCAATACCTTCCCCAATAAAAATACAGGCCGGTTGGGACTATGAGAACCTTTTTTGTGCATTCTGTGCTGTCTAAAGGCAGATTGGCGAAAGATCTTAGCTACAGGAATCTGAAGTGATATGTCTGTTTGTTTGGGAGAAATCACGTTCTGTCATCATCCCAGTATCAATTTGGTTTTTCTTGTCTCAGCTTTGAATGAGCAAAAACAACTTAGAGGACTGTGCTGACAGCCAAAAATGTGTGAAGAAATGCCTGTCGATACACTCCCCGTTGCTTGTTGAAAGGTACTTTCCTTGGTGGCTGCACACAAGCTTTTAGTATGCAAAGAAAGACTTCTAGGGCTCAAAGGAACAGGAATACAAAAGGTGGTCAGCACAGGCCTACAAGACATGTTTTTCTAAGGATGATCTGACATCTCAGTGTTTCAGCTAAAATAATAACCTAAGAGTAGGAAGAGATAGTACAAATACTGAAGCTGTTAATAAACGGCAACTGTTTCCTATCACCCACACTTGTACATTTTCCACTACTGGCACAGTTTTTATCTTTAATGAGAATGTAATTTTTTAAATATTTCCTCTGTGTTCAGATGCAATGTGTTCAGGAGGTAAAAAAATACACCTTAGAAATATTTTCTCATTTTTAACCCGATAAATGTAATAACACTTACACTCCGGCCACTTTATTAGGTACACCTGTTCAATTGCTTGGTAACAAAAATGCGCTAGTCTTTTTTTCCTGGCTCTATACATATGTAGTACATCTACTGTCAACCAGCAGCATTTTCTGTTGACCCTTACCATCTGATTTAGATTCTCCTATCCAAAGGTGGCACCCTGGACGCTTGATTATATACAAACCCGATTCCAAAAAAGTTGGGACACTGTACAAATTTGAATAAAAACAGAATGCAATGATGTGGAAGTTTCAAATTTCAATATTTTATTCAGAATACAACATAGATGACATATCAAATGTTTAAACTGAGAAAATGTATAATTTTAAGGGAAAAATAAGTTTATTTTAAATTTCATGGCATCAACACATCTCAAAAAAGTTGGGACAAGGCCATGTTTACCGCTGTGTGGCATCCCCTCTTCTTTTTATAACAGTCTGCAAACGTCTGGGGACTGAGGAGACAAGTTGCTCAAGTTTAGGAATAGGAATGTTGTCCCATTCTTGTCTAATACAGGCTTCCAGTTGCTCAACTGTCTTAGGTCTTCTTTGTCGCATCTTCCTCTTTATGATGCACCAAATTTTTCTATGGGTGAAAGATCTGGACTGCAGGCTGGCCATTTCAGTACCCGGATCCTTCTTCTACGCAGCCATGATGTTGTAATTGATGCAGTATGTGGTCTGGGATTGTCATGTTGGAAAATGCAAGGTCTTCCCTGAAACAGACGACGTCTGGATGGGAGCATATGTTGTTCTAGAACTTGGATAAACCTTTCAGCATTGATGGTACCTTTCCAGATGTGTAAGCTGCCCATGCCACACGCACTCATGCAACCCCATACCATCAGAGATGCAGGCTTCTGAACTGAGCGCTAATAACAACTTGGGTTGTCCTTGTCCTCTTTAGTCCGGATGACATGGCGTCCCAGTTTTCCAAAATTTTGATTCGTCTGACCACAGAACAGTTATCCACTTTGCCACAGACCATTTTAAATGAGCCTTGGGCCAGAGAAAACGCCTGTGCTTCTGGATCATGTTTAGATATGGCTTCTTTTTTGGCCTATCGAGTTTTAGATGGCAACGGCGAATGGCACGGTGGATTGTGTTCACCGACAATGTTTTCTGGAAGTATTCCTGAGCCCATGTTGTGATTTCCATTACAGTAGCATTCCTGTATGTGATGCAGTGCCGTCTAAGGGCCCGAAGATCACAGGCATCCAGTATGGTTTTCCGACCTTGACCCTTACGCACAGATTTTGTTCCAGATTCTCTGAATCTTTGGATGATATTATGTACTGTAGATGATGATAACTCCAAACTCTTTCAAATTTTTCTCTGAGAAACTCCTTTCTGATATTGCTCCACTATTTTTCGCCACAGCATTGGGGGAATTGGTGATCCTCTGCCCATCTTGACTTCTGAGAGACACTGCCACCCTGAGAGGCTCTTTTTTTACCCAATCATGTTGCCAATTTATCTAATAAGTTGCAAATTGGTCCTCCAGTTCTTCCTTATATGTACACTTAACTTTTCCGGCCTCTTATTGCTACCTGTCCCAAATTTTTTGGAATGTGTAGCTCTCATGAAATCCAAAATGAGCCAATATTTGGCATGACATTTCAAAATGTCTCACTTTCAACATTTGATATGTTATCTATATTATATTGTGAATAAAATATAAGTTTATGAGATTTGTAAATTAGTCTGTTCTTTTTTTTACTCACAATTTGTACAGTGTCCCAACTTTTTTGGATTTGGGTTTGTACTTTCTCAATGACACCTGTTTAATTGCTTGGTAACACAAATTGCTAATCAGCCAATCACATAGCAGCAACTCATTGCATTTAGGCATCCAGACATGGTGAAGACAACTTGCTGAAGTTTAAACCAAGCATCAGAATGGGGAAGAAAGAGAATTTAGTGACTTTGAACATGGCATGGTTGTTGGTGCCAGACAGCCTGGTCTGATAATTTCAAAAACTGCCGATCTACTGGGATTTTCATGCACAACCATCTCTACAGAGAATGGTCCGAAAAAGAGAATATATCCAGTTGTGTGGACCAAAATGCCTTGTTGATTTCAGATGTCAGAGGAGAATGGGCAGAATGGTTTGAGATGATAGAAAGGCAACAGTAACTAAAATAACAACTTGTTACAACCAAGGTATGCAGAATACCATCTCTGAATGTACAACACATGGAACCTTGAAGCAAATGGGCCACAGCAGCAGAGGACCACACCGGGTGCCACTCCTGTCAGCTAAGAACAGGAAACTGAGGTTACAATTCGCACAGGCTCACTAAAATTAGACAACAGAAGATTGCCTGGTCTAATGAGTCTCGATTTCAGCTGTGACATTCAGGTGGTAGGGTGGAAGGGTCAGAATTGGACGTAAAACAACATGAAAGCATGGATCCATCCTGTTTTGTATCAACAGTTCAGGTAGTGGTGTAATGGTGTGGGGGATACTTTCTAGGCACACTTTGGGCCCCTTAGTACCAATTGAGCATTGTTTAAATGCCACGGCCTGCTTGAGTATTGCTGCTGACCATGTCCATCCTTTTATAACTACAGTGTACCCATCTTCTGATGGCTCCATCCAGCAGGATAATGCATCATGTCACAAAGCTCAAATCATCTCAAACTGGTTTCTTGAACATGACAATGAAGTCACTGTACTCCAATGGCCTCCACAGTCACCAGATCTCAATCTAATAGAGCACCTTTGGGATGTGGTGGAATGGGAGATTCACGTCATAGACGTGCAGCTGACAAATCTGCATGCTATCATGTCAATATGGACCAAAATCTTTGAAGAATGAGTGTTTCAGGTGTTTCCAACACCTTGTTGAATCTACGCCATGGGGAATTAAGGCAGTTCTGAAGGCAATAGGGGCTCCAACCCAATATATCTAAAGTGCACCTAATAAAGTGGCCGGTGAGTGTATATCCTCCCATAACAAGCTCTAATATGAAACAATTACACATTAAGTTTAAATCCAGAAATAGTGTTGGAAAATTGTTCAACAATGTCTAGTATAAGACCCTGATCTTAGGTTAAAATATATTGATAAGGACCTATCATACCCCTCACAAGCTTTTCCGATGGCAAAGAAGGGACTCCCCCTTTGTGTGCGACATGTGAGGTTGACACAAAGGGCCTTATTCATATGCTTTACAAATTCCCCGAATTTTTTTGATACTTGAAACCTATTTTGCATGCCATTAATACAATTTTTCTGCACTGATTTACAACCTGACCCAACTACTTGTGTATTAGATTGGCTGGATGAAAATCAGCATACGTTAAACACATATACAGCTATTACTTGCCTAATATTTATAATATGTAAACTTATAGTGAAAAAATGGATTTTACCAGCCCCCATCTTATACTGTATATAATAAATGCCTCTCTGTTGAGGGAAAAAATGGTGCACCCAGCATAGGGGTTGTCCTAATAAATGTTTAAAAAATGTAAAATAAATGAGACACAGGGATAGCTCCTATACAGATAATGTTTGATAGATTATTAAGCTAAATTTGATACTCTTTTCCTCTGGTATCATAGGCCTTATATACTTTTTGAGTGCAAATGAATCACATAATATTAAAATAAATACACATGCTACAGATTTGATGAATTATATCTGTGTTTATTGTGTCACACGATTGTACAGTATAAGGAAGGCCAGTCCTAATATTGGATTCATCTCTTTATTACAATGCATATCGAAAGTTGTAGAATTTAAACAATATAAAAAACTATAGAAGATGGTTAATGCTCTTGGTATTAAGATACTAGCGACTTAATGGTTTATAGTCACATGATATTGTATACTAAATATCTGTCTACATATTTATAATGGCAACTGTACATTGAGCATATGGTATATCTCCAACCATGTTTTAAAAATTGTAAAGAATAATAATATATCAATGAATACATACCAACAACCCCTCCAATATCATCTAATAAAACTGTTGCATGGAAATGAAGAGCAATAAATGTATCATTGTTATGGCACTATACAGGGCAGCCACAGTTTTTGGCCTGGGCCCCCTGGGCCCCCCCCCCCCAGGCCTGACCACCAACATTCCACAGGGCCCACCTACCGTGTCGTTGTCCTCCTACAGTCCCATGTCCTCCTGCATTCCATGTCCTCTTCCTCCTCCAGTCCCATCTTCTCCATCCCAGGAAAATAAAGGTGAATGGTTCTAATAAATGCCGCCCCTCCTGTCCAGGGGTGAACAACTGGAGAACAGGAGAGGGCAGGGCCTACAGCTGTGTGTGAGGGCTAGTGAAGGACAGGACCCACAACATAGAGCCAGTCTGCAAGGGAACGGCGGAGCATACAATTGAATGGCATTGCGAGGACAGGTGGCAACCATACCCTGTTTGGGGCCCCTCGTACATGTGTACGGGCTGTACCCCCCTGATGGCGGCCCTGGCACTATAGAGCTGAATGCTGAAAGTAGAAGTAAATTGTACCTCAGGCAAAGTACCAATGGACAAATGGCTCCACGTATTTCATGGCAAGAATCACTTCATCATAAGTTACTGCTCTTGACAAAGGCATCTTGCCACAAAGTTAAAACCCATCCACAGGCACACTTGGGCTAACGATGCTGCCAGCTATTAGGCAATGTTTGTGACTGACAAATGGGAAACGCTAATTAGAGATTCTGCGAAGGAAGAGAGGGGGTCACTGAGATCTCTTGTTCACCAACTCTAGTAAGAGTAAGATAATGT
The DNA here is from genome assembly GCF_965119305.1 of Pelophylax lessonae. Lineage (NCBI taxonomy): Eukaryota > Metazoa > Chordata > Amphibia > Anura > Ranidae > Pelophylax > Pelophylax lessonae. The sequence goes on from NC_138772.1 coordinate 134,705,636, forward strand.
AAGGTGGCCTAGTAGAAAAGTGGTTGTATAACCATACTTGATTTTGTTTCATACTAGACTATTACAATTTAGTGCCCCCCTCAACACTAAAATAGATTTTAAAAGTAGAAGAAACAAAACAATGATAAAAAAATGTGCATATAGAGTTTTGCTTTCAGTTAGAATGTGTCAAGATCTAGAAGACTTCCAACCAATTCTGAGGATAGATTGCACTGATGTCTGCATTATGTCCTCTAGTCAGCCTGATACTAACAGGGAGACATTTGCTCACATTACCATAAGCCAGGGGTGTCCAAACTTTTTCAAAGAGGGCCAGACTTGATGAAGTGAACATGCGTGAGGGCCGACCATTTTGCCTGACATTTGAACCATTAAAATTAAATACAAATTAACTATTTTATGCAAAGTTTATTGCAAACGATTTGGATGACAAATCTAAACAGTTGTTAAATCACTCTGCCTTTCATATCTGAAGGCCAGATGAAAAAATAATAAAAACAGGAAGCTGAAATATATGTCAGGAACATTGTAAAGTACATATTATTGGTAACAAAGGTTGTCTGTCAACTTTTAAGTTCAAATAAAATGAACAGAAACATAACACCAAGTATACATGTTGTGTCCAAATATATTTATAACCGATTTAGACCAACTGACATTAACTGATATTTTACAATGTATTCATCTCTATTGAAAAAAAAAAACTTGCCTGCACTAATGTGAAGGGTGAAACTGAGATCTGGACTGCAGCACATAGGCTAGGTCTGGTTCAAAGGCAGTGGTTTTGATGCGAAAAATGTCACGCAGGTGAGAGTCACTTAGTCTTGTCCTCACGAGGTTCTTGTTAAAGTTCATAGCACAGAATGTCTTCTCACACAAATATGTTGAGCCAAATAAGCGCAGCATTTTCTTAGCCAATTGTCCAATCTCTTGAAACCGGCTCCAGTTGGCAGTAAATGTTCACAAGAGAGAAGGCCAGGGTCCCCCTCCCAATATAGATACTCCTTAGTTAGAGCAGGCCAGGGCCCCCCTCCCATTAAAGATCCGCCTTAGAGCAGGCCAGGGTCCCCCTCCCAATATAGATCCCCTTAGAGCAGGCCAGGGTCCCCCTCCTATTATAGATCCCCTTAGAGAAGGCCAGGGTCCCCCTCCCATTATAGATCCCCTTAGAGCAGACCAGGGCATATCCCTCCCCCATAGAAAAGATCAGACCCATAGTGAATACTGTAGTGAGTGACTCTGTCTTGACTTCAAGACAGTTCTCTTCTTACTTCGCCTACCTTAGGCTGTTGTCTCGAGTCCTCTGGTCCAGCCTCTTTCTTCAGTCTCCAAGAATGTATTCCTCCAGAGTCCAAATCTTCCCTTGTTCCAGTTCTCTTCTCGAGCTTTGGCGGCGGCGCTGCAGTGCACAGTCGACTAGTCCACTCCTCAGTCTCAGTCCCTCCCCCAGCCAGGGCCCAGAGATCACTCCGCACTCTGCAGCTGCGCAGTCGCGTGTCTCCCACCGCCACCACTTCACTTGTGGGCGGCGCTGGCCAGATAGAGCCGAGAAGGGGCGGAGCGGGACTCGGTAGGACTCGGGAGCGGCCAAGCTGAGCTGCCGAGGGAGGCCAGAGACGACGAGGCCCCCCCCCCCCCCAAATCATTGCATCGGCATCGGGGCGGGGATGTGACGAGTCTCAGAGAGACATTGAGAAAAGTTAGCAGTGCCCCTGGGGCCATATTAAACTGAAGCATGTGCCGCAACTGGCCCGAGGGCCGGACTTTGGACACGACTGCCATAAACCATTATTACGGTAGTACTTTCTGGATATGTGTCAGTGACTACAGTCTTTGGTAATCTGCTAGCCAACCATAAAACTTCAAATTCATGTTTTTTTACTTTGTGAAATGCCTTGTTTGTAAACCTGTTACACATATGGCTAATAAAAACGCTGGAGTAAAAAAATAAAGGTTATAACTGAAGCTGCTATCTTTAATTATGAGTAAACTAGCAGGTTTTGATCACCTGCTGGCTTGGGTAAAATGTTTTGGCCTGAGAGACAACAAACCTCCCATTTCTTGGTAGGGATGGCTTTTGAAGGCCTAAACAAAGCGTGCTAAGATGATTCAGTAATTAGTGGTCAGGGTGAAATTTGAGTGTTGTCTTAAAGAACATGATTTGTTGTAGGATACCTTTTTACCCATATATGGGATTGTACACCCCATTAACACCCATCATACCATAAGAACATACCTAAAATATAAAATAAACACACAACAAGGATTGTGGAAGAGTTTAGGCCGCGGCCCCTTTATTGGGTTTAAAACAATTTTAATTATGAAATGAACTTTAACTTTTAATACCAAACAGAACCGCTGTTAACCATTAACAGACCAACATGCTTAGTCACTAAGACTCAAGCAGCAATATCTTATACCAACCAAATAACAGTTTACCAACCACTGTCCACCCACAAAGTGGGCGACATTACCCAAAAAGATTGACTTTCAATATCAAACAGAACTGTCGTTAATAACAGACTAGCATGCTTAGTCACTACGACTCAAGCAGCAATATCTTATACCAATAACAGCGTACCAACCACTGTCCACCCACAAAGTGGGCAACGTTACCCACATAAAGGTGGACCGCGACGAGGGGAAATAACAAAGGGGGAGGGAGGGTGGGAGAGCAGGTTAAAATATCCAGAAGGAAGGCTGAGGAGAATCCCAGCGGTGAGTCCAGCTGACAGACCTGAGGTAAATTCTGACTCCGCCCAGTGACAGGAGAGGATATAAGTAAAAGGTTACACTCATTGGCTAGATGTTTCCCGCCAAAAGATTTGTCACCAATACAGTGCTCAGCAGCTGAGGTAAATCTTCCTAGCAACAGCAGGCATCTTGTCACCTGAAACAGAAAACAAAAAGAACCAGCAAAGCAGCCATAGAGAGACATGTACTTAATCAACATAGACCTCTATTAAAAGTAAAATTTATTTATAAAACAAATGGGTGTTAGGGATGACAATCCCATGGGGCCACTTCTCTATTTTATTCTTTCGTGGCCCTAACATGGGATTGTACACCCCATTAACACCCATCATACCATAAGAACATACCTAAAATATAAAATAAACACACAACAAGGATTGTGGAAGAGTTTAGGCCGCGGCCCCTTTATTGGGTTTAAAACAATTTTAATTATGAAATGAACTTTAACTTTTAATACCAAACAGAACCGCTGTTAACCATTAACAGACCAACATGCTTAGTCACTAAGACTCAAGCAGCAATATCTTATACCAACCAAATAACAGTTTACCAACCACTGTCCACCCACAAAGTGGGCGACATTACCCAAAAGCCAGGTTATCAACCTGGCCCCACCCCACCACCGCGGCCTAAACAATCACTCTTTACAATCCAGGACTGAAAATGCAATTACCAATATTGGAGAAAATTTACTAAAACCATACCACCCAAATTTCTGAAATTCTAAAGAGGGACACCCTTTTACACAGTAAGTAGAAAAGAACACATCCCTGGTTACAGGGACCTCAAAGATCTAATATGCAGAAAATAATTGACTAAACAAAACAAGTGCTTTTTTCTTACCTGTACTTTTCAACAATAATGGCCCTCCAAAATAACAAATGCAGTAATCTAGAGGCTGGATAAAAATTTTAGTGCAGCATAACACCTTTGGCAGTAAAACTGTACATTTTGTATAGAGATGTATACATCAGACCAAAACGAGAGACAACTGAAACTGCATGAGAGACAGAGGGATTTGGTCGCAAAGGAATGAAGGTTGGGCTCTATGCCAAACACTGCTAGATCTCTGATGAAACTCTTCAGTTCACAACAGAGAAAAATAAAGTCACTAATAATGAGTATACAGGAAATCAGCATATTAATTAATGCACATTTTGTGGTAACTTTACCATGAACTGAAGCCCAGGCCAAGAAAACCATTAATTGTAGACAAATCGGTTCCCTTTTACTTAGAAGGTCTAATATTTTGAATCCACCTAAATCATTCCCTTCCAGGTGAACAACAAGGATATCCAACACAGTTCACTTGCAAATAGGGAACATGAGCATCCCCATATACCCTGTAGGAGAGCTGTAATTTTAACAGGAGGAAAAATAAAATCCTCTGCACTAGAAAACATATGAATATCAACTATTCATACTATTAATGTATTTTATATATTAATATTATAAAAGATGGGGACGCGCGTAATAAATGCAAAGAGCAGGACGGACATAAAGAGCAGGGCACCCATCTATGTCCTGATGCACTCCCTATGTAGCAGCTGTATATCCTGCACCATCAACATCTTTTATGAACAGATTTAAATTATGATTCTGATAGAGGAGAGCCATTTACATGGAACAGAAAAAGAAAGGAAAGCCTTGCGAATAGTCAAAATTGCTGAATCAGCTCTATTGGGCAATGCGAATGGCCTAATGCAAGAAGTGATAACTACCTATCTTTGTCTTGCTAATCCGATTCTGCAAACACTGACCAGCAAGTTTACAAATTACCTCAACTGACCAGACTGAACGGAATGGGAAAGCAGTTCTGTTTTATATGCAGAAGAAGAGATTGATTCCATAGCAGTGGTGAAAATACATGTCATGTATTCAATTTGTGACCCAATAGCAGCATATAAACATAGCTTCTAAAGTCTGTTTCAGGACTTCTTACCAAAAGCGAGAATTATATTCAAAGTCATTGTGTCTCAAACTAACAGTTTTGATGAAGAAGAGTGGAAACAACCACTTTGATACATGTCATATAAAGGCCAAAAGAGTTCTGAAAAGTCCTAAAAGGAGATGCAACCAGTGGCATAGATAATGTAGGTTGTTATTAGCAAGGGAATTGAATTTCAAATTGCATATAACTGCATGCAAAAAACAAACTGGTGGTAACTGGTGTCCTGAAACACTTGGAGCAAGGCAAACAAAGCATCTGCTATTAAATGTTTTGCTACCCTGAAAATCTCTTATTTTAACCTAAATATAAAATGAAGGCCAAGAAGGACCGGATATCCTAGACAGTTAATTGCATAACAATGCTATTCTAACAATCACCACTAAGAGGTTCTGGAAGCTGAACTGCTGGTACCAAAGTGCCACATCCACAACAACAAGGAAGAGCCCAAGTGAACAAAATTCTTAGGGATACTGTGAAAATACAATATTCTGGTCAAAATGCTGAACACTATTTACCAGAGCAGAAATGACCACATTCAATAGATTCTGTTGCATTTGTAGACAACAGAAAATGCTAATCTAAAACAAATTCTGACCTGCCACATAGAGCTAACATTTTAAGTTGAAATAAATTTGCGCCAAAACCAGTAGATACTCTTTAACCTTCTAACATAACCAACATGGTGTCAATAAGGGAATTAAAGGCCTGAGATGACAAGCACCCATCCCACTAGTAAAATTCTGCTCATAGGCATAATGTGTGATATAAACACCAAAAAAAACAAAAACTGAATCACATAAACAGTATACTAATTTCCGATAAGGTGGTTCTGAATAGATACATTGTCTTTTGTAGGAGTCTAAAACTCTCTCCTGGCATATCCTATACCAACATCCAGGTAATAAACGTGAAACAAGGCAGAACTGTGATTCAGCATACAAAGGGACATGATATGTTGCATTAACCATCAAACTGGAAGACCAGGGGATCACTTTCCCCATGCCTACTGGACTCTGGCTTTGAGAACAAACTTCCTTGCAGCACTATAGTAGAAATGCACCGTGATTTACTAAAAGAAAAGCAGAGCCCTGTACTGAATTGAGAAGGAGCATTGGAGAATGCACATCTCTGTGGCTGAGCCCCAAAGGGGTAATTTAGCTTCACAATTGAATCTTCATCCTGCTTATCAGGAAAATACATTTGAGATGAAGCGGGAAGAGAATGACCAGGGAGTTATAAGCTCCAGACCAAAAGCAAAGAATAAAGAAAAAAAAATGTAATGTCAGATTTGACTAACAGGGCATCTGGCCCAAATGGTCTAATCACAAAAAGAGCAAAATATACTGTAGATTTAGATATATCAATAAGAATAGGCTATCAGCATTAGATCAATAAAGAAAAAGAACACTTAGAAACTGACAAATGATTAAACTCATTGGACTCTTCAGGAATCACAGACAAGAGGTGATAACCTAAATAAACCAAATGGAGGAATTATATGAGGCAGGATCCTCTCTTCATAAATTTCTTTTGAAAATGATAAAACACAATCATGCCTACATGTCATGTTCTGTGACACATTGTGTACTGTATGTGCACTGCTCTTTTACTTTTCCTAATAAAACAAAGTGGGAAAACTCTATAGCTATAAAAACACAACATCAGGCAACTCCTTCACAGATGTAAAACTGACAACCCTTAAACGCCCTAATTTCTGAAAAGGAAGTAAATTCAACCCTCAGACAAGCCAATGAGGATAAACTGACTGATTAGCCTGCTAGGCACATATGTAACCACGCAATCTCCCCTAACAATCACTGATATAATAACAATGACAGCCTTGAACCCTGACATGCTGTATACTGGAAAGAAGCACTAACTAGTCTAGCGCAGTACCTGCAATAATTGCTGCAAATGAACACACAACAAAACATTTCACAGGTCAGAAAAGTGATAAGTGAAATGTAACTTAAAGCACTAGAGACGGGAGAGTGAACAGGAAGGGGTGACTAAAGAGCACACTAAGCAGGGAAGACACTGACACTGAGGAGACTGAAACAGACAGAACAGTGATGTCTGTGTACATTCCCAGCCCTCAGAGCCTTCACTCACCCCTAGCCTGTGATGATGATGATGATGAAGGTCCTGTTGGAAAGGTGTTGATCACGCTGTCAGGCCATGGTAGCAGCTTCAGACCTGCTGCCTACCTGGCTCATGGTGGAAGGAACAGTGTCTCTGTGGGTGTCTGAAGAAGACTAGGGCCTCCTTGTCCTGCATATTCTTTCATGGTAGCTCCTGCCCTGTTGGCCTGTGCGCTGACACTTCCACTCAGCGGTCCTCCTCTTCTGGTCCCTGCCAAGTCCCAATGGCCGCCCGGTCCCAGTGGTGATGCGATGCTCCTATGGTCTTGACGTAGGTTCTGGTCTGCCTACAGATAGATGAAAAGTTCCCTAGCTGGCCTCAGGTAACCTATTACCATCAGTATACAGGGTAGCCCTGGTACTTCAGGAATGAGAGGCACAATACTGACCGCCCACAGATGTAAGTGATGATAGAGCTGTCACCACTAAAAACTGAGGGGGGAAACAGTTAAAGAAAAAATTAAATAAATAAAATTAAAAAAACCAGAGGCAAGCCTTCCTCCAGGGGAATTTGTCCTTTGAGGTAGTTCATGAAGTAAAATATCCATTCTGGGGTGAGAGCAGGTTAAAATATCCAGAAGGAAGGCTGAGGAGAATCCCAGCGGTGAGTCCAGCTGACAGACCTGAGGTAAATTCTGACTCCGCCCAGTGACAGGAGAGGATATAAGTAAAAGGTTACACTCATTGGCTAGATGTTTCCCGCCAAAAGATTTGTCACCAATACAGTGCTCAGCAGCTGAGGTAAATCTTCCTAGCAACAGCAGGCATCTTGTCACCTGAAACAGAAAACAAAAAGAACCAGCAAAGCAGCCATAGAGAGACATGTACTTAATCAACATAGACCTCTATTAAAAGTAAAATTTATTTATAAAACAAATGGGTGTTAGGGATGACAATCCCATGGGGCCACTTCTCTATTTTATTCTTTCGTGGCCCTAACATTCTAAAATAGGGGGATTGTACAATGATATGTAAACTGAAGAAGTTATTTACATCCCTTGATGAAGTCCCGTAACCCGTAGGAAAGCGCACACTGGAAGTGACGTATGGGACATACGAGTCCTGCGGCTGACTGTACGAGCAGAATGCTGAGATTTTAACTGTAAGTTGCTACATTTTAAAATTAAAAAAAGTTTTACTATACCATGATGGCCCAATGTTTCTGACACCTTAGTAAAAGTTGCGAGGCAGATGCAAGGAGAGTGCGAAACAGGACACCCAGGCAGCGCTCCGCACTACCCCAGAGAAGTGGAAAACAGTAAATAGAGTCCCGCAAAAAGTGCAGCAATCACGCTGGAAATAATACAAAAGTGTATTATTTACAGGAATAAGGTGAGCGGTTTGCACACCTAGAGGTGGTTATACACTGAAGAGCACCAGCACTCACACAGAAAAGAGGTGTATTAGAGGATACAGGATTGTTTATTGGGACATCACCATGTGTCTTTAACACTGAAGCACTGTGAAAAACTGTTTGTTGGATATAAGAAAATTATATGGACTTTTATTTATTTTAATTTTATTTTAATTTATGATGCCTAACGGATTATTAATTGTGTAGAAACACTGGCACTATTTAATTTTTTATTTATTTATTTATTTATTATTTATTTATTTTTATTTTTTTATTTTTTCACATTTAAAGAGTATATCTGTGCACAATATTTTTTTAATTAATTTTAAGCACTACTATATATGCACTTTATTCAAACGCCTTTTGGAATCTTGCATTATTGCACAGCACCACAACTCATAAATATTTTATGCACTTTATATTGAATATTTATTTAGTACACTAACAGTCACTGTGCACTGTACACTTTATTGTTCTGGAATCTTGCATTTTTGTACAGCACCACAGCTCATAGCCATTGTAAGCACTTTATATTGACTATTTAATTATCACACTGAAGTCTCTGTGCACTTTATTGTTATTCTATCAAGTCCTTTTATATTTATTGAGCTGTATATACTAAGAAAAATTTTTTTAAGGATAATATTATACGTTTTTAAATAAGCACATTTTACAAAACGTGTGGCTTTGTTGATTACGTGTAGCGTCCCTGAAGCGCAGTATCCCCCCCCCCCCCCCATACATATTTACAAGCAGTGAGATGATGCTTTGTGAAAATTATGTAAACCAACCTAAATAAAATACTATTCCATCTCAGGATACTAATTTAGCAATATTACTCAGCAGTAATGTCTTCAATATCCAGCCACAAGGGCAAAGAACCAGGTTAATACCTTTTAGAGGGTCAGTCCTGGGTCTTCCCAATATAGTTGCATAGTTACATAGTAGGTGAGGTTGAATAAAGACAATAGTCCATCCAGTTCAACCTGTGTAGGTGTGTGTGGCTGTAATCATCTCACATAGCCCTGAATGTTCTGATCCTTGAGATGTACGTCTAAGAGTCTTTTGAAAGCCACCATACTTCCCGCAGAAACCACTTCAATTAAATGCAATTTTTGTTTCACTTCAAAATCACCAAATATATCTATATACCCATAATATATGGGACATGATTTCTTCCCTCCCCCTCTTTCATATATATAGAACAAAAAATTTCTCTATATCATATAGATCCATCTTTACATAGATCTTGCCTGACAATAAAACATAGATCGGTTTTGCTAATGGATGTATTTAGTCTGCACGTCCTTATTCTACTTTAATTCCAATATCTGTGAACTTCATTATTTACATACAATTTTCCTTTAGTCCTTTTTGGATTAGCTGCCCCACTTTTTTCTAACCATTACTATCCTTTATTTTATACCACATACCATAGCATATAAGTACCACTGTGTGGCTATTTAATACACTCTGCTTGCAGTGGCCTTTTGCTCCTGTTTTAATTGAATGCTATTTCAAAGTATCCAATATCAATTTACATCCTTCTTTCTGTATTTGCTTCTTTGTGTAAACATAGAGTTTGCCTTGTTTATATGTCTTTATTCTTGGTCCTGTCCCCTTAGCCGCAGCTTTATGTTAATGACAGTGTATGCTCACCGGACGGATTCTCCCCCCGGCGCACACAGGGGCGTTCCTTCGCCCCATCACCGGTCACCTGATCCCGCCGTGGGCGGAGATTCAGACCCGGATACTGTGCGTCGGCGTGCCCGGAACGCACGCCGCGGCCAACCATGTGTGGGCGGCGTCTGTGCGCTCCGGACACGGGGGACCTCCATTGGTCCACACACGCCCTGGGAGGAGACCAGACGTAGGCTCCGGCGCATGCGCCGGCGTACTTAATGGCGGACCGCGCTCTACTCAGAGCGCGCCGCCATTACTCACACATACAGACCCACACAGGTAAGTTATTCTCTTTTTGGAAATCTTGAACTACTCTTATGATACCCGCGTTTATCATAGAACTCTGGCTAACATTTATTCTGGCACCTGGGCACTTTTCGAGACTTCTACTAGTACTATCTTCCCCTCACTTGGCGACTTTTATCTCTGGCTATACACTGCTCCCACATTCCTCCCCACCACCCAGTTTTTCCTTTTCTTTCTTTTTCCTTATGAACTGTAGAACTCACGTTGGGAAATGAGGCCTTTTCTACCTTTGCATTTACTTCCTACCCATTTACCCTCTGATATTCCTTACGATTTCATGTTTGACATATTTCATGTCAACAGGGATGCAGGGCTGGATACGTCCCAGCACTATAAATCCATCGGGGGACATGTTCATTCTACTACTATTTTACAGGTAGTCTTTACCAACAATATCCTTTCTTATTTCCCCTTTTAATTTCTATTATAGACATACTTCATTTAATTTTCCCTCTATTTCTTTTCATAACCATCTAGATGACCTGTGTGTTTTTGACCTTACTTTGGAGATCCTCGTGGGATTTTCTGTTCGTGGAGCTCTCTTCTCACTGTCATTTGCCAAACCACTGTGTATTTGGCTTATAATTATTGAAATCTCCCTTGGAAGCCCATACAATATTAACAAATTGCTCTGAGCCTATCTTGCATAGACCCAGTTCAACTAGCATATACTCCTTGCGGCCACAGACAATTGAAGGCCTTTTTCTCATCCACCAAGGCCCATCCCTTTGGTCTCACGTCCTGGATTCCACAGAGGTCTTACATATCTGGTATGTAATCATAGAGGCATTTTTGCCCCCCTTTTTCACATCTAAATACGACAAACACTGTGTATAATGAATTATGTGTTATATTGTTTCTAACATTGTTTAATACATGTGAAATCTAATTCTATACTTACCATTTGTACCATACTCATTGTTACCTTTTATGCTCCTAGTCTGAGCTCTGGTGTTTTTTGGACTATCGAGAAAGGCATTTGGACCGAAACGCGTCTAGTCCGATCCAGACACCTCAGACCCTCCTGGTTCCAAGACGTATCTATGACCTTGTTTTTATCATATACTTTATGTGTGATTATGTATGTTTTATTTTTGTTATACGTGTAATAAAATTTATATATTTTCATACTCAAGTCCTGATTCTTGCCGTTGAAAGTCCCAATCCTCAGGGGTTATTTTTGTTCCATATTCATTAGGGATGTTGGCAAGATCCCAGGTTTAAAACACAGAATCCGAATTTATCTTTTCTTGCATTATTGCACAGCACCACAACTCATAAATATTTTATGCACTTTATATTGAATATTTATTTAGTACACTAACAGTCACTGTGCACTGTACACTTTATTGTTCTGGAATCTTGCATTTTTGTACAGCACCACAGCTCATAGCCATTGTAAGCACTTTATATTGACTATTTAATTATCACACTGAAGTCTCTGTGCACTTTATTGTTATTCTATCAAGTCCTTTTATATTTATTGAGCTGTATATACTAAGAAAATTTTTTTTTTAAGGATAATATTATACGTTTTTAAATAAGCACATTTTACAAAACGTGTGGCTTTGTTGATTACGTGTAGCGTCCCTGAAGCACAGTATCCCCCCCCCCCCCCCCCCATACATATTTACAAGCAGTGAGATGATGCTTTGTGAAAATTATGTAAACCAACCTAAATAAAATACTATTCCATCTCAGGATACTAATTTAGCAATATTACTCAGCAGTAATGTCTTCAATATCCAGCCACAAGGGCAAAGAACCAGGTTAATACCTTTTAGAGGGTCAGTCCTGGGTCTTCCCAATATAGTTGCATAGTTACATAGTAGGTGAGGTTGAATAAAGACAATAGTCCATCCAGTTCAACCTGTGTAGGTGTGTGTGGCTGTAATCATCTCACATAGCCCTGAATGTTCTGATCCTTGAGATGTACGTCTAAGAGTCTTTTGAAAGCCACCATACTTCCCGCAGAAACCACTTCTTGTGGTAGAGAATTCCACAATCTTGTAGCCCTAACAGTAAAGAACCCCCCAAGTTGCCTGAGGTTAAAACGCTTCTCCTCTAATCGCATTGTATGCCCTCGAGTCCTCATGCAATCCCTTCGACTGAATAGCTGTTTTTCTATGCCGAGATCCCCATTGAGATATTTATAAATTGCTATCATGTCCCCCCTCAGGCGTCTCTTCTCCAGGGAGAATAAATCAAGCGATTGCAGACGCTCTTCATAATTAAGGTCCTCCAATCCCCTAATCAGTTTAGTTGCCCTTCTCTGGACTCTCTCCAGCTCCAACACATCCCTCCTGAGGACTGGCGACCAGAACTGGACAGAATACTCCAGATGTGGTCGGACCAGAGTTTTATAAAGTGGAAGGATTATAGTCTTGTCTCTGGAATACATCCCTTTCTTTATGCATGCTAATATTCTGCTGGCTTTGGCAGCTGCCGCTTGACATTGCATTGCCTAATCTATCATCAACCAAGACTCCCAGATCTTTCTCCATTTTTGATTCCCCCAAGGGTTCCCCCCCCTAATGTGTATTGTGCTTTTATGTTTTTAGTCCCCAAGTGCAAAACCTTACACTTCTCCACATTAAACCTCATTTGCCATGTCGTTGCCCACTCCGTTATTTTGTCCAGGTCATTCTGTAGGATATCTGCTTCATGCTGTGCAGTTATTGCCCTGCCCAATTTTGTGTCATCTGCAAAAACTGATATCGAACTACTGATCCCGTCCTCAATGCTGTTTATGAATAAATTGAACAAGGTTGGTCCCAGGACTGAGTCTTGGGGGACCCCACTTACCACCCAGACCAGTCTGAGTATGCGCTATTTATTACCACCCTTTGGACACGCCCTTTTAGCCAGTTCCGTATCCAAGAGCAAACCCTGCTGTCGATACCTGCAGACCTTATTTTATAAATTAAGCGCTTGTGGGGAACTGTATCAAACGCCTTAGCGAAATCCAGGTACACCACATCCACTGGTCTGCCCCTATCAAGCTCACAGCTCACCTCCTCGTAGAATGTTAAGAGATTGGTTTGACAAGAACGCCCATTTGTAAACCCGTGCTGGTTACTGCTGATGATGTTGTTGTCTTTAGCAAACTCTACGATATAGTCCCTTATCATCCCCTCCAGACGTTTACATACTATCGATGTCAAACTGACAGGCCTATAATTTCCCGGGATATGCCTCTGCCCCTTTTTGAATATCGGTATCTCTTGCCTTAAGCTTTCCTCCCACTCCAAGAAATAATTAGGAGAAAATCCTTCTTGTATGGAGCACCCTTCCCCCTCCTTATCATGGCATGACTGGCAGTAAATTATTATCTCAGCTATATCAGCTTACCTTTTCTAACAGGGGCACCCCACAGAGATTTGAAAGAATTTGGGGTCCTGGCCCACAACTTACAGCTACTTCCCCCGATAAATAAAAATCTCCTGGTTTATTGTCTAACTATGCCACCCAACTGTTCAATGGTAAGCTATGGATACTTCTTAACTTGTATGTGTCGACAACATTCCATGTAGAAGCCTTGATATAAACAGTAACGAAATACAACAGACTTTAGTTTTTTTTTTAAATGTAATTTATTGTTTGATAATGCAATGTTCTATGTTTGCAACAAACTATAAAACTATCATCTTTAAAAATACCACTCTATCATCATTAATCAATATCATTCAGCATCCCTTAGCAAATCACAACACATTTGGCACTTTTTAATTATTCCAGCATTGATTTCCTTTGCAGCTCTCTTCATAACGTTTCATAACTGCAAAGGGATTCAATGCTGGAAGACCTTTCTCTGCCAAGTACTGTGATCACAGGTCTGAACAGGTAGCCAAGAGCTACAGTATATAATGTCCAGCAGCTGTCACTGACCGCAGATCCTGCTCTGATTGAGGTTTGAACGGGGTGTATCACTAATTAGGTCCACCAGCCCAACTTATGGCAAATGTCCTCCTGCTCCTCAAACTGGTCCTACCCTGCATACCAGTCAATAGATCTGTTTAACCAGTGATTTCACGCAACCGGGCATTTCAAGTTGGGGAAGTAGGGCCTAATAAATCAATAGAATTATGCAACTGAACAAAATACTTTCATCTTGATCATTTTATGTCTGTATTGCAAATTTATATAAGAGACCAAGGTGCTACTATAATTCTCTGCTTGGTATGTAAAAATTTCTAGTGGTTAATTAAGGGCAATGGTCTCCAAACTGTGGCCTGTGGGTCAGATGTGTCCCTTTGCTTGCCTTTTGCCAGCCCTTTGGACACTACTCCTCCCAATGACACTAACATTAGTGCGCAGTTCCTCCTACTGACATCAACAATGGAGTACTAGTTCTCCCATTGACACCAACGATGGGGCACTATTCCTCCCACTGTCACCAATAATGGGCACCATTCCTCCCACTGACATTAACCACGGGGCACAATTCCTCCCACTGATCCCAAGGACAGGGCAGCCCACCTAAAGTCTAAAGGACAGGAACTGGCCCTTTGTTTAAACGTTTGGAGACCCCTGATTTAGGGGATCACCAAGCATACAAGGACTACAGCTTCAAGGTGGATCAACTTTCCAGTGTCTCTTCCAATTCTGCATGAAATAATGTGGAGCAATTGCTCTGCTGAACTATGATCTAATTATAGTGGATCTCCAGCCAAAATGTATTTTTAGTTATAGATATAGGAGGAAAGGGATAGTACCTCTGCCAGATTTACATTTTGTCTGTGTCTGCTTTTGACAAAATGATTCTCACTTCCTGTCCTGTTGACAGTGACATGTTCCTATTATTTTGAGTGATAGAGGGGGCTCTCATTTCAGGGCTCCTTCTAAGAAATTCTAGATCCCTGGCTGCTTCCATCCCTACTTTTGAATAACTGACAAGTGACATGCATACAGCAAGTGAACTCAAAGTTAGGTAAGGACTCCTGAATTGTATACTAGTCACAGAACAGCAGCTTAACCACCGGAGGATTTTGCTGTCTTACGTCTGGGCCACTTTTTGCGATTCGGCACTGTGCGACTTTAAATGACAATTCCGCAGTCATGCAACGCCGTACCCTAACAAAATTGACATCCTTTTTTTCCCAGAAACAGAGCTTTCTTTTGGTGGTATCACCTGTGCGATTTTTACTATAAACAAAAAAAGAGCGACAATTTTGAAAAAATAACAATATTTTTCACATTTTTTTAAATGAAATTCCCCCAAAAAAATTAAAAAATCTAAATTTTTTATCATTTTAGGCCAATTTGTTTTCTGCTACATATTTTTGGTAAAAAAAATTGCAATAAGCGTATTTTGATTGGTTTGCGCAAAAGTTATTGCGTTTACTAACTAAGGGAAAGATTTCTGTAATTTTTGGTGTTTTTTTTTTTAACGAGTAATGGCGGCGATCTGCAATTTTTTTTTTTGCGGGACTGCGACATTGCGGCGGACAGATCGGACCCTTGACTGACATTTTTGAAACTTTTTGGGGTACCAGTGACATTACTACAGTAATCAGTGCTATAAATATGCACTGTTACTGTAAAAATGACACTGACAGGGAAGGGGTTAATTTTTATTGGAGAGGGAGGGGTTAATGTATGCCTGGTGCTTACTAACGTGTGTGGGGGGAGGTGACTGAGTGACACCGGGACAGATCGCAGGTTCAGCTATGCTGAACCCTGCAATCTGACCCTGCCTGTCACTTAGGAGATCCGCCCGCTTTGTTTACACAAGCAGGCGGATCTCCACACTCGGTTCCCTGACGATCGGGGAAGAGCAGCAGTGATCACCGCCGCTCCTCCCCTGGCCCGACTCCCGCTGTGACTGAATACAGCGGGGGCGAGCCTCAGGCGGCGCGCGCGCGCCGCCGAGATAGGGGAATGTCTGGCGATGTAGGTCTACGTCGTCAGACGTTATCGAGCCACTTTGCCGCAGTAGAGGCTCAGTGAGCAGCGGTAAAGTGGTTAAAGATTACTGGAGCCAAAGAATCTGCATGGCAGCCAGGCAAACAGCATTTGCAAAAGCAGGTCAGAAGTGGCTACCTACATATTTTCCTAATACAGGTTCTCTTTAAGCCATCATTATCATATATCTATTATTCCCACAATGAACACTAACACCATGTTAAACAACATTTGGTGTTGCAAATGTGTGTCTGTTGTGAGTTATAAAACGAAGCCTGCCAAGATTTTGGTGGGTAGAGAAGCCAAAGCTGTAATTTTCACATTTGTGCTGAATATCTGTGTTTATATGACCCTCTCTGCATCCCATATTCATGTGCGGTTCAGTTATGGACCACAAATATAAACATAATTATTAACGGGAAGCCGCTTCTTAAACAAGCCGGCTGACAGTTTGAAACAGCAGATTTTAATATATTCGGAAATGTGTTCATTGGTACACTAAGCTGAAATCATAAATTTGTAATGTTTTTACATCACTTTGAACCAAATCTAGGCCTGCAGATTATATACATATCCTTCTAGGAAAAATTCACACAGTAATGGGAGTTTTATCAGTAACACTGTTAGCCATAAAAACAATTCTCAAGTTGCAATACTCCTGGTATCAAAATGTGAATGAAAACCTTCAAAACATTAACATTTGGCTTTTTTTATGTGTACTAGTTATATAGTTATTTGTTTATTTACTGAATTGTATAAAAGGTAAGCTAAATTTCAAACATGAAAAGTACTAAGGCTTGGATTTTCATTATATAGACGGAGGCCTCCTGCCAAGGTATTTACTTTTCTTCCTGGCAATGCTTGAGTATAATAAACCACACCACTTTGAAACATTTTTATATATTATTTATTTTAGTTCCTGTGTTGGGGCCAGCATTTTTGCATTTTTAGCACTGCTTGGTTGCCGGCCAGTCAGTATTTTAAGGATCCTTTAGCTGGTTAAAGCTGCATTTGATGTGCTTGACACCTTTGGGTCACTTCTATCTCCTAACAAATGCGCCAATGTAATGTAGCAGAATACAGGGTTTCCCACTCCTACACAGCCAGGCAAGTAGTATTTTTTACCTTTCAATCATACACAAGGATCTTTGAGCGTTGTTTTTTTATGTTTTGTTAGGGGTAATAACTTGGATGGGAAATAGGAATTTTGGGGTGCCAAACTTAATAACAACAGAACCAGGGACAACTTCCTCTCTATGTACAACTCCAATTGATTCTTCCCCTTTACACTGCACAACCCAGATTGAATTCTCTCCTTTACTATGTACAACTCTGACTGATTCCTCCTCTTCTCTATGTAGTACTCTGATTGATTCCATTCCCGACTGCCTGACAATCCCGAAAGTGAAAAGATGCAATAGCCCCTTAAGTACTGGAAACTCTCAGTCCCTTTAGGAAGTAGTCCCTTTAGAAAGTGTTGTAAACTGCATCCTTGGAGTATCTCCAACTCCCTTGTAGACATTGGTGCCAGTTCTACCAACTGCAGGAAATGCCAGCCCACCTGGCTACCTTTTCACCAGTCTATCCGACTGACTCTTCACCAGTCTACCTGGCTGACTTTTGAGATCTCCCAGGGCAAGAGTAAGAAAGATTTAAGCACATCGCTTTCTTCCAGAGAGACCTGCTACGTGTGGCAATCTCTCCCCTTGTAAGCCCCTGACCATGCTGTAGCATTCCACACTGTCCTCCTTGCTCTCACTACCTCTCAGGGAAGACTCCTTCTAAACTGCTTCTGTTGTCAGCATCCTCGGGCCATCCCGAGCTCTAGCCCCTGAGGCAGAGCACTCCCCCCCTTCCCAGACTAGGGGGTTCGTCTTAAGGGCCACCGACAGTCCCCTCAGCACTCCATCTGCATCTTCCATCGGACTCCCAACAAGCATGACTCAATATTTAAGGGTTGGCTTGGTCTCATGCCAGGCTCATTGCCTGGGGTTGGCCAAACTCTAGATCAATCCTCCTGGCTTCCGCCCACTAACCTCTAGAAGTTTCTCCAAACTTCCAGACCCAGGTTTGGGCACCAGAGACTTGCCTGCATAAGTCTTCCAGCCCTGACCTGCAATAAACTGTTGATCCAGATTCCATGGCTCTTGCTTAATCATGAGCCAGACTATGTTTTGCCTACTCTCACACTAGTAGCACACTAGAGGGTGCTACAGTAATATTCTCTACTTTCTGACAGAGATCGGTAAGATTGGAGAGAGTTAACCCTTTCATCTGGGAGGGTATTATACTCCTATACGATTTTGAGGATGTTTTTATTTTTGTTTTTATCAATCGTTTTTTCGGCTTCCATGTGGGCCAGGTGAGGGTTTCAGCCCCCTGCTGTGTTTCCGGCGGTGCATGTGCATCCTTCGACGACTCTGTGTAGGTAGTTTTTGTAAGGGTTTTCCAGTCGTGTATTTTCTGTGAATCACATTAACATGGGTTTATATTGTATATCCTAATTATATAGAGTCTAACATGTATGTATATATTTTGTTGTAGAAATTTTAATGTGCTCCCTTACTCCTGAAGAAGCAAAACGTGTAGATATGTGAACTGAGCTGTCCATGAGTTATCACTCTGCGTTTTCAGCATACTGACTATTGATCGACCAATATAGTTTTTTTACCGTCGATACCGATACTGATATTTTGTTCATCGGATATATATATATATATATATATATATTTTTTTTTTTTTCTTAATGTCTACAGGTACTGTGGTGGAGGGATCTGGGGGTCTAAAAGACCCCAAACCCCTCCTCTGCACTTCAAAGCATTCAAAACGGCAAGTTTGCTGTAAGTTTTTTAATTCGGCGCCGCCAGTAACCGGAAGTGATGTCATGTATGATGCGCCGAATTCAAAGAAATGGAGACCCGGTCAGGCGGCGGCAGTGCAGATGGAGACCCGGTCAGATGGCGGCGGTGAAGGTAGGATGCCCGGGTTTCCCGGTGGGACAGGAGACCCGGGCGAGTCGCGGAAGGCGGCGGGAGGGGGTGGACGTCCCCTACCGCTCCTTGGAATGACAGCCGAGCGGCTTCTCAGCCGCATCGGTTGTTATTACAAAACAGCCGACCGTCGGCTATGGACACCGGTACCAGGGTGATGCCTCTAGCTGCAGGCATCACCCCGGTACAAGCACTTTCCATAAATATCGGCAATATCGGTAAATTTAAAAGGCTGATTCCGATATATCGGGTAAAGTGCATATCGACCCTTGATATATCGGCTTTGCCAATAATCGGTCGATCACTAATACTGACTGACCTTTCTATTTACATCTTGTGATCAGATATCATACTGGGAAACTCATGGCAGCTTTTGGGAGCTGATATGTATAATTTTGTGTCTTTTTAACTCATTTGAATTTTGAATTAAGCACTTTTACTGCTACAGGGTGGCAGCTGTGTGCAGGATCATGTATATATACGTGATCCTGAACTTCCGTCTGCAGGGGGTGCATGCGTGCCACCAGCGGGCCACTTCTGCTGTGATTCTTCACAGCAGAAGCTGATCTGCGGGTGCCGGACACTCGATGTCCTCCGGCACCCGCCGATCATCAGTAAACTACACAGAATGGAGATTTGCTAGTAAAAGCACCACATACAGTACACATAAACACTGGCTAGGCACACAGTTAACTCTTTGATCACCCTAGATGTTTACCCCTTCACTGTCATTAGTACAGTGACAGTGCATATGTTTAGCACTGATCACTGTATTAGTGTCACTGGCTCCCGCAAAGTGTCAAAAGTGTCAGTTAGTGTAGATTGTCCGCCGCAATATCGCAGTCCCTCTGTAAGTCACTGATAGCCGCCATTACTAGTAAAAAACAAATAATTAAAAATTCCATAAATATATCCCATAGATTGTAGACGATATAGCATTCACATAAACCAATAAATATATGCTTATTGGGATTTTTGTTAAAAAAAAACATGTAGCAGAATACAAATTGGCCTTCATTTTTTCAAGAAATTTGATTTTTAAACATTTTTATTGGATGTGTTTTATAGCAGAAAGTAAAAATATTGGCTTTTATTTTTTTCAAAATTTTCAGTCATTTTTTGTTTATAGCGCAAAAAATAAAAAACGCAGTGGTGATCAAATACCACCAAAAGAAAGCTCTATTTGTGGGAAAAACCAATACATTTCATTTGGGTACAGTGTTGCATGACCGTGCAACTGTTAGGTAACACAGTGCCGTATCGCAAAAACATGTCCTTGTCATGAAGGGGGGTAAAACCTCCAGAAGTCAAGTGTATACTTTTAACTATTGGATTATGTGTAATCTATGATGATATCAACAAAATCCAAATACTCTCCCTCGCCCTTTGACATGCGTTAGCACCCTTGCTGCTGAAATAACATTTCATATCATATATAATTCTTCTTGTATCCTAATGATAGGTGCTCCTGTGTCTGTGTTTTATTAAAAAATACAGTATATACCTCATTTCAGAGCACCCGTAGGACCAACGTGACCGGCCGGCTCTCTCCTCCTCCCACTCTGACTGACGTCAGCGAGGGAATCTCGGTCCCGCCCGCTGCATCTGTCAGATGGGGAGAGGAGAGGGCCACCCGGTCAAGTGAGCGCCTTAAGTGAGGTGTATACTGCATTTTCTTTTTATAAAACACAGACAAATGAGCACCTATCGTTAGGAGACAACGAGGATTATATCAAGATCTTACAGTGGGTTAACAACCATTTTAATGTAGAATTAAGAACATTATTTTTTATCAAGCTGTTATGGGTAAAGTTCCGCTTTAACTTCTAAAAGTATTTTGTTTCCTTGGGGTGAAGTATAGATCTTCCACTTGATACAGAAATAGGTTGAAGGATCTCTGGACCCTAACTTAGGTAAGTGTCTGCCTTTTACAGAGGTGTTCATTTTATTTCAGTTACAGTGCATTGCGAAAGTATTCGGCCCCCTTGAACTTTTCGACCTTTTGCCACATTTCAGGCTTCAAACATAAAGATATAAAACTGTAATTTTTTGTGAAGAATCAACAACAAGTGGGACACAATCATGAAGTGGAACGAAATTTATTGGATATTTCAAACTTTTTTAACAAATAAAAAACTGAAAAATTGGGCGTGCAAAATTATTCAGCCCCCTTAAGTTAATACTTTGTAGCGCCACCTTTTGCTGCGATTACAGCTGTAAGTCGCTTGGGGTATGTCTCTCTCAGTTTTACACATCGAGAGACTGAAATTTTTGCCCATTCCTCCTTGCAAAACAGCTCGAGCTCAGTGAGGTTGAATGGAGAGCGTTTGTGAATAGCAGTTTTCAGTTCTTTCCACAGATTCTCGATTGGATTCAGGTCTGGACTTTGACTTGGCCATTCTAACACCAGGATATGTTTATTTGTGAACCATTCCATTGTAGATTTTGCTTTATGTTTTGAATCATTGTCTTGTTGGAAGACGAATCTCCGTCCCAGTCTCAGGTCTTTTGCAGACTCCATCAGGTTTTCTTCCAGAATGGTCCTGTATTTGGCTCCATCCATCTTCCCATCAATTTTAACCATCTTCCCTATCCCTGCTGAAGAAAAGCAGGCCCAAACCATGATGCTGCCACCACCATGTTTGACAGTGGGGGATGGTGCATTCAGGGTGATGAGCTGTGTTGCTTTTACGCCAAACATAACGTTTTGCATTGTTGCCAAAAAGTTAGATTTTGGTTTCATCTGACCAGAGCACTTTCTTCCACATGTTTGGTGTGTCTCCCAGGTGGCTTGTGGCAAACTTTAAACAACACTTTTTATGGATATCTTTAAGAAATGGCTTTCTTCTTGCCACTCTTCCATAAAGGCCAGATTTGTGCAGTATACGACTGATTGTTGCCCTATGGACAGAGTCTCCCACCTTAGCTGTAGATCTCTGCGGTTCATCCAGAGTGATCATGGGCCTCTTGGCTGCATCTCTGATCAGTCTTCTCCTTGTATGAGCTGAAAGTTTAGAGGGACGGCCAGGTCTTCGTAGATTTGCAGTGGTCTGATACTCCTTCCATTTCAATATTATCGCTTGCACAGTGCTCCTTGGGATGTTTAAAGCTTGGGAAATCTTTTTGTATCCAAATCCGGCTTTAAACTTCTCCACAACAGTATCTCGGACCTGCCTGGTGTGTTCCTTGTTCTTCATGATGCTCTCTGCGCTTTAAACGGACCTCTGAGACTATCACAGTGCAGGTGCATTTATACAGAGACTTGATTACACAAAGGTGGATTCTATTTATCATCATTAGTCATTTAGGTCAACATTGGATCATTCAGAGATCCTCACTGAACTTCTGGAGAGAGTTTGCTGCACTGAAAGTAAAGGGGCTGAATAATTTTGCACGCCCAATTTTTCAGTTTTTTATTTGTTAACAAAGTTTGAAATATCCAATACATTTCGTTCCACTTCATGATTGTGTCCCACTTGTTGTTGATTCTTCACAAAAAATTACAGTTTTTATATCTTTATGTTTGAAGTCTGAAATGTGGCAAAAGGTCAAAAAGTTCAAGGGGGGCGAATACTTTCGCAATGCACTGTAGATTGCATATACACTGATTGTGTGTCTATTGCTCATTGGCCACAAAAGAAAGCAGATCCCCTCTAAAATGTTTCTTCCTTTTTACACCCTTTTTGTAAAGCTACTCTTGAATAAATAGGTTGATGTCACCTAAATGACAATATTTTGTACCTTCTCTTTTTACTACCGATTGTTTGTACTAAGGTAGTGGCTCTGGCATACAGCACCTGAAATCCTTCTTTATTTATTTTGCTTAGAGTTAATTCCCGATTTGTTGTTAAAAAGATGGCTTTCCCCTGCTTATCGGCCTCACATTTTTTCCCATCATTAGTAGAAATACTGTTATCTCTTACACGTTTATTTACAAACTGTCACAATATTGTAAGTCAGGTGTGTCTCAGTAAAACAAGAAAAAATTCTGTTTAAAAGAGGTAATCCGAGCAGAGGAGTGTTGTTTTGGGTGGCAAAGGTTGTATGCCTAAAGGCTCCAGTCATGGAACTCCAGCCCTTCATACTAACCTATGTAAATCTAGAAAATGAGGTAAAAATGTCTGAAGGTCGGCAGTTTTCAACTTTTACCATTTCTGGTACCAACAAGTATTCCAAAGCTAGTTGTTTAGATAACACAATTCCCCAATTATAAAATCTGGTGGAACAACTTTCTGATTATATCTATTTGCTATGTATTTCCTTGTCTGACAGAAAGTAAGTCACAGATGGATATCTTCTTTTCAGCTAAGATCAACAACATTGAACATATTTTTTTATGACAATAGATACATGACCTTATCACTATATGCTGCAGGGCTTTATCACTTGGGGGCCTGCAGGGACCGTGTACAACTGTATTGTCCTGTAACTGTACCACCAGTTAATGTGGTGCAGGCCCAAATGTAGGGCTTCTGTCATGACAGCCAAGGAACATGCCAAGTCCAAAAGGGACAGGGTTGTGGATTTATAAGTCATAAGATCAAATATATTGCCAAGTTTATATAAGTTTATTACACCCAAGTTCTTTTGAGAAAAGTGGATAAATATGACAGCACTATTTCACGGGATACGTGGAATACCTCTTACTGCTATGTGACAGTGTGCCGCCTTTGAATATGCAGGCAATACATTTGTTTCATATTTTAACTTAAATACAGATTAAAAGTGCTAAAGCAGTTAAAGTGATAATAAAGTCTTGTTTTTGTTTTTTTTTCGTTAAAAATAACAAACGTTATACTTAGCTGCTCTGTGTAATGGTTTTGCACAGAGCAGCCCAGATCCTCCTCTTCTTGAGTGTTCCTGGCCCCTCCTTACTGCAGAGTGCCCCCACAGCAAGCAGCTTGCTATGGGGGCTCCCAAACTGAGCCACAGCTCCCTGTGTCCATTTAGACAGGGAGTCGCAGCCTGGCCCACCCCCTTTCTCTCCTCATTGGCTGACTGACTTTAATTGACAGCAACAGAAGCCAATGTCACTGCTGTCTCAGCCAAAGAGGAGGGGAGTCCCGGGCAGCCGAGACACTCCTGCAACATCACTAGATCTAAATGGACCTCAGGTAAGTATTAGGGGGGCTGCTGCACACAGAGGCTTTTTATCTTAACGCAAAGAAAGAATTAAAGTGGAGTTCTGCCTCTAGAAAAAAAATAAAAGTCAGCAGCTACACATAGTGTACCTGCTGCCTCTTAATATTAGGACACTTACTTGTCCTGGAATCCAGTGATGTCAGCACCCGTGTCGATGTTTTCATCAGCTGCTGGGTGCTGCCGCCGCCATTGCCAGTAGGGGAGCCTGGCCTGAAGCCGTTCAATGCGCAAAGCGTGCTGCACATTCTGAATGGTGTAGCGGCGGGCGAAGGAGGTGGGGGGCAGAACTTGTGATGTACTTTGTAGCGGCCGAGTCCGCCAGAAGTGGGGGTGGATGCCCGTAAAAAACTTTTGGGTGGAACTCTCCTTTAAGATAAAAAAACCTTCTGTCTTTACAATCACTTTAAAGAGAAAAAAGGTGGCCTAAGTTCAAGACTAGTTGAACAGGCAGGAATGATCTCAATGCTTTCATATCCTAGAGAATTCCAGTGCTGCTATATTAGAGATGTAAGAATGATATACAGTAGGTACAATGCCCATGCATGCATTATTCCCCTAAAATATATTCAGACATACCCATTTTGGAACAAAGTTGGCTTTTTTAAAAATGTTATTAACCAAATGTACAAAGCAGTATTACCCACCGACCAGAGGTTCTGATTCTCAACCTAGAACAAATTAGATACTTTTTGAAGCTAAAGAGAGAAATGTATTTTATTAAATTACAAATATATAAACAATTTCCAAATTATTTGGCTAAATTGATTAAATCTAAGAATACCAGTATATATAAAAATTGTGTCTGAGGTGAATGATTAATAAACAAAATATAATTTCCCCCAATTCTATGTAGTGCACCCCCTAAGAGGTTGAAAGTAACTGGGATCCCCCACCCTGCACAGTCAGGCACACCGAATCTTCAGAGGCGCATTTGAGTCAGAGAACAGCCCGTGACTTTGTTGTTTTTCTTTTTTGTTTGTTTTATTGAGGGATATAACTTGGAGAGGGATGGGAGATTATGGGATGCCCACTTGACTTCGGAAGAAACTTCAGGGACAACTCTTCCTATATACAGTCTCTATATACAGCTCCTCTTCTTCTTCTTCCTCTTCAGCACTCATTGCTTACAGAATCCAGCTGGAACAATGTGATTTATTCAACAGTCAGATGAAGCAATAGCCCATTACAGGCAGGAACCCGAGGCCCCTTAAATGTGTAGCAGAGTTTCAGTGTCCAGCTTGCATCACTCCTGTGGCTTCTGATCCCAGCACCACCTCTTCAGGCAATGCCAACCCACCTGGCTGCAGCTGCCCCTTTCACTTGCCCTCGAGGCTAAGTTCTCCCTGCAGACTGCAGGCTTACACTCACCAGCCCATCTGGCTGGCCCTCAGGAGATCTCCCAGGCACACTGACCTGCTCCTGCTGTCATCTCCTTGCTCCCTTGTTTCCAGCAAAGGTTTTCTCTGTACATTTTAGGGGGAATCTTCCAGCACCCAAGCCTGAAGGCCCCCCCTCAGACTCTGGGGCACTCTCAAGGGCCACCGACAGCCTCCTCAGCACTCCATCTCCCACCCAACTGCCCCTGCTGGCATGATTTATGTCTATTTATGAGGTGGCCTGCCCCCTTCCAGACCCTTTTAGAGGGGATGGGTTGAGGACCTCTTATATATGCATGGAAGCCCCTTCTTACTTCCACCCTCCGGCTCTGGAAGTTTATACCAACTTCGGGACCATGGGGAAGTGCCAGAGAGAGCTGCCTAATGAGTCATCCAGCTCCTGAGTCTCTGAACACTGACCCAGATTCACAGCCAAAGCCTGGCCCTCAGCCAAATTAAAATTTTCCTACACAAACAACTACATTAACAATACTTCTAGCACACACTAGAGGGTGCTACATCTATATGTCTATTTATTCTTTGTTTATAAACTTTAAAGTGGAGTTCCACCCAAAAGTGGAACTTCCACTTTAAGGCCCCCTGGCCCCCTGAGATGCAACATTTGGCATGTCATTTTTTTAGGGGGGAGCGGGTACCTAGATTTTGACAAGTACCCGCTCCCATTTCTGCTTGGGCCACCTAGGAAAATCGAGCAGAAGTTCTACTCTCCCCCTCCCTCCCTGCAATCTTCTGAGACACATCACAGGTCCCAGGAAATTGCCCGTCCTCTCAGGACACGCAGCGCGACTCGCGCATGCGCAGTGTGCACCCGGCTATGAGGCTGGCGCCGCGGGGGGAAGGGGGAGAGAACCGAGGCTCCCACCGGCCGCATCACTGGACCGTAGGACAGGTGAGTGTGTGTTTATTAAAAGTCTGCTTTAACATTACTGACTTTTGTAGGGAAACATTTTTTTTTTTGTAACTTGTTCTGTTACAAGCTAATATAAAAATATGACATCTAAAAAAAATGAAGGTGGTAAAAAGGAAGGTGTCTCAGTGTACCCAGCAAAAGTATGTCCATGCAACAGCCTCCTGTATAGAATGACAGTATACAGCAGTTTGTGGAAAAATACAAGAAAAAGCTGAGAATAAGGTGTACAGTGAAAGGCACTGATGTGTGGCACAGTGTGCACGCTATCCTCTACCAGGACCAGGTCTGGTATTGGTGAAATTGCTGTTTTTGTGAATCAGACCGTGTGCCAATCAGTTTGTGTCTGTTTTGTTTCACAGCCGGAGAAATAGGGTTTATTTACTGCAACTACAGAAAGAGAACCGAAAATTAATGTATTAATCTAAGAATGTAATTAAAGAGGTAGTAAAGTT
This sequence comes from Pelophylax lessonae, assembly GCF_965119305.1. NCBI lineage: Eukaryota > Metazoa > Chordata > Amphibia > Anura > Ranidae > Pelophylax > Pelophylax lessonae. The sequence continues at coordinate 134,732,620 of NC_138772.1, forward strand.
AATTTTTTTTTTTTTTTTAAATAGTTCCCTGTGCAGGCTTAGGTCATAATGTACTAGTGTAGTACTGCCCCGGTAAGGACTGCTTGATATTCACTCTGTGGGTTCCACCCTGGTTACCAACACACGGCTATAATTAGGAATAAGTCCTTTATTCTCCTTGGCTCACATTCCAATAATCAATCCAGGGGTATTTGGTTGTTTTTGTGGTTTATTGTAGAATGGGGATAGGAGAAGGAAATAGTGGGATACTCCAACGTTAACTATTTGCAGTGAGTAAGGACTCCTATCTTCTCTGCTTTACATTAGGTTTGGAACAGCCAGACTGTTGATTCATCCTGCCACTTTGGATGAATGTGGATTCAGTCTCTTAGCTTTAGGATGACTTGGTGAACAACTAATTATCTTCAGAACACTCTACCTAGTATCCTCTCTCTTCCTCTGCTGACACCTTTCCACTCACTGTCCTACACCAGGGGTGGCCTCCCTCAGGTCAGGCCCCTTGACACGAGTTGCTGTACTCATGATACTAAAGTCCCAGGATTGCCATTGTCTCCCCTCTTAGTCAGCTTCCCTGGACCTCTGGGTTCAGCTCCTCTTAACCGCTCCTCTGGCCCCCAGGATGACCTCCTGCAACCACATGGCACCTCTACAGAGGAGGAGGCAGCTGCCCCCTCCATCTGGGACTCCGCTCTCCAGCCAAAGACCCCGCAGCACATGTGCTCCTGCCATTTATACAGTATCGCAGAATGCACTGAGGCAACCTGCACTCTGCCAATCATCAGAACTGTATCAAAAGCCTATGCACCCATCCGTCAGGTTTCCTCTCACTGTCCAACATGCCTCCCTATTGGACCAGCGTGAAACACCCTTTAGACTGAATGAATCGCATACTGAGCACAAGGAGCAGACCTCACTAACAGATCCTGCTCCCTGGTAGGCAAAGAGCAACATAGATTTACCTGCAGCTCCTCTGGTAAGCAGACAGAGCTCAAAACTATACTTCTCTCACTAGCACCTACCTAGGAGGGTGGTAAACTAGTATGCACTGCATACTAGTACATTATGACAGACTTAACTGCAGACAAGGCTCTCCAAAACTGCAGCCGCTTGAATGGCTGTGCTGCAGATGATGTCACTTCCACGCATAGGCACGGGAGTCACATCGCCGCGGCTCGCAGAGCGGACTGTAAATGTGGTCTGAGCTGTGCATGTGCAGCTCAGTTAACATTACCCACTGACGGACGGTGGGCGGCATTTGTGACAGAGGGGTCACTAGGGACACTCTGTCAGCGGATTTTCTTTTGTAAAAGTTTGCTACTACTTTAAGGATGAATGAAAGCTCACAAAATATTGAAGTGGAAAGCTCTATGCATGTTAGCTAACAAGTTGCTGGGAGAATAGACGTTAGTTAAGATAAACTCGGATTAAAGCTGTTGAGTTGTTTTGACACAAGTAAGGATAAGGCATTGTAGTGCAGAAAAGTATGAGCATGTGACATTAACAAAGATCCGAGAGATTTGATTTTCAGTGATTATAGCACAGTGACAAGAAAAACCTGCTGATAACATCAGTTATTAAATATAGAGTGTTTTTTTATGATATGGTGGACCAGCTTTTCTACCTATGGAACAAGTGAGTCTTCAAAGCCTCACCTTCCAGAGTCAAGAAGGTATTGGTGCTGTTATACTGTATGCCTTCTGCACAGAGGGCTTCTTAAATTGGTTGTTTTGACATGATTTTGGCACTTGAATATAACTATATAGCCTACTAATCCTGGTTAATTTTTAAATGTTGAAAGTGAGCTTTAACCACTTCTGGACTGAAAGGTTTTACCCCCTTAATGACCAGACCATTTTTTTTGCGATACAGCACTGCATTACTTTACAATTGAGCAGTCGTGCAACACTGTACCTAAATAAAATTGTGCTTTTTTTCCCCACAAATAGAGCTTTCTTTTGGTGGTATTTGATCACCTCTGTGGTTTTTATTTTTTGCGCTATAAACAAAAAAAAGACTGACAACTCTGAAAATAAAAACAATATTTTTTACTTTCTGCTATAAACATTCCCAATAAAAAAAAATCAAAAATCAAATTTTTTAATCACTTCAGGCCAATATGTATTCTGCTACATATTTTTGGTAAAAAAAAAAAAATCCCAATAAGTGTATATTGATTTGTTTGCGCAAAAGTTATGACGTCTACAAACTAGGGAATAGATGTATGACATTTTTATTTTTTTTTACTAGTTATGGCAGCGATCAGCGATTTTTAGCTTGACTGCGACATTGCGGCAGACAGATCGGACACCTAACTGACACTTTTGAGGGGACCAGTGACATTACTATAGTAATCAGTGCTATAAATATGCACTGTTACTGTACTGACACTGGCAGGGAAGGGGTTAACACCAGGGGCGATCAAAGGGTTAAGTGTGCTCCTAGGAGATGTTTTCTAACTGTGTGGGGGATGGACTCACTAGATGAATACAGAGATCCGTGTACCTAAAAAGGATCCCTGTGTTCATCTCTGACAGAACGGCGGTCTGCCTTGTTTATGTCGGCAGACTACCATTCTGCTCGGTTTAGGAGATATTCACCCTGCATGCGGCGCATGCACTCTGAAGGTCCTTGCCGGAAATTAAACTCCCACACGAGTGATGTCATCGCGGCTCCGGCCACTCACAGCGCCGGAGTCGCCGAACCCAAAAGAGATGCAGAGGGAACATGACAGCTCCCTCAGCGGTGTCCGGTCGACCGTGTGGGGGCTTCATTCTAAGGTAAGTATTTCATAATGTGCTAGTATGTGATGCATACTAGCACATTAGGCCATTGTCCTGCAGGGTTTTTTTTTTTTCTCAGGGGATACTACCGCTTTAAGGGAGTACACCTTTGGATAAGTGCATTGTGGGGCAGTTGTAACAGATTTTACTGCTATCTCTGTCTTTCATTATAATTATACTTACTACCGTTTCATACAGGACAATGCAAAAGGTTCACTTTAAAGGCTCCTACAGCACATATTTATCTTTCCTTTACTCCCCTTCCCTCCATTTAAACTGCTGGGAGCAATAGAAACAGCTGTTACTTCCCAATACAGGGAGCATGTTACACACTCACCTTTCTCTCATGTGACAGTGATTGTGCTTTGTGTAAAGCCTCGTACACACGCGTCGAAAATCGGCAGGGAAATTTCGTCCAACGACCGATCTGCCGATTTTCGGCTTGTTAGTATGATGCTTCCGACAACCGACACCGACTTTTCGGCCGAAAAAAATCGGGCGTGCAGGCTATAAAATTTTTGTCCGCCGTCAAAACACGTCCGATTTTCGTGCAGTCAGTACTGATTTCAACAGGGAAAAATCTAATGAGCAAGACTGGGCATGCTCAGAGAAGAAAGAACACAAAGAAAGCAAACCAACACATGACATCACTTCTGAAGTAGAATTTTGTCTGGCGAGAAAAATCATGTGCAGTCTAGGCACATTCCAACCAACAAAACACCACTCTGGACAAAAGACGGACGATCGGTCGGCCGATAATCGTTGTGTGTGTACTAGCCTTTAGTGTTGGGAGACTGTTAAGGCCCGTACACACGAGTGGAAATTCGGCCGGAAATTTTCGTCCGACTACCGATCTGCCGATTTTCGGCTAGTTAGTATGATGCTTTCGACAACCGACTCCGACTTTTCGGCCGAAAGAATCCTGGTGTGCAGGCTATAAAATGTTTGTCGACCGTCAAAACACGGCCGATTTTCATCTCAATAGTACAGATTTTGATGGGGAAAAATCTTATGAGCAAGACTAGGCATGCTCAGAAATGAAAGAACACAAAGAAAGCAATCCTACACATGACATCACTTCTGAAGCAGAATTCTGTCGTAGGGGAAAATTCCTGTGCAGTCTAGAGCACATTCCAACCAACAGACAAAAAGACGGATGACCGGTCGGCGGAAATTCGTTGCGTGTGTACTAGGTTTTAGCATTGTGTAAGCTCAGACTGGAGATCCATCTGGAGTAGAGCTGCACGATTCTGGATAAAATGAGAATCACAATTTTTTTTGCTTAGAATAAAGATCACGATTCTCAGCATAACATCATATTTTACATTATAGAAAATAATTGGGCTAACTTTACTGTTTTGGCTTTTTTTTTTAATACATTAAGTAAATTTCTGCGCAAATACAGTGTGACATAAAAGATTGCAACGATCGCCATTTTATTCTCTAGGATCTCTGCTAATAAATATATATATATATAATGTTTGGGGGTTTGAAATAATTTTCTAGCAAAAAAATACTGATTTTAACTTGTAAGCAACAAGTGTCAGAAAAAGGTTTAGTCTTTAAGTGGTTATACTGGCCTCACTTACAGACAGAAGTTAATTTCTTTGATCTAAGGCCTCTTTCACACGGGAGTTCCGTATGTCCATTTATCCCCCCATCCATTTGCGGGTGATATACGGACATAATGCATGTCAATGGGATTGCGGATGTCAGCGGACGACCATCCGCTGACATATGATTTGCGTCCTTTCAATTCTGTTCCGTTTTTTGGAACGGAACAGAACCCTATTTTTTCTTCCGTTTAAAAAACGGAAAGGACGCAAAATTGGATGTCAGCGGTGTCATCCACTGACATCCGCAATCACATAGACATATATTATGTCCGTATATCATCCGCAAACGGATGGGATGATATGCGGACATACGGACACAGATGACACAAGTGTCATCCGTGTCCGTGAAAAAAAAAAAGTGCCGGAGCGGAGGAAATAAACTGAGCGGCCGTGTGAAAGAAGCCTAAGTGCCCATTCACACTACCGCGACTTGTCAGGCGACTGGTCAGCCTGACAAGTCGCGGTCCATTCAGTGCTATGGGAACCGTTCTAATAGGAGCTACTCAAGTCGCTCCAACTTAGAAAATAGTTCCTGCGCTACTTTTGACCGAAATCGGAGCGACTTGCATTGACTTCCATTATGTGAAGTCCGTGCAAGTTGCGCCGAAGCCGCGGTGCACGGTGACTTCACTAGTCGCCCCCGAAGTCGGATCGCCATAGTGTGAACCCACACTTAAGTTCCTTTCACACGGGGTGGACCGACTTCGGGGCGGACCGAAAACTAAATAAATGAAACTAAACTAAACAAATTCCAAAACAAATCAACAAAACTAAATTAACTAACTAACTAAACTAAATTAAAACTAAATTAACTAACTAACTAAACTAATATAACTAGTCTATCCGAAACAAAACTCATTTTTCCGTTCTGCACATGTCTACCTAGGACAGTTAATGGCTGGATTACCAAGTGAAAATAAGGGGAAAAATTTGTGAAAAAATCATATTATTGCAGCTATTACATCTAAGGACTGGTAAATTGCAATACTGTACTTTTTCTTGAGTTTACAAACACTTTAAGTTTGTATCACCAGACATAGCATCTGAGCTCTCCTCAATGAGAAATCCTTTTTTTTTTTTTTCAGAAAGCTGTCATCGGTGAGTCCAGTTTCTACATAACTGTTAAAATATAAGTGTCATGATTACATTTTAGTGAGTAAATACAACTTTTAAAAAGTTTAAAAAGTAATCATTGCAAACAGATCATAAGGGGTGGTCTGTTTATGACTTCAGGTAGAGTCAGTCTGCTCTCTTTCAGCATACATATGTCTATGAGTGTCGGTGTGGTCACATATCACATGCTAGTTATATACAGACATGAGTCAACAAGCACTTGACAACCTGTCAAAGAATCACGTACAACTGTCATTTAGTGGTTTTAATTATACATTTTTCTTTCACCGTTCTATCTAACATCATTCTATCTAACAAGCTGCTTCATATTGCATGCTGTTATATTATTATAATTCATAGCAAGTTTATCCAGGTAATGCATTTATTTATTTTACTGAAATGTGTAGCCAGGGATGTTGCTAGGATCCTCGAGCACCAGTGGGTACCATGCAGGTGGAAAGTGGGAACACTGGAGTTGCTAAAATTAATCAGCATAGCTTAAATCTGAGCTCTAGATAGATAAATACACACATGAAATGCACGTATTTCTGTCCATCCAGACCCAGACATGGGATTCACATCATTCATTCATCCCCTGTCCAGCAGAGTAGAGGACCTTATCTTTCTCTGCTGCAGTCTTACTTTCATTTACAGGTCCCCTCACCACCCCAACCCTATGACTGGACAGTGAAAGGAGAAGTAGCACACTGATGAGCTCATCAACCTGTTAATCTCCTCTTCCCTCTTATCAACATGCTCCTTGCACTGCAGCATGCACTGCTGTCTCGTTGCACGGCTTTACCCTTACCCATCCCTGAGGTCTGTTGTACAAACTTAACAGTAGATTGCAAGAAGCTCATACCAAAAAAATCAATACATTATTTCAATTCATATGTAGCACCCTCCTAGGAAAATGCTAGGATTTGGTAAATTAAGCTCTGGATCACTGTATCCAGTGGAGATGCTGTTTTGTTGTTAGGCAAATTTAGTGTTGCTCACTGTAATCAGTAAAGCTGTGTTGATTATTCTGGACTGTTATGTTTCACTTGCTTCAGGTTTCATTGCTCTCTAGAGAGCAAGGCAAATGGGCAGCATGAATGCAGCCCTGGCCAATCCCTGGGAGGTGGCTCAGATGGCCGCTGGGAGTCTGTATAAATACTCTAAAACACAGAGCTACACTTTTCATGTAGAAGAGGAACACAGCCTAATGAGGGTTGCTTGCCCTCTTAGGCTATCCTGTCATGTGCTTGCAAAGTGCTAAGGCCCTAGGTGGTGAACCTGAGGGCCTGCTTTCCTAAAATTGTAGAGAGCTGACTGAGGGGAGGTTGTCTGAAGATTTAGTCTGGTATCAAAGGAAAAAGGGGTAGGATGGATGTTGGAAGGAGGCAACCAACTTTCCAAGGACATGTTGTGACTACAAACTGCTGTGAGACATCCTAGAGACTGTGGGATGCTGACACGCCTCTGGTGCTAGGTAGTCAGCTGTGTATGTGTCAAGGGGACATCATCTGGTGTCCTAAAGAGCTCTTTAGAAGGATTCTGCTTTTAATTGCTCAAAAGAAGAGCTTCTGTGCCTTTAGTTACTACTATTACAAAGCCAAGTCCACAGTCTGCTTTTACAAGGACTTGCTTACAGTTCTACAAGAGGTTTGTTGTCCTCATTTTGTACATAGTTTTTTTGGGGTATTCCATTCAATTCCCCAACCCTATCCAAGTTACCTAAAAAAAAAAAAAAAAAAAAAAAAACAACACCCTGAACTGCTTATTAAGCCAAAGACTCTGAACGTTTGCCTGGCCACGGGGCAATTACTGGGAAAAAGAACCTGGGCAAAGTTCTAGCAGCTCCTACAGGTTTTAGCGCTACACATACAATATTTAAAAAACTTCAGCCTTACCTGTTTCTGTCTTACTAGCTTCTGCCTCTGGTGAGGGGAGGAAAACTTTACTGCCCTTTATTTTTCCCCTTTCCCTCCCAGCTATGTGCCTTAGAATTGTATTTTAAATGTGCTGCAGTAGGCACACTTCCTTTCAACAGATTCCCAGTTCCCTACAAAACCCCTTTGTTGCCTTAAATATTCCCCTGGATTTAAGGAGGTGTCAGTCAATGCTGCTATGTTTTATGTGTTACAAGCTACTTCCATAGAGCCAATTTCATCTGGATAAGAAAGAGTTGCTGTAGAGTCTGCCCACACTGTACGGTAAATCCCAGGCCTCAGGAACTGCAGCTAACAGTGTACTTTAAATTGTTCTTCTGCTCTTTTGTGTGTTTGTGAACTGTGTTCTTAGTGAGTAGAACTTACTTGCTGTGTTATTTTGTTTTGTATTAGGTGTTGTGTTGTATTAAGTGAAAATGGGTGCCATATTATTCACTTGTAGCACCCGCACCCTCTGGTGTGTGCTAGAATTAGAGTATGCAAACCATACTCTGACTCCCATTGTAAGTTGGTGAGTCTTAATTGGGTCAGGTTTCCTTAGAGTTCAGGGCTGGATTACTCATCCTAGCAGCTATCTGGTGCCTCCCCCTGGTCTGGAAGGTTGAAGAACCTTCTAGAATTAGTGGGTGGGGGTTAGGAGGAGCTGCCATGCATAATTATGAGCCAATCCCCAGTAATGGGCTGGAAGGGGGCAGACAATACCTCATAAATAGACATGGGCTATGCCAGCAGGGGCAGTTGGATGAAAGATTGAGTTTCAGTATTGAGGAGGCTGTCGGTGGCCCTGAGGTGTAGCCCCTAGTTGGGGGGGGGGTGTCCTGCCTTGGGCTGGGGCTTGGGTGCTGGAAGAATCCTGCTAAAACACAATGGAGGACGTTTTCCTGGAGGCACAGGAACAAGAGAGGACAGAGTGAGTAGTTCAACCCTGTTAGTGACTAGCAAGGAGGGAGGCTGCCACATGTAGCCAGTCTCTCTTGAAGACAGCAGTGTGCTTAAAGCTTCAATCCTTACCTGAGAGATCTCCTGAGGGTCATCCGGGAGGGCTGGTGAACCATCAGCCAGGTGGGCTGGTGAAGAGTCAGTTGAGTGGACTAGTAAAGAGAGGCTGCTGCAGCCAGAAGGGCTGTCAGGGCCTAAAGAGGTGGTGCTGGGACCAGTGACCACAAAGGAAACAGAGGGGAAAGTTACATGCTGTGTTACTCCATGTGTGCTACTGTTAACAGACTGTGAGTTCCTGCCTGTAATGGGCTGTTACTGAATTGACAAGGAAACTGTCAAGTTCCTCATGGGTGTACCAGCAGAGGCTGAGCAAGAGAGAAGCCAAGAGTGTGCTGGAGGAAAGTGAAGAGGAGTCTGTATATAGCTGTATATAAGAAGTTATCCCTGAAGATTGCTGAAGTCAAGTTGGCATCCCATAACTTACCATCCCTATCCAAGTTGTTAACCCCCTAATAAATAACAAAAACAACGCTAAGGACTGTTTCCTGACTCTGTGTGCCTGTGAAGATTCGGTGTGCCTGACTGTGCAGGAGTGGGGGATTCCTTTAATCTGCAACTCCTACCTGGGGTGTGCTATACACTTATACAGAAGCAGCAAAGAATTTGGAAGGGGAGCTCAGACTAGTGTCTTATGTTATGCAGTGTGATTTGGACTGTAACACACAACAACTGGTTTTCTGTCTTCTACCGTTCAGGTTGGGGCAAAGCTGTGTGTATTAGTTTACAAAGGAGTGCATAGTATTTTGAAAGGCCCAGAACTTCTATGAGCTGTATGAAATTGATATTAAGACAAGCTGCAAACTGCAATCAAATTCAATTTATATATTTAAATTTAAAAGGATGGCATAGAAATAAAGATCATAGGTCAAAGATGTGATCAAGCCTCAAGATAAGAAAGGCCTTTGCTGTATCCCATTCCTACTAGATCCTAGCCATCACTGACTAGTAAAGACATGCCCATTTATGAGCATCTCTAATACAGAATCATTCAGAGTGCTTTGACTGTTACTAAGCACACAGAACCACTAATTACTGCTTGAGAGTTTATGATCAGTGAAATTATCTATGTGCCATCAGTGTTTCTTTGAACAGACAATGCTAATAGCAAAGAAGCTGAAATCCATTATAATGGTATAGTGTTACGGGATGAGTTTGTTAGCTTATACAAAACGATATATATATATAAAAGTACTGCAATGTAAAGAGCCCATTATAAAGATATAAAACAAATTATGCCATCAATAACATTTTAAATTCACTAATATTAAAAAGATAAATAGACAACACTGTCCATACAAGTGTGGTAGCACCACATTCATTCTACTTTAATCGAGCATTAGCCCATAAAAATGTAGACCCTACATAGGTCTCTATCAAAATAACCTATGACCAAACATATGCTAATATTGTCTGCTATGATGCAGCATCCCTATTGTGTTGACACCATTGGACAAACAGCTTGCATCCAGGGCAGCTCATCTGTCCCTAAACGTATGTCGTCACGTGATGTGTGGTTACATGCGAACAGCTGCAGAAGACCACAGAACCTGTCAGTTTGTCATTGATTTTTGCAGTCTTACTGGATGCGGCTGACTGCAAAGATCTGTAATCCTGCAGCAGAATCACCCTTAAAGGACAAGTCTAGTCAAAAACGAACGCTAAGCCTGCTCTTTGACACATTCTAAGAGTTTTCTATCTAACCCTTTAAAGCAAAAAGCACTGTACTTCCCTTTCCTGCACCAGATTCGGTCCGGTCTCCAGCGACGGAAACTGTGTGCAGGAGAGGACCGACAACGGCTGTGAAATGAATGGGAAGTGACGTCACCCATAGACTTACTATGGGGCTTCCGTTGTCGAGTGCCTCTCCTGCACCCGCCTCCACACTGAAGCTGCCACTGACAGCTCAGCGTGTGACCGGACCGGATTGGGTGTAGAAAAGGTAAGTACAGTGATTTTTGCTTTACAGGGTTAGGTAGAATAGTCTTAGAATGTGGCAAAGAGCAAGTTTAGAGTTAGTTAGTTTTTGACTGGACTTATCCTTTAAGTCTCATACACACAATGAGATTATCAGACGAACGATCTTCCATTTTTTGTTGTATGCTAGTCTCATATCGAAAATGAAGAGGTTACTAAAGGTACGAAAATCCTCACATGACAAAATACAACTTCAGAAGTGATATAATATGTTGTACTTAGGGATGCGCCAAAATTTTGGCGGTTTACTGCGATGTTGCTGTGATTTTACCATGATTTTACTATGCTTATGGTATGTTTTTCATAGGTCATGTGACTCAAAAACTGCATCAATAGCGTAATACGGGTGAGGTATTGATGCATTCTTGCTCGTTTTTAATGCATTTTAAAAGGGAGGTGCAGTTTTTTTAACTGACCAAAAATGCAGCAAGCACAGGATTTTTAATGGACAATGGACAATAGACAATGGAAGCTCAACGGACCAGTGTGAAGGCATACATAGAAATTAAAGGGATGCATTTTCTTTAACTTTTCCTGCTCTAAAGGTGCCAATAATGGCCGACAATAAATTCATATTCATTCAAATTTATGATATCAAATAAAAAGTCAAATATAATACAATTTTGTATATAAATATATATACATATTTTAAAAATTGTCATTTTCGGTTTCGGTTGTCGTCCAAGTGCATTCTGTATTTTTGATTTCCATTTCGGCACCAATATTTCCATTCGGTGCACCTCTAGTTGTATTGTATTGTAATATTTTCTTTTGTTTCTGACCATGCGTGGCCTTGGTCTTCCAATTTTTTTTTCGGATTAATACCTTACTGATTAAATGAAAATCGTATGATCTGGTATCGTACAAGAAAGGTTTTCATGCTTGTCCCTTCAGATATTTTTGGATGAACTGTCATGTTTGGCTCTGGAAAGCTGTGTATGAATGATCAGATTATCATATGATTGCTTTGAAACTGATTTTTGTCTTCTGATTTTCTGATCGTGTGTACTAGGCAATTATACTATGTGGTGCACGGCCCTATCAGTTGTGTGAATGAGGCCTTAGGTATATCCCAAGACCTGACACTGGATATATTTGTGTGCAACCCTTAGTCAGTGTGATGTAGCAGAGAGAGTGGATACAGACACAACATTTCCTTTCCTGGACAGTGGAAAATATTCCAAATGTAAAATATTATTCTGATCTACAAAATAACTACATTCAATTGATTAGAATAAAAAGCCACCAGCTACTATTGTTAGTATTATTAAAAGAGAATGGTAGAGATGAAGTCCTTGATGCTGATTTATTCATACAGCAAGGTACAATGACACATTTAATGCTTACCCAGAACTGGGGCTCAGTGAGTAGTTCTGTACCTGTCACTGAGGTTCCTTTGGATCATTTAATTAAAGGTACATTTTAGTACTTTTATATTTAGCTTTTTAATCACCCTGGGATATCTATCTCTGAAGCTAAAGGAGGCATATGCATTAGTTTCATTTTTTTACTTGTCACGCATCATAAGTTACATTTCTGTGACAGTGTCAACGAGGGAAAAGCTCCAAGCTCCAGGAAAGAATGAACTCTTTGTTCCAGACGAGCTCTGATGCAGGATTGCTGGTGCACTTTGGTGTTGCCTAATCAAAGAGGCGCACTTGAGACTTGTTAGAATAAAAGTCAAACAAGTCAGCCTGAGGCGGTTGTGACGACCAACAGTACCTATGGAGCTGCAGGGAAGTTACGGTACATGTCTCTCCTTCATGAAAAAAGCACTTTGTAATCCCATGCATTAAACATAGATTCCAGATTTTCAATTGAGCACTGTCCAAAGTGGTAATTGTGGTCCAAAGTGGCAAATTTCTTCCAAATCTACATGTTGATGATGTTTCTTTGCTGTTTTAATGCACATCAATATGCTTTTGTTAGGTACTGTGCAACATAAAGAGCACCGCAATGTGTGCACTCCATTTAGAGTTCAATGAAAAGTACATCAGGCATTAAAACAGAGTTCCAGCCACATTTTACGCATCCCATCATGCATAACGAGTTGTTTTTTTTTTTTTTCCGATTTTTTACCTTATTTTTGCTGAAAAGTCTCTTAATTTCCTCCTTATTGCACCACAGCCACCTACGTCATTACCTGCTTTGCATTGGCTCCTGGGAGATGAGTGTCATCAATTCCAGGAATCAATGGGCATCGGCGGCTCGTAGAAAGCTGTGGGACTCCCTTACAACACACTGCGCATGTGCGAGAGTGGGAGGTGCATGCTGGGTAGCCAGCCTGCACAGAATCCCAGAAGAAGAACAGTGCGGCTTCAGATGCCCAGACTGCAGATGGCCCCGCTGTTGGTTATAACCTTTGAGGAAATCAGATGTGACGAAATGCGTTAGCGCCACATTATTTGTCATCCGCCATCATTCCTATTCTATATGCTGGTTTACATATATGTTTGTACGTTTTTTTGATCCTTTTTAATAATTTTTTATTGTAAGCAGTATCACACTATGTTTGTGTTGTTTGGCTTACTTCCACATATGGACACAAAACTGGGACATATAGCCATCTCTGTCCAAAAGCACATCACCACCTTTTGAAACTTCCTTTGAAACAGCCATCTCTTGGGAGACCCATGGATAACATCAAGCTCAATTGACCCATTTGCTATACGGTACTTGGGTCCATAACCCCTGGTGAGCGCATTCATTATCCATTTTGTTGGTGTGGGGACTCTTTCCTGTTTGATCACCTGTACAAGTTTTGATGGTTCCATATTCATGTTCCAACCTCCAAATATCTGGGATTCACGATTATATATCAACTATCTTTACTTTTCTATCATCTTTGATACACTATCACTGGACTGTATCAGTCATTTTAGCCCTGCACTTTTTTGTATTATTGTTTGGACAAATTTATGTCAGTTGATGTGCTGTCAGCTTTGTTTATATTTGAACAGACAAGGACTCACTGCTCGAGGTGGTGTAATTGCCTGATGACTCACACTGGTGCATGCCCCGGCTCGCCTCCGTGAAAACTTGATAAAGGAAAAGGAATTGGCAGCACTCCGGGTTGAGTCAAAATCCAGATTTATTGACTGGACATCCAAATAATGACAATCATGACAAGGTAGACGCGTTTCACACACTGACTGTGTAATGATTAAGCACACAGTCAGTGTGTGAAACGCGTCTACCTTGTCACGATTGTCATTATTTGTATGTCCAGTCAATAAATCTGGATTTTGACTCAACCCGGAGTGCTGCCAATTCCTTTTCCTTTATCAAGCTTTGTTTATATGTCGGATAGCGCAAGATTTTTATTATATAATATGAATAAAGTCAGCACAAGGAAGCAGAAAGCACAAGATTTCTAGCAGGATCAACAGGTATTTTCTGTATCTACTAAACAGATATAACAAAGACCAAAAGGGACTAAACAGGAGAAGCGTTATATACCATTTGATTTACAGTTGGGCTCAGGATACTACTTCCAACATGCAGCACATGTAATGGTAAAAAAATTTAATTACTCTCCTGGCAGCAGCAACTTTTACCTAGGTAGAGTCATTAAGCAATTATTTTATGTACATTCAAGAAGTTTACTATTAAATTACGAAAAAATAGAAAAATTCCATCAGAAACAGTTTTCCTTAAATGAGCTCTTTGGCCTCTGCAGAGCACATTGCATAATTTAGAGTGGTTGCACCAATTGCTACATTACCTTTACACAGCCCTGCACTGCTCAACACACACACATCCAATTTGTTATGAAAAAAGAAAACAAGTTATAAAGTACCTAAATAATTTGAGACATATGTCATGATTTCATTGGCAGTGATCTGGCTGCCCTTTGACCCCATTCTATTGCCTTGCAGAGCTCCATTCCCACAAGAGCTGGGAACTGCAGGTCACGGCTTACAAAGCTAGGAATCAAATCAAGATGTAACTTTTGATTTATTTGTGGCTGTTTTCAGTCATTACAAACTATGCTAGCCATGAGAACACATAATCGCAGACTTAAGCTAAACCAAAAAAAAAAAAAAAAAAGATACCAACTAAATAGATTTGCTGGTATGTAGACTACAAATTTAAAGTTCGCAAAAAAAAAAAAAAGACCCAACATTCTTCAGTCAGTAGTAATAACAGCCTGCCCATTGTCAGAGAGTGGAGAGCCCCCTGCAATGTGCTGACACATGGTTTAGACTTAAGTTGTGAGAGTGGTTTGCAAGATCTAAGAATACAACTTGTCGAAAACCAAATATGACATTAAGAAAAAAAGATGTTGGCAGCATCTTTCATCCTTCACAGGCTGGAGTTCTGCCTGACTTACAGCGCAGGGATTTAAACCTTCCACCTTTACAGAGGGAACACACAGAAAGGCTCTCGGCTCAGCCTATGTGAGGGTGTCACTCATTCTATGGAGTTAAAGCCCCCTGGGACCTGAGCAAAGTTCACTTCATTCATATTCACTTCATGCCATTTGGATACTGCCAGCCATTGAAATGAGAGTTTGGAAACTCATGCACTTGACAGCTAATACTAGACTTTCACAGGCATCTAACCTTCACTTCTAGAAATAACTTGAACTTGTAAACCAAACCACAGGGGCCAGCATGTCAGATAAAGATGCTGATGTCCAAATCAAATGTTCCAGTGAGGCTCAGATCTTGTTTCACGGATTCAAGAAAACAATAAACTTACCAAGATCAATACTGTTTGGATAGCGAAAGTGAAGCTGACGTAGAAGTTCTTAATCTGTTTTTGTTTCATGTAAAAAAAGCATGCCAGACAAAGCAAAAAGTTTCAAGAGGTGCTTGTCTTAATATGATTGTATATGAGAATTTAGAGAAAGATTCCTAAGCCTAATTGAACAGTTAGATATGGAAATCTTTCAATATGCGAAAAAAAATTCAGAAAATATGCTTTAAAAAAAAATTCTGCGTAGATTAATCATTAATTGACATCCCTACTTCTACTATGCCTAAAGCAAAATTAAAGCGGAGTTCCGCCCTGGAATTTTTTTTTTTTTAAAAATACCCCCGGGACAGTCAGGGCTAGTGCATTCCACAATGGCTAGCCTCTGATCTTTCCCGGGTTGCACTTACCTGTTAGGACAAATACTTACCTTGAAAAAGTCTTGTCCAGCGCTGCCATCTCAGGTTTGGGCAGCTTGAAACCAGCGCGATCCTCTTCGGCGTCCTCTTCCTTCTTGTTCGGTCCCATGATGCCCTGCGCCGGCCCCGACGTCACTTCCGGTGCCGCACGTCATCCCTCCACAGCTTCTGGGCATGCCCAGAAGCTGTTTAGAAGGGAATGACGCGCGCCCCCCGGAACTGACGTCGGGGCCGGTGCAGGCGCAATGATTCCTGGGAGCGATGACGTTCAGCTCCCAGGAATCATTGCAAAGCCAGGAAGTGACGACGGGCCGCGGCCGAGGAAGGAGGAAGAAGGAAGTAAGGTAAGTATATTTTCCTCTCTATGAGGTAAGTAAAAAAAAAAAAAATGCGATTATCCATTTGTTTTTCAGGTGACCCGGAGCGAGAAGATGGAGGTAAGTATAAAATAAGGGTGGAACTCCACTTTAAAGGCTTTTTTTTCCCATTTCATATTCCATAACCAACACAGGAAACAAAAGGAAATCCTTCTAAAGTAAGAGAATCCCAGACTGTCACTAGAGTCACCAAAACAAATGCCCCCTTTGGTAGATTTCCCCCATTCCTGTTCTGGTGACAACCCAAAATTTGGGATCTTCTTTCATAATCTTCCTAATGGGGGCACAACCCTGTACAATAACCTGACTGGTATTCTAATTCCTCTCCATTCTATCAAAAAAAAAAAAATTGCTTTAGCTATACTTTATACTTTATATATACCTGGAAGGTTCCTTCACAATATTAGTAACCTGTCTTCATTGTCTACTTCTAGCATAGTAAAAATAGATTCTGAGACCTATCCAGTTTCTGTCTTATCTAAATAAATACTTTTAGTCATTCATTGACTTAGGCCAGCCATAGATGGAGCGATTTTCTTTCCTACAACCATTGGTTGCAGGAAAGAATATCGCTTGATTTCCCCATCAACACTGAGTGTCCCTCCCATGGAGATATTGTGTTCTCAGGGCAGGGATGGCTCTAACAGCCGTTAGCAATAATTGTATGTAAAATCCGACAGGCTGGTTGTACCCAAGTCAATCAATCAATTTGGGTACATTCAGCCTAATCATACATGGTTCATTCTCAGCTGGTTCCTGCTGAACTGGCTGAGGTTGGAACCTCGTCTATGGCTGGCCTAATACAGTACTTCTCAGAATAAGTGCAGTCCGTTTTTTTCATGTGTACTCATGAGGAGACATCCCTCACTTTCTGTCTCAAAGGCAGGGGTCGCTCCTATTGGAAAAAAAGGCTTTATTTTTGTCTTTGTCAACCATTCAAGAGATTTCACTCAATTCTTGTCGTAGGGAGCATTGATTTTAATGACAGGAAGTAAGCGGGGAAAACATCTCAATGGGGTCGTAACCAGTAATAAAACCTTGGTGGAGAATCTAAACTTTCTCCACTCTATCCAAAAATTAAGTAAAGTTTTGGCAGAAGTTCAATTTAAAAAAAAAACAGACTAGTTGAATTATAATCATAAATTTGTTGTTATTGATTCTAATGGCCAGTTCTGAGAAAATAAATATAAGCATGGACCACAAAAGATTACCACTGCCAAACAATATCTTCTCAGTGGTAATCATATGCTGAATAATGTAGGCATAATGTTGATCACTGAATGGAGCATCAGCTGTATTAAATGGATAGATGAAACACTGGTCAACAATAAGCAGTGGCGGCTGGTGCTCAAAATTTTTGGGGGGGCACAAAAAGAAAAATGTAATAGGTATTGCTTCGCGTCAAAAAACACGGTAAAAAATTGTGTGACTTTGAGGTCATGGTACAGGCATGGCACAGGTGATGGTATAGGCATGGCACAGGTCATGGTACAGGCATGTCACAGGTCATGGTACAGGAGATGGTATATGCCCCCTTTCAATGCAGAGACTAGTGTACATGCCCCCTTTCAATGCAGAGACCAGCGTACATGCCCCCTTTCAATGCAGTGACCAGCGTACATGCCCCCTTTCAATGCAGTGACCAGCGTACATGCCCCCTTTCAATGCAGAGACCAGCGTACATGCCCCTTTTCAATGCAGAGACCAGCGTACACGCCCCCTTCAATGTAGTGACCAGCGTGCGTGCCCCCTTCAATGCAGAGTTCAGCGTGCGTGCCCCCTTCAATGCAATGAACACTGTGCTGTGCCCCCTTAATGCAATAAACACTGTGCTGTGCCCCCTTCAATGCAATGAACACTGTGCTGTGCCCCCTTCAATGCAATGAACACTGCACTGTGCCCCCTTCAATGCAATAAACACTGTGCTGTGCCCCCTTCAATGCAATGAACACTGTGCTGTGCCCCCACAATGCAGAGTTCAGCGTGCGCGCCCCCTTCAATGCAACAGTGCTGTGCCCCCTTCAATGCAATGAACATTGTGCCGTGCCATGCCCCCATCAATGCAGAGTTCAGCATGCGTTCCCCTTTCAATGCAGAGCGCCACAGCATTGTCCCCAATAATTGCAGAGCGCCACAGCATTGTCCCCAATCATTGCAGAGTGCCATAGCATTGTCCACAATCAATGCAGAGTGCCACAGCATTGTCCCAAATCATTGCAGAGCGCCACAGCATTGTCCCCAATCATTGCAGAGCGCCACAGCATTGTCCCCAATCATTGCAGAGTGCCATAGCATTGTCCCCAATCATTGCAGAGCGCCACAGCATTGTCCCCAATCATTGCAGAGCGCCACAGCATTGCCCCCAATCATTGCAGAGACCAGAATGCGTGCTCCCTTCAATGCAGTGTGGGTTCCCCTGAGACCAATGCACTTACCTGGCGGCGGCTCCTCTTCAGTCCCGGCGGCGGCGGCTTCTTCTTCAGTTCCGGCGGCGGCTTCTCCCCTCCTCGAGACTCCGTTCTCTCTCTCTCTCTCTCTCTCTCTCTCTCTCTCTCTCTCTCTCTCTCTCTCTCTCTCGTGGATGTTAGAGACCTTGCACTCCTCCACCCTCTGTTTCAGGATTTCCCACACATGCTCAATAGGGTTTAGGTCTGGAGACATGCTTGGCCGGTCCATCACCTTTACCCTCAGCTTTTTTAGCAAGGCAGTGGTTGTCTTGGAGGTGTGTTTGGGGTCCTTATAATGTTGGAATACTGCCCTGTGGCCCAGTCTCCGAAGGGAGGGGATAATTCTCTGCTTCAGTATATCCCAGTACATGTTGGCATACATGGTTACCTCAATAAACTGTAGCTCCCCAGTGCCGGAAGCACTAATGCAGCTCCAGACCATGACACTTCCACCGCCATGCTTGACAGTAGGCAAGACACACTTGTCTTTGTACTCCTCACCTGGTTGCCACCATACACGCTTGACACCATCTGAACCAAATACGTTTATCTTGGTCTCATCAGAGCACAAGACATGGTTCCAGTAATCCATGTCCTTAGTCTACTTGTCTGCAGGCTTCCATCTTTAGAAGAGGCTTCCTTCTGGGATGCCAGACATGCAGACCAATTTGATGCAGTGTGCAGTGTATGGTCTGAGCACTGACAGGCTGACCCCCCCCCCCCCCACACACACACACATCTTCAACCTCTGCAGCAAAGCTGGCAGCACTCATATGTCTATTTCCAAAAGACAACCTCTGGATATGACTCTGAGCACGTGCATTTAACTTCTTTGGTCGACTTCTTTCGTCAGGCCGTGCTGACGTCATCAGGGGATCAGGATCCTCTGATGAGGTCAGCCGGGCCTGACGAAACGTGCGTCGGGAGCGTGAGACCGTAGACTTCCGGGTTGGCGGAACGCAAGCATGGAGCAGCGTTCATCACTCCAACAACCGAGAACTGTGATTATATTCAAGGTGGAATATCTTATGAATTGTAGTAAGTGCAACATGTACTAATAAAATGTTCTAATTTTCTGACATACTGCACCATGAGAGCTTTTTTGTTACCCCATATATGTCCTGAAATTTGGAGTTCCATATCTACCTGATCATACATTCTTGATGGTGAGAGAATGCGAAGTGGATGGTCTGGATTCTGTGTGGATACCAATGCCTTTTGTGACCCCCTATAATCAAGGGGTCATATCCTTCTGGTAAGGAGTATTTATTAAGAACACTGGGTGAAGGTGTGGAGGTGAAGGTTTTAGATCCCACTTCTATCAAGTCTGTGCTTTTATCAACTGCTGCGGTTAACCCTTTAACTACTTCTGATGTTCTAAGCACCAAGGACTTTATTTATTTAATTAATTATTCATTTATTTATCAAATCGCACCAGTGCACTTTTCTTGTGAAAAATATTTGCTGAGCGCAATATATCTATTTTAATTTTCACATAGGCCATCTTTATATAGAGCAACAATTCTTTTTTTTTAGATCATCAGAGAGTTCTTTACCATGAGGTGACATGTTGAACTTCCATTGACCAGTATGAGAGAGTGAGAGCGATAACACCAAATATAACACACCTGCTCCCCATTCACACCTGAGACCTTGTAACACTAAAGAGTCACATGACACCAGGGAGGAAAAATGGCTAATTGGGCCCAATTTGGACATTTGTACTCATTTTTGTTGCCAGCAGTTTAGATATTAATGGCTGTGTGTTGAGTTATTTTGAGGGGACAGCAAATTTACACTGTTATTCAAGCTGTACACTCACTACTTTACATTGTAGCAAAGAGTCATTTCTTCAGTGTTGTCACATGAAAATATATAATAAAATATTTACAAAAATGTGAGGGGTGTACTCACTTTTGTGAGATACTGTATATATATTTATATTTATATATATATATATATATATATATATATATATATATATATATATATATATATAGTATATACTATTATTTAAGTAAAACATTGTATCCCAAAAGCTGGCTTATGGATTGTTCCTATGCAGCTGAGGAATATAATAGATGAACTCACTTGATGTACACTAGTAATAAGTTTTAACCACTTGAAATGCTATTTGGCTTATCACCCAGTTTTCTGTTACATGTTGTACAATCGTTAAGTTGTTCCCTGTGTGCAAACAATTCATCATTTAAAACAAGCCGGACAAATTAAGCAAGGAAAAAGAGTCTGCGGGCACGTCTTTGGTGACAGTTATTTTATGAAAGAACAACAAATTAAGCAAAAGGTCATTGGTTCTAACAATTCCATGTATAAAATAGGACAGGTACATTGTAATTACAGCTGTCCAGGTTCAGAAGCCAACAAAATAGCAAGATCTGGAATGTGTATAAAAATATGACACCCCTCTCATGGAACAACGAGTATTGTTACACTTTTGCTGCTGAACAGTCAGGAACGGAAAGACAAGAATCATCCTAATCACTTTAAGGAGGTATGGCTTGATCCTTTCTTGGGACAACATGTTTCCAGCTTCCTGTATTTTCCTCTTTGGCTTTTACATTGACCTGCAGATCTGTGTAGATACTAATATTCACCTTTTTTATCTTGGAATATAGAAAGTACAGAAAATCTAAGTTGTTTTGATCAAGACCAAGTTTATCTCTGACAGAATTAGATTTTCTCTCTAGTTTGTGCTCCCTTATAGAGCTGTGCTGTAGGGCAGTGGTCCTCAACTCCGGTCCTTGGGGCACACTAACAGGCCAGATTTTAAGTATTACCTTGGGGAGATGCAGACTAGAATACTGCAATCACTGAGCAGCAAATGAGATCACCTGTGATGTAATTTAGTTATCTAGCAAACCTGGCCTGTTAATGGGCCCAGAGGATCGGAGTTGAGGACCACTGCTGTAGGGTATGCATCATGTGATTAGGCTGGGATGTTTCCTGGACTTTTCTTAACATATAGGGGTTTATTTACTAAATCTGGTTGGTGCAGCTCTGCATAGAACCCAATCAGCTGTCAAAGCATAACTGAACAAGCTGAAAGCGGACATTCAGTCATTTCTTCATCTTTCCATCTATTAAATCATCCTCCCTTGTTGTCTTAACTTTAGATAGTAAAACATTTTTTTCTGCCAGTAAATATGTTATACAGCCCACTTCCTCTTTCTTGTCTGGCAATTAGCCTAGGCTAATGACAACATGCACAGATCTCTCTCTCTCTTACTCTCCTGAGAGTTTGCCAGCAAGGAAGGAGGGATGAGTCACAGGAGAGCCAAGGAGAGCTGCAGAGATAGAGGGGGCTGGATGAGGGCGAAGATAACAGGAGACTGCAGAGATCCATGAGTATTCATCAAGAAAGGAGAAATTTGCAGGCAAGCAGTGGTGTGAATGTGTCTGTCCGTCTGTTCTATATATTACTCCTAAATTGACTAAAAGCAGCTCAATATCCATGATCTTGGTTAGAGCATAATCCAGCCACCTAATTTGCCTTGGGGTTAATAACCAGGTGCCAGAGGCACTCGTTATCACACACTGAAACTTTTTCACTACTAAAAGTGATGTTTCAGGGCCCAATCCATGTATCTTCTTGGCGGAAAATGGATGGATCAAACTTCCACATGTGTACTGCTGTCAGTGTCAGTCATCATTTCAGGTCCTAGTTCTCCAGTAGCTTGTTTCACAGCAACAATGTAACTATTTGCCAGCACACCATGATTCTTCATTTAAGTCCAGTTGTTTTTTATTGAAGAAAGATCACATCATAAACAGTGTAGTGCAATGTTTCAGAGCCGTGCAGGACCCATTTGTCAGGCATGTGAGGACCCCTTCATCAGGCAATGTTTCACAGTGGCAGATGTCTCCCCTTTTTTATTTTTTGGAACATGTCTGACTATCTTTGGAAAGCCTTAGGTTGGCCATACCACGGCTTGCAGGAAAGAAATTTGCACGATTCCCCCATCAACACAGACAAGGCTGGCAAGGGAAACAGCACATGTCTTCTCCTGGGGGGGAAGGGGGGGGCAGGAAAGCCGTCCCTGCTGTGAGAAGACAGTGACTATCGCTAGCGGCTATAGCAGCTGCTAACCATAATCGCAAGAGAATCCGGCAGGCTGATTGTACCCAAGTTGATTAATCGATCAACTTGGTATATTCAGCCTGCCCATTACCAGTTTAAATCGATTTGAACCGTGTATGGCTGATCTTAGTCTAAGGCAGGGGTCTTCAAACTATGGCCCTCCAGTTGTTCTAGACTTACAATTCCCATCATGCCTAGTCTTGTCTGTAATTGTCAGAGTTTTACAATGCCTCATGGGATGTGTAGTTCCGCAACAGCTGGAGGGCCGTAGTTTGAGGATCCCTGGTCTAAGGTTTTGGCAGGGTGGGTCTGTCAGGCTTTGGGAAAGGTGGAGACAATAAGCAGGAAAGATTAAAGCAATACATATACTTTATGATTAATCTGATTTTAATTAAAAGTTTCTCATCTGGAATGCTGCACTCCATTATATAGGTGTCTGCTAAAGGATGACTCTATAAACACAGAGGTGATAAGATATTCAAGTTTAAAGTTGGCCGTACACAATACATTATTTAAAATGTGAAACAATTAGCAATATGCAACATAATATGTACTTCAAGACTATACACTGTGGTATAAGCAATCATTTTTGCATATTGTATACAACACAGCATTATGTATAGCATTTTCAACAAAAGGACAGTTGAAAATCTTAGCATAGGCAGAATCATATTAGAGTAACCAAGGTTGTTGGTGTTGTCACATTGCCACCTTGCCTAAGGCTACGTTCACATGTAGGCATTTTTGGGCGTTTTTCAGATCTAAGGATGAGCTCAAAAAATGCCCAACAAGACAAATCCTATTCATTTCAATGGCCCCTGTTCACATCTGAGCGTTCTGACGTTTTAAGCAAAACGCCAGACGCTCAAAAAAGTACATGAGCTTCTTCTTGGGCAGATTACAGGCCTTTTTATTTTTTTCCATTGGTCACTTGTCAACCTAAAAATGCCTGCACAAAAATGCCTGTAAAAACGCCTGTAAAACATCTGAAAAAACACCGATAAAAACGCCTGAAAAAACGCCTGGAAAATAGCAACACCTAGATGTGAACGTAACCTTAAGCAGCTTTGTAGATTGGTAGGTGCCTGTATAGGTTGAGGCTTTATTCTCTTAGTTTATGTTACATTTGTTATTTGTGTTGGTCAGGGTGGGGAGAAATTGCAAGGTTTAACAAGAAGAAGCTTAGATGTTAATAAAAAGGTAAAATTGTAAAGAGTTGGTGTACAAAAAAAGTGTTTGCGGAGAATTGGACCATACAGCACTCCAATACATTTTCTTTTTTACTGGTCCTAATCTGGTTTAGATCATTGTTACAATGTGTAACTAAACTTTTATCAGTTGTCTCTTTTATTAACTGATGGGGAGAAAAAATATTTGGCCATACAGAAAAAAAGTTACCTTTTTGCCTCTGTGTCCTATAGGCAAAAGTCTAATGTGCCTAATCCTATAGCCACCCCTAGCACTATGGAATGTACAGTATCCCAAGTGATGAATCAGAACTGCAATCTGATTGGCAGTTATTCATTGCTCTGTGTCAGGGTTGCTTCTTGTGCTGCTTTACCAAAAAGTCCAACACTGTAAAAAAAAAAAAAAAAAGGAAGAGATAAATGATCACTTGAAACCGCACAGCTGTGGATGAATAAAACACTGCTGACTGAACAGTAAACACAGAAAATACATTTTACCACAATAGAAAATTATAAATGTGTTTAAATATATGGCTGTTATAGAGGCAAAAATGCCAGGATAAAAATAAAAGGAAACAGCGCAGAACAAAATAAATTGTCATTATAAAAACCACCATTTCCAGTCACGCCACGGATTTCACTTCTGTTAAAAAGAAATTTTGCGCAAAGAACCAATATAATTAATGTTCTATCATTTTTAGCTTCATCAGCTTGATCAGGTCATAAGAAGGATAAGTTAATAATGCACCTAAAACAGACAATAATGTTAGCGTTGCCTAACTATGCATAAGATGTTGGCCAGCTATATATAGCCTTTATTCAATGTGCAATCCTTTTCATAGATTCCAGCAATTTGACTGTTTTTTTCCAATATATAACGTGCTCTATTGCTATAGAACAGTGGTCTCCAAACTGCGGTCCGGGGGCCAAACGTGTCTCTTTGCTTGCTTTTATCTGGCTCTTGAGAAACTATTCCTTCCAATGACACCAACAATAGGGCAATAATTCATGCACTGACCTCAACAATGGGGGACCTTTCCTCCCACAGACACCAATGATGTGGCACTGTCCTTTCCATTAACATCAATTATAAGGCACTATTCCTTCCACTGATACCAACGATAGGGCACTAATAGTTCCCCTAATACCAAAGATGGGACATTGTTTATTCCCACTGATACTGGGACATTTTCTACTTCCATTGACCACGGTCCGGCCTCCCTAAAGTCTGAAGCACAGTAAACCGGCCCTTTGTTTAGAGACCCCTGCTATAGACAGAGGTGATAAGATATTCAAGTTTAAAGTTGGCCATACATGGATCAAAATTTTTTCTAATTCCTGCTGGGTCAACCAAAAATGATTGCAGGGGTGGCCCTGTCAGAACCATCTGGCTTGGCAAAATTTGATTTTTAGAATAAACGAAACAAGGGCGCCAGGTCAGATTGGTGTTTAAATTAAAAACAAATTTATTGCAATGCACTTACATTTAAGAGAATCAACATCAGCATTCAGGTGAAAAGCATGGATCCCCAACGATAGGTGCCGAGGGGTGATTGGGACGCAAGCACCTAGCCACAGGTGTGTTCACAGATCCAGGGATGGAGGATGGGGAGTGGATGGTCCGGAGATCCCGAGGGAAGGGGATCTCGCTGTGCCCCCTCCTCCTGGGGACATCCGCGGCACACAGCCGCAAGCCGGATGCAGCGTCACAAGACACTGCCGGTTCCTCCACGGAACCCGGCAGGAGACAGCTGAGACTGTGGAGAGGGCAGGCCGCAACGTCGTTTCAGAGGATCAACCTCCTTCGTCAGGCTGCTTCAATTTTTCAATTGAAGAAGCCAGACAAGAAATTTTTGGTCAAACAATGCCTGCATTCATTCAGATGCAGGCACTGTTTTGGTATTCTGACAGCTGCTGTGCTTGCTCTCAGAATACAATAGACAACACGGGCTGAACCAGAGAAATCTTAATGTGTATGAAAAGCTTTATTCTAGGCTTTGTTTTTATTTAAAATCTTTTAGATGTGTTGGTAGTATGAAATTTGTTCTTATCGAGGTCAGGTTGCTTAGTTGTCCTCCCACCTGAAGGTGCAACAGCGGTGATGTATGGGAACCGTTAAGCCTCGTACACACGCAACGATTATCGGCCGACCGATCGTCCGACTTTTGTCCAAGTGGTCTTTTGTTGGTTGGAATGTGCCTAGACTGCACACAAATTTTCCCGGCCAACAAAAATCTACTTCAGAAGTGATGTCATGTGTTGGTGTGTTTTCTTTGTGTTTTTTCTTCACTGAGCATGCCCAGACTTGCTCATCAGATTTTTCCCTGTCGAAATCTGTACTGACTGCACGAAAATCGGCCGTTGTGTTGACGGCCAACAAAAATTTTATACAAGAAATGGGCAATTTGGGACTTTATATGACTGGCGAAACTAAACTCCTGCTTTTAACTTATTTGTTAGACAGGTTTATTTTGGTTTGTTAGCAGACTGGTGGGTAAGTATTTCAAACTAGGGATCGGCTGTTTTTCACACACCCTTATTTATCCCATCTTGTTTTTCAATTGACAGGGATGGAGACACTGTGCAGTGCTCGCCAGTTCTCATATAAAGTCCCAAATTGCCCATTTCTTGTATCTTACTAGGGATGGAGACGCTTGCTTTACAGGCGGGTGTCTCACTCAAAGTCCCCATTTGCCTATGGCATCTTTACTAAAGGGATGGGGGTGTGTGTCTCCCAGCTGATCACATTTAGTTTGCACCCCATGGCTTTTTTGTGCAGCCATGCGTTTTTCGTTGCCAGTCGTGGATTGGAGCAGGTGGGGGAGGATTGGGCGTTCTCCAATCCCATCTGTTTCCAATCCACCTATTAGCAAGCATGTACTTCCCTTTGTGAAGACACTTATACACTCAGGTTGAGCAGTGTTATTTAGTGTTAGGTTCTGCAAGAACGCAGGATGCCTTGTCGCTGGCCTTGCAGCTTCCGCATGCATTTGCAAATATGTGTTAACTAAACTCCTGCTTTTAACTTATTTGTTAGACAGGTTTATATTGGTTTGTTAGCAGACTGGTGGGTAAGTATTTCAAACTAGGGATCGGCTGTTTTTCACACACCCTCATTTATCCCATCTTGTTTTTCAATTAACAAAAATTTAATATCCTGCACACCAGGATTTTTTCGGCCGAAAAGTCGGAGTCGGTTGTCGGAAGCATCATACTAACAAGCAGAAAATCGGCAGATCGGACTTTGGCCGAAAATTCCCTGCCAATTTTCGACGCGTGTGTACGGGGTATTATGGTCTTCAGCTGCTCAACTTCTGATAGAGCTGTACATTTTGCTAGTTGCCTAGACAATCAGTCTGTGAGTGTGTGGTGAAAGGTGTCATGTACAGAGAGGTGTACAACTGTTTGTACTAAGTGCAACTCACCACAAACAGATTTTAAAATGGCACACGAAAAAAAAACAAGCTTTACCCTGCTCCAAGCGCTTCATTAAATAGTATAAATAGAGCAGTCATCACTCTATTAGTATTTTGCACCACATTGGCTTTAGTCCTTTCAGACCTGCACCCATTATCTCTCTATCTGATGTGCAGATAAACCTGTGTTTGCCTATTTCTAATATTTAGCACTTAGAACATTAGACACAGGCCAAACGCCAGGTCTACAGAATGCAGTAACCATTCGCACATAATGCTTTTAGAAATTATTTTATGGGCACAGCTGCATTTCAAGAGGTATCTACATTTCTTATGGTAATGGGAACATTGAACAAGTCTTAGGTATAAATAATATTTAAAGTGTCTTTCACTGGCCTCCCCCTCATTATCCCCAACTCCCTGCTTATTGCTGATAAACATTAAGGCTAGGTTTACACTGCCGCACAGAGCGGCTCACAGCAGGGGTCCGATGCGTCCCTGTTCATCGTTGCAGGTCCAATTTCAGGCGGAATTTCTGGCCGCTCCAGAGATATGTGAACTAGCTCCATAGAGAACAGGTCACAATCTCCTGACATGCGAATTGGATGCGGGGAAACCCACATCCAATTCGCAATAGTGTGAACCCAGCCTAAAACTCTTGCTCCTGTACAGATACATTGCCTGGCTTGCCTAGGGCTGGCCAATATTCATGGTTCGTGTATCAGGCTTTCTCTCCAGAGTTTACACAAGTGCAAATTCTAATAAAATAACAGTCTTTTACTATGCCCAATTATGGAAAGGTCACGGGTTCTCTTGATTGGCCGCTGTGCCCCACCCGCTTATACTCACCTTCCCCCTACTGCCCCGTTACAGCAATAAATCGAATCCCTATGTAAGCTCAATATCGGCCTGAGTCAAAAAACACTTGGGGTTAATGACCTACTCCAAGATGTGGCAGTGTCAAGCCAGGCTACCACCCACTCCAGCCTGAGCAATGCATCCTGGGAGGAAGGGTAGTAGTAAGTCACTTGCTCCCCAATACCTGGAAGTGTAAGGTATCCCCAGGAGCTCTGACAGAAGAATGAAGAGGTAGAGGGGTTGGTGGCAAAGGTGAATGTCATTGGGGGAGAATGTTTTCCTAAAAGAACCTGTCAATTTGCCCTGAATGTCCAAAGTGATGGGCTCCTTTTAACTTTGCACCAGTAAGCAGCATGTTATATAAAACAATTGTACCAGTATTCCAATATCAAAGATGCTGAACTACTCTGCAGAGTGCATGAACATCATGGGAAATGTAGTTCCAAAACATCTGGGGTGCCACGGTTCACCATCACTGCCCTAGGGTAACAACACTGCTCCAGCATACACAAAGTATAGTGAGTGAGCAGGGTCACTCTAGGACACAGGGGTTGATTTAGTAAAACTGGAGAGTGAAAAATCTGGGGCAGCTGGTAGCCAATCAGCTTCTAACATCAGCTTTTTCAATTAAGCTTTGGCAAAAAAAATGGAAGCTGGTTGGTTTCTATATAGAGCTGCCCGAGATTTTGCACTCTCCCGTTTTAGTAAATCCACTCCACTGTGAGATGGGTTTACTAAAGGAAGTGCAGTTGCACTCATTTTCTCCAGAGCTTAAAGTAGAACTATAGGCAACATTTTTTTTCCCACTTTGGATAGAGCAAGGGAGGGTTATAACCCCTGTCAGATTTTATTTCACCATCTGTGTCCGATTGTGGAGATTTCCCTTCACTTCCTGTCCCACAGCCAAACAGGAAGTAACAGGAAATCCCTGCAAATTAAAGAAATTCATTGGGAACCCCCAGGTCCCCAAAACTAGTGTTCCTCTGGAAGATTTCCCCTCTATTACTTTTCTGTGGACAA
Organism: Pelophylax lessonae; assembly: GCF_965119305.1. Taxonomy (NCBI): domain Eukaryota; kingdom Metazoa; phylum Chordata; class Amphibia; order Anura; family Ranidae; genus Pelophylax; species Pelophylax lessonae. The sequence continues at coordinate 134,761,557 of NC_138772.1, forward strand.
CCCAAAATTTGGGATTTTCTTTTACTTTCACTTTCAATGATAATGGTAAACAGGACATATAGAGAGAATGAATCTCCTTAACGGGGCACAGACAGCAAAAAAAACTGACAGGGGGTTCTAATTCCTCTCCTCTCTATCCAAATGTAAAAAAAATAGTTTTGCCTTTAGTTATAATTTAACCACTTGCCGACCGCTCACATGGAGCGTACTGCGGCATAGTGGCTCGATATCGTCCAGCGACGTACACCTACGTCACTGGACTCCTCCCCTTGTGGGCGGCGCGCAGTCAGTCAAAGGTCCGATCTGTCCGCCGCAATGTCACAGTCCCGCAAAAAAAATCGCCAGATCGCCGCCATTACTAGTTAAAAAAAAAAACAATAAAAATTATTACATTTCCCGTAGTTAGTAGCTGCGATAACTTTTGCGCAAACCAATCAAAATACGCTTATTGTGATTTTTTTTTACCAAACATATGTAGCAGAAAACAAATTGGCCTAAAATGTTAAAAAATTTAGATTTTTACATTTTTTTGGGGGATTTCATATAAAAAATGTAAAAAATATTGTTATTTTTTCAAAATTGTCGCTCTTTTTTTGTTTATAGCGCAAAAAGTAAAAATCGCACAGGTGATCAAATACCACCAAAAGAAAGCTCTATTTGTGGGGGAAAAAAAGAACATACATTTAATTTGGATACACGACTGTGCAATTGTCCGTTAAATTAACGCAGTGCCGAATCGCAAAATATGGCCTGGTCAGGAATGGGGTAAAATCTTCCGGTCTTAAAGCGGTTAAAAATACGCTCATTGAGAATTTTTTTGTCAAAGACATGTAGCTAAATACATTTTGGCCTAAATATATGACAAAAATTGAATATATTGGATATTTTTTAACTGTCAAAGTAGAAAAATATTGTTATTTTTTCAAAATTGTCGCTCTTTTTTTATTAATATCGCAAAAAATGAAAAGCGCAGAGGTGATCAAATACCAGCAAAAGAAAGCTCTATTTGTGGGGAAAAAAAGGACGTAAATTTTGTTTGGGTACGGCGTTGCATGACCGCGCAATTGTCAGTTAAAGTCGCACAGTGCCAAGTTGCAAAAAGTGGCCTGGACGTAAAGCAGGAAAATCCTCCGGTCCTAAAGTGGTTAATGAATGTAGTAAAGCTCTGCTGATTTCCATCATCCAATCATTTGCAAGCAAAAATGCTGGGGTTTTTTTTTTTCTTTTCCTTGCACCTGATTGGGTATATTGTACAAAATGAAGCTTCACCACATTCACTACGCTCTGGAGAAAATGAGTGCAACTGCATCTCCAAAGTGCACAGTCTGTTTGCCTTTAGTCAATTTACCCCAAAGTGTGTTACTGGCAGATCACCAGGTCAAAATGAAGGGGAAAAAGCTGAAAAAGGAAAATGAATGCAGCCGTTACATCTAAGGACTGCCCAGATACAATAAATTCTTTGTTTTTGGGTTTAGACACACTTTAAATTCTTCAGTCATTGCTCTTGTATTTTAGAAACTGCAATCAAAGCAAGTTCCTAAGAGTGCAAAAATGCAAATGCATAGTAGCCCATACAAACAAATGAGGTATTTGATTTTACTGTATACATTACACTGAATTAATCAAAGCTATTCGTTATGGCTGATTGGTGCCTAGGGCAAATTGAAAATCTGCAGTCTCACTTCATCAGTAAAAACTCACCAATGTCACTTTGATTCTGTCTGGTACAATAATACATAAGTATGCTTTTGGTTCAGCCAGCCATTTTCAAATCAATATGTGCGACTGCCTATAAAATAAATGTTTATTAATTCATGTGAAAAAGCCAAATTAGTCTCTCTACAGGATTTCAAATGGTCATAAGACGAAAACAGTCAAAGAGTCACACAGTATCCATGGTAGCAATTATCCCAAGGCAGTGATCAATGAAGGTCTGCTGTTAGCGAGGGCTCTATTGACTCAGGAAGTCAAAGTTATATTGGGTTAGGTTAAGCTGAAATGGCTTGGCAGACTAGCCCTGAGCGGCTCAAAGACCACCAGACTTCACTTATCCCATTAATTATTCCTGTCCACATGGTACAGATTGATATGGTTCACAATAAGGCGAGGTATGAAAGGTCACAAGGAAACAGTACGTCTATTTACAAAATTAAAATAGACACTCATTTATTCTGGAGTCCAGGCTTCCTACGTACTGCAATGACACAGCCTTATTTAGATAGTTTTACAGGTCACAGACAAAAACATAACCAGACTTAAAACTTAGCCAGCCGCAGTGAAGCTGATGGGTCTGTCCATTTTATAGGATCATATGATGTAAAGCTGAAATGAGACATACAGCAACCTCACATCATAGAGATTGTCCCAGTCATAGACGTAAAGGAAAACTCCAGGGAAAGCACAAAATTCAACTATAATTGTGCAATGGGAGCAATTGTTCACACACATCTGCTTTTAATTTTTGGACTCACTATTTGTAGTTTTGGCAGGCCAAAAGCCTTGGTGTACATCAAGTCTTGGCTTTTATAGCAGTGGACACACCATAGCTACAGCACGTAAGCATACATGGGAACATTTGGAAACACGAATGCTAAATTTTGGGAGAGGGAAGAGGCATAAAGGATAGGTCTATAGAGTCAAGACCATTCCATGGACACTTACAGTGCACATGGCTCCCACCGATCCACCATTCTAGCGACACTAAGGTCTTTTTCAGATGGGCCAAGCTGCTGACTCATGATCTGCAGTGCTTTGCATTGTCAGCGGCAGCGGCAGCATTCCCATGGTTAGTAGGCCATCAGGAGGAGATATGCCGACTCCCGCATGTCTGTTTGAAAGAGGATTTCACACTAAAATCTCTCTTCATGGTTACAACCTCTCTGGCCAAATGTACCTCTGTTGTTTTTTGCCCTGCCAATGTGTATAAAGGTTGTCTGCCACCCATTGCCTGGTTTTGACAGGTGACTGAGGTGAGTTAAAAAGAAGCCTCCTGTTTTTGCCACCTAACAGCACCCATGAGAAAGGAGCCTAACAAGGTTACTTCTTAAAGGAAAAGGAATTGGCAGCACTCCAGGTTGAGTCAAAATCCAGATTTATTGACTGGACATCCAAATATGACAATCGTGACAAGGTAGACGCGTTTCACACACTGACTGTGTGCTTAATCATTAGTAATTAGAGTAATGATTAAGCACACAGTCAGTGTGTGAAACGCGTCTACCTTGTCACGATTGTCATATTTGGATGTCCAGTCAATAAATCTGGATTTTGACTCAACCTGGAGTGCTGCCAATTTCTTTTCCTTTATCAAGTTTTCACGGAGGCGAGCCGGGGCATGCACCGGTGTGAGTCATCAGGCAATTACACCACCTTGAGCAGTGAGTTCTTGTCTCTGCAAAGGTTACTTCTTGGTGACAGCCAGGTGAAATGTTAGTGTTACTAGAATAGTGAACTGGTGGGAGCCAGGTGCACTGTGTGTACACCATTCTAGTGACACAGACAGTGCATTTTGGTTGACATCTTGCTACCCCCATGATTTTGTCAAAATAGAGTATCTGGTTGCCACCAAGTAAGGGACCCATTTCCCTGAGTCCCTTGCTGGCCAGCCCAGCCCCACCACTTGCCCAATTATGACCACTGCCTGGGCTATGGTTAGTCTCTCTAACTTACTGAGCTCTTATTTCGTTGCTGGTCCACTGGTGACCACACTTTGTGAAGCACCCTCTTTCAACCTCTGGCTGCCTTCCCTCATCCTCTCCAGGCTTCCACTCATTGTAGAGAATAGCCTACATGGATAACAAGAATAATGTGACACATGTTGCCTGTATATTTAAAAAATTGCAGGTGTGCTGCCTGTACATAGTGGTCCACACGTAGAGAAAAGTTAGGATAGAATGTCTCTTGCTCCACTCATAACAGTCATTTCATGATGTCCAAGCAACATTGGAAGTAAGCAACGGGGAATGATACAAAGGGGACACAGATAATAATAGAACCTGACATTGTTTTTAAACCTTTTTTCATTCTACCTAAAACAAAAAAAATGGTTTTGGCTTACATTGCACATTAAATTCCATAGTTGTTCTTCCTCCACAGCTGCCAATAATCTCCAATTTCTAAGAAAAGTTCCAGGCTCGGAATCTTTCTCATTATTTTTCAAACCTGATTAGGCATAGCATGAAATATGCTTTTTTTTCTCTGCGAATCCAAGTCCTATCCTATAAATACTTTTTCCTTTATCTTTATTAGTGAAAGATGATTGGAAGTATAAGTATAAAAAAACAACAGTTCATGTAGTTATGTATTATTTTAAAAATCATTAAAGTATAAGGATGTAAGAGGGGTTATTTAGTGATTGTTTCCATGTGTTTATCCTTCCCTCCTGGCTAGGTACAGTCCTCTCTGCCCTTGCTGCTGGGAGTATATTACACTGGTCACCAAAGATTTTGCTTCCTGAACACTTTTTGGTGTATCTTACTTTTTTTGCCTGTTTATCATGAAAAGAACCTGTAATTTAATATATCATGTACCGTTTATTAGTGTTCTATTTTTCCCTTTTGCAATGCTTGATGTCTCTGCTACACACATAAAATAAATATATGAAAATATGGAACTGTTGTTGAAGCATATCTAGTACACCAAGTACAACTGGAACATCTGTGAAGATCTAATAGTAGTGGCTCTGCTGCTTGGAATGTAGCTTAGATATACAGTAAACCCCCACTCCATCGTGGTTCAGTTTTTGCGGTCCCGGTATATTGCGGTTTTTTTTGTAATGTTATTTTACTATATAAATCATTAAAAATGAAATATTTTTGTGTTTTCCATAGCTCTTGCTATGTCTCTCAGTATCTTTTATGTGTTTAAATGAGTTTCTATTGTTTTAAAAGTGTGTTTAAAGACCTTAAAATGCTTTTACACGTACAGTGAAAGTAAAAAAAACATGCCTACAATGCATTTTAATAGGGTTTTTCTATTTCGCGGATTTTCACTTTTCGTGGCTTGGTCCGGAACGTAACCCCCCGCAATGGAGGGGGGTTAACTGTACCAAGTACTGTTGTTACATATGCAATTGGGACAGCCATGCAAGAGAGTTGCAATACATTAAAAAAATGGGCAATTTTTTTCCAGGATAGACGTCTCGTTGACCCAACAAAGATATTTTTGCCTCCACTTGACATAATACTCAGACTAATGAAAAATGTAATGAGAATGATGAACAAAGGTTAAGGTTTTCATTTCAAAGATCTGTTAGTGGTGCCACGGAGAATCGCCTTCATGGATATTGTTGAGAATTTTCTTGGCAACTACAGAACACCAAACTACATTCACCTGGTTGATAAACTTCTTACAGCATATAAGACCATGTCACTGAAGATTCATCTTCTGCATTCACACTTGGACTTCTTTGCCTAAAGTATAGGTGCAGTCAGTGATGAACATGGTGAAAGGTTCCACCACTGACACAATAGGTAAACAATATCAGAGCAACTGGAATCCATCAATGCTGGCTGACTATTGTTGGACACTGCCGTGTTTGCTAAAGACAACAACATCATCATCAGCAGTAATCAGCACGGGTTTACAAATGGGCGTTCTTGTCAAACCAATCTCTTAACATTCTACGAGGAGGTGAACTGTGAGCTAGATAGGGGCAGACCAGTGGATGTGGTGTACTTGGATTTCACTAAGGCGTTTGATACAGTTCCTCACAAGCGCTTAATTAATAAAATAAGGTCTGCAGGTATCAACAGCAGGGTTTTCTCTTGGATACGGAATTGGTTAAAAGGGCGTGTCCAAAGGGTGGTAATAAACAGCGCATACTCAGACTGGTCTGAGGTAGTAAGCGGGGTCCCCCAGGGCTCAGTCCTGGGACCAACCTTGTTCAATTTATTCATAAACAGCATTGAGGACAGGATTAGTAGTTCAATATCAGTTTTTGCAGATGACACAAAATTGGCCAGGGCAATAACTGCACAGCATGAAGCAGATATCCTACAGAATGACCTGGACAAAATAACGGAGTGGGCAACGACATGGCAAATGAGGTTTAACGTGGAGAAGTGTAAGGTTTTGCACTTGGGGACTAAAAACATGAAAGCACAATACACGTTAGGAGGGGAACCCTTGGGGGAATCAAAAATGGAGAAGGATCTGGGAGTCTTGGTTGATGATAGATTAGGCAACAGCATGCAATGTCAAGCGGCAGCTGCCAAAGCCAGCAGAATATTTGCATGCATAAAGAAAGGGATGTATTCCAGAGATAAGACTATAATCCTTCCACTTTATAAAACTCTGGTCCGACCGCATCTGGAGTATTCTGTCCAGTTCTGGTCGCCAGTCCTTAGGAGGGATGTGTTGGAGCTGAAGAGAGTCCAGAGAAGGGCAACTAAACTGATTAGGGGATTGGAGGACCTTAACTATGAAGAGCGTCTGCAATCGCTCGATTTATTCTCCCTGGAGAAGAGACGCCTGAGGGGGGACATGATAGCAATTTATAAATATCTCAATGGGGATCTCAGCTTAGAAAAAAAGCTGTTCAGTCGAAGGGATTGCATGAGGACAAGAGGGCATACAATGCGATTAGAGGAGAAGTGTTTTAACATCAGGCAACATGGGGGGTTCTTTACTGTTAGGGCTACAAGATTGTGGAATTCTCTACCACAAGAGGTGGTTTCTGCGGGAAGTATGGTGGCTTTCAAAAGACTCTTAGACTTACATCTCAAGGATCAGGACATTAAGGGCTATGTGAGATGATTACAGCCACACACACCTACACAGGTTGAACTGGATGGACTATTGTCTTTATACAACCTCACCTACTATGTAACTATGTAACTATGAGATGCACTGGATATGGGCTACAAAGGAAAAATAGCAGAAAAACTTTTTGGACCTGTTGAACTCATGCAGCGTGTCAGAAACCTTATGCAATTAAATATATTAAAACGTAATTTCATATTTTTCAAGATTCCCATGTGATACAGTTATTCTGAAAGAGGTCCATCATAATAACCAAAACTTTTACAGGAAGCAACATTTTTGGAAAACATTTGATGTCCAGTGTTATCAGTCTGTGGAGCTGCAAGGGCATGTTGGAGGCAAGAGAAGGAGATAGCCTCCTGGAAAGAACATGTGAATGTTGTATTGGACTTTTACACCTTTTTTGGCCCTCCAAGAGGGTCAGGCTCTACGTTATGGATTTTGCCTTGGACTAAAAAATCAGATAGGTGTAGGAGTACCTCACAAGCACTGCAGCCCCCTCCCATTCTTGTGTAAGTTAGGAACTAGACTATAGCAGCCTGGGAGTGGACTAAGATATGAGAATGTTCTTTTGAACTTTTACAAATATCCTGTTCTGAAACAGTTTGTACCACAATTTGTAATCTAATTAAAAAAAAAAAAATCTCTTGCATTACGCCACCTCAACACAATGTTATGGAAGTGGGCCTCAGTAGGCCACAGCACAGCCTATAGCACTAAAAAGGGGATGAAACTATGGTAGCAGCCAGCTCAGGACAGGGGAAGTAGTGGCCAGCTAGTGGTAAGTCCTGATGGTGAGGTGGTCTGAGAAAGTCCACGATGCACCCCTCAGGGTGAACAGGCTACTGTAGAGCAGTCCTCAGCTATGACCCAGGACCACACCCAGGGACCATGACAGCAGCAGGGGTTGCTTGAGTTGATGTATACTCAGTGGTTCTCATTCTTGTCCTAGAGCAAAAGTGTGTGGTAGACTTTGTATTGTGTAGTGAAGAGCTATTTAGGGGGGCTTGGGCTCTGCACTTCCCTTCCTGACATGCAACAAAGGGAGGACCCAGTTTATTGGTTTGTAACTTGGCTCGGGTGTTACTAGTAAGCAAAAGTAATTTCTTCACCCATGTATGTTACTATCCTAAAGTAAAGCCACATCTACCTGCTCCTGTTAGGAGGATCCTTACAAGGACATTTCTATTGGGCAGTGCAGAAATAGCCTACATGAGTGTTTAGCAGAACCATGATCAGTGGGAAACCTATTATTGGAATTTAATGAGGTATATTATTTGGAGCCAGCCAGCTAGCTTTCCTTACAGATTTTGCCCTCTTATACATAAAGTATTTGATTGCTGGGTTGCGTTGCACAGTGGAAATGTGATAATATGCCTCCACAATCTCCTCTAGACTCTCTCTCTCTTTTTTCAGATGGGTAGATGCCTCCATGCCTATGGAATTACGGTATGGGTTTGTTTTTTAGGAGTTGGGCTTGGCCCCTTAGTTCCAGTGAAGGGAACTCTTAAGGCGTCAGCATACCCAGACATTTTAGGCAATTTCATGCTCCCAACTTTGTGGGAACAGTTTGGAGATGGCCCCTTTCTGATCCAACATGACTGCGCACCAGTGCACAAAGCAAGGTCCATAAAGACATGGATGAGCGAGTTTGGGGTGGAGAAACTTGACTGGCCTGATCTCAATCCAATAAAACACCTTTGGGATGAATTAGAGCAGAGACTGCGAGCCAGGCCTTCTCATCCAACATCAGTGCCTGACCTCACAAATGCGCTTCTGGAAGAATGGATAAACATTCCCATAGACACACTTCTAATCCTTGTGGACAGCCTTCCCAGAAGAGTTGAAGCTGTTCTAGCTGCAAAGGGTGGGCCAACTCAATATTGAACCCTACAGACTAAGACTGGGATGCCGTTTAAGTTCATGTGGGTGTAAAGGCAGGCATCAAAATACTTTTGATAATATCTTGTGAGTAGTTTATCAGTAGTGAATAAACCACAAGCAAGAATAAATATAGATGTTTTTAATAATCTACAGCTTCCAGCTATCATATTTTTAGTCCAGCTTGGAAAATGAGAGGGAAGGATTTCTAAATTTTAAAGACATTTATTTAACTTGCAAATTTCTTTTTACTCTTTTTACAATTTATGATTAGCAACCTCCCAAACAGGGTTTAGACATAACTCACTGAACCTCAGCATTTCTTAAGGGACTTCTGTTCTCACAAATAATTTATTTCAGGAACTTCCTGCCCATCTTTTCCTGCTGACTTGCGCCATTGAGAATCTCCCTGTGGTATTAGGAATCCCTCACAGTCGCTCTAGTAGGGATACATGTTACACAATGTGCCCAATTATTTTAGAAAGTGTTCCGCCGCTCAAAGGTGATAATGGTACACATCACCTGATCATTGCAGAGTACTGACAGAACATTTACAGGGGGCTAAAAGGAGATTCCAAAACAATTTTTCCACAGTTTTTTCAGCACTGGACGGTATTTGTTACAGTTCATATCTTTATATAATTGTTTAGGAAAATTAGACACCCTTTTGAAAACTATGTCAAAATCATTGAATCATTATCATTAAAGTGATTGTAAAGGAAATTTATTTATAAAAAAATAATAAATAAATGTATTAATTTACATTAAACTCTAAATGGGTGGCAGTTAGTGTTCGAAAGTACTTTGTATAAATAATTCCCTTAACCGGTTGCCGACTGCTCACAGTATATTTACTGCGGCAGTCGGCCCCGGCCAGGCAGAGTGACGTAGGTCTACGTCGCTCGCCTGTCACTCCTTTTAGAGCCAATAGCGGGCGAGCGCGCGCCCGCCTCGGCTCGTTCACAAAGGAGTGCGGGCGTGTGACCGGCGGACCCGATGTCCGCCGGTCACACTACGATCGCCGGTACAGCGGGAGAAAGACAGAGCGGCTTATGTAAACAAGCCGCCTGTCATTCTCCCCTGTGTAAAAATGAAGATCAGATGGTTCTACTATATAGAACCGTTGATCTTTGTTTTTACACTAGTAGCCATGTCCCCCTACAGTTAGAATCACGCCCCTAGGACACACTTAACCCCTCCCTGTCCAATACAGTTAACCCCTTCCCTGCCAGTGTCATTTTTGCAGTAACAGTGCATATATATATAGCACTGATTACTGCAGTAATGTCACTGGTACCCCCAAAAGTGTCAAAAATGTCAGTCAAGGGTCCGATCTGTCCGCCGCAATGTCGCAGTACCGCAAAAAAAATCGCAGATCGCCGCCATTACTCGTTAAAAAAAAACACCAAAAATGACAAAAATCTTTCCCTTTGTTAGTAAACGCGATAACTTTTGCGCAAACCAATCAAAATACGCTTTTTGCGATTTTTTTTTTTACCAAACATATGTAGCGTAAAACAATTTGGCCGAAAATGTTAAAAAATTTTGATTTTTACATTTTTTTTGGGGGGAATTTCATATAAAAAAAGTGAAAAATATTGTTATTTTTGCAAAAATTACGCTCTTTTTTTGTTTATAGCGCATGATCAAAAAATCGCACAGGTGATCAAATACCAACAAAAGAAAGCTCTGTTTGTGGGAAAAAAAGGACGTGAAATTCGTTTAGGTACAGCGTCGCACGACCGCGCAATTGTCCGTCAAAGTCATGCAGTAAAAAAATCGCAAAAAACCCCCTGGTCAGGAAGGGGGTAAAATCTTCCGGGGCTTAAGTGGTTAAAGAGGAAGTAAACCCTCCTCTGACACTTTTACCTATAGGTAAGCCTATATTAAGGCTTACCTATAGATACTGTAAATATCTCCTAAACCTGCACTGTTTAGGAGATATTTACCTTACATGCAGCCAGTGACGTCACTGGCGCATGCGCTCTGAAGGAACGGCCGCTGGTGCCGTTTCTTCAGAGCCCCATGCCGTGACCGTCGGCTCCCGCGCGTGTGCGCAGGAGTGATATCACCGCGGCTCCGGCCAATCAGATGGCCGGATGCTGCGATCCCGGAAGACGGGCGACTGGATATGTCGCCCGTCATACAGGTGAGCGGGCGGCACAGCGGGGGCTCATTCTTAGGTAAGTATTTCATAATGAGCTAGTATGCAATGCATACTAGCTCATTATGGGTTTCTCTTTCAGGTTGCAGCAAAAAAAAAAAATTCATGGGTTTACAACCTCTTTAAGACTCGATTCACACTAGAGAGACTTGTCAGGCAAATTGTCAGCCTGACAAGTCACGGTCCCTCGCGGTCCATTGACTGCTAACGGACCCGTTCTAATAGGACCGACACAAGTCGCTCCGACTTAGAAAAAGGGTCCTGTACTACTTCGGAGCGACCTCGAAGAGGGACCTGAGAAGAGGAGGATCCAGGCTGCCCTGTGTAAAACCAACTGCTCAGAGTAGGTAAGTATAACAAGTTTGTTATTAAAAAAAAAAAAAAACACAAGACTTTACAATCCCTTTAATTAAAATATAAATCCATGTTTTCACCTTTTTTTTGTCTTTGTTACATCTCAGCATTGCTGAATTCTGGTAGCTTTTTGCAGCCACTTCCACATGTATTTCAGCAACTGCTACATAGAAATTTTCAGGCTAGGCTTCCTGATGGCAACATCAGTGGTCTATGCCTAGGCAGTATACATCAGCACTGACTCCTGAGGTCTCCATAAGAGAGCATGTGACAGGGAGACAACACAGGAGAACAATTGGGAGTCAGGGACAGAGCATTGTCACTTGAGAGCAGGAAGCATATGCACAAAATCCTTCATGGCAGGACCATCAGGTATTATTCTGAAAAAATATTGAAAATAACATATGAAATGATTTTAAAGCGGAGTTCCACCCTCAAAAGTGACTTTGTCCCATCCGCTTGCTCTGTTTCACCTGAAAAAGAAATGGATAATGACGATTTTTTTTTTTTTGTTTACTTACCTTGTTTTTGAAGAAAATATACTTACCTTATTTCCACTTCCTCCCTCTGTGGACACGGGCGCCGCAGTCTCTTTCTGCTTGCGATGATTCCTGGGAGCTGAACGCCATCGCTCCCAGAAGTCAATTCGCCTGCACCGGCCCCGCTCGTCAGTTCCGGTGCAGGCGCGTCATTCCCTGCTAAACAGCTTCTGAGCATGCCCAGAAGCTGTGCAGGGATGACGTGCCTGCCCCGGAACTGTCGAGCGGGTGCCGGTGTAGGGCATTCTGGGACCGAAGAGGACACGGAAGAGGATGCGCTGGCTTCAGCTGCCCACACCTGAGATGGCAGCGCTGGACAAGAAATTTTCAAGGTAAGTATTTCTTCTAAAAGGTAAGTGCAACCCGGGACAGTTCAGAGGCTATCCATTCTGAAATGCACTAGCCCTGAATGTTCCGGGGGTATTTTTATCTCAAAAACGTTTTTGAGGGTGGAACTCCGCTTTAACATGTCAAAGAGTCTATCAGATTTTATTCATTGGGTTTACATATATTTTAAGGCCCCAAACAAGCTTTTTTTTATGCCAGTGCCACATAGGCGATGTCAGTATTAACCACTTGCCGACTGCCGCACGACTATTTACATCGGCAGTCAGCCCCCCACAGGCAGAGCGACATAGTACTACGTCGCTAGCCTGTGAGGGTCTAGGGAGCGAGCGCGCGGCCCCGGAGGCGGTCACGGACCCCCCCCCCCCCGCGTGTGTGACCGGCGGACCCGATGTCCGCCGGTCACTCGGCGATCGTCGGTGCAGAGGGAGAAAGGCAGGCGGCTGATGTAAACAAGCCGCCTGTCATTCTCCCCTGTGTAGAAACAGTGATCATACGGTTCTACTATGTAGGACCATTGATCACTGTTCCTACACCTCAAGCCACAGCCAATCACAGTTAGAATCACGCCCCTAGGGACACACATAACCCCTCCCTCTCAAAAAAAGTTAACCCCTTCACTGCCCGTGTAATTTTACAGTAACAGTGCATATGTATAGCACTGATTACTGTAGTAATGTCACTGGTAACCCTAAAAGTGTCAAAAATGTCAGTCAAGGGTCCGATCTGTCCGCCGCAATGTCGCAGTACCGCAAAAAAAATCGCAGATCGCCGCCATTACGCGTTAAAAAAAAAACAACAAAAATGACAAAATCTTTCCCTTTGTTAGTAAACACGATAACTTTTGCGCAAACCAATCAAAATACGCTTTTTGCAATTTTTTTTTACCAAACATATGTAGCATAAAACAAATTGGCCGAAAATGTTAAAAAATTTTGATTTTTACACTTTTTTGGGGGGGAATTTCATATAAAAAAAATGTGAAAAATATTGTTTTTTTTGAAAAATTGACGCTTTTTTTTTGTTTATAGCGCATGATCAAAAAATCACACAGGTGATCAAATACGGCCAAAAGAAAGCTCTGTTTGTGGGAAAAAAAGGACGTCAATTTCGTTTGGGTACAGCATCGCACGACCGCGCAATTGTCCGTTAAATTCACGCAGTGCCGAATCACAAAATAGGCCCTGGTCAGGAAGGGGGTAAAATCTTCCGGGGCTTAAGCGGTTAACATGTCAAAGAGTCTATCAGATTTTATTCATTGGGTTTACATATATTTTAAGGCCCCAAACAAGCTTTTTTTGTATGCCAGTGCCACATAGGCGATGTCAGTATTAAACATAATAAAGAAAAGGAAATATAAAGATGTTACCTATATCATGCATTAACATGACGGGTGGATTCTGATCGGTTACTAGTGTCATTTGCTGTATTGTTTTCCACCAATAACAAATCATTTAAAGCAGGAACCTGACCTTGTAATGATGTTCATTTAGCTTGCAATAAACAGGACATTAATAACAAATCCAACATATAGAACTGCGTTGCTTTGATACAAGGGGCTGCAAGTGCCACTCAGGAGAGACACATTGAGCAAACAATGACTGAAAATAGGGAAAAGTACTACATCAAACTCCTCATCCACATTGATTAGTGGAAGAGGATGTGACTTCTGAGGTTTACTATCCTAGCTTCTGTATATTATGATCTATGCAGGGTCACTGCACAGAAGATCAACATCACATTAATCTTCTGGAGATGGGGATGGCAAACCTGGAGCATTTTAATCAGCTCCACTGGGGATAGACTGGCTTTAGAAATGATGCATTGACATGCATAAGGTTCTGCTAGGTTGGCTTGTCTGAGGGAGGTACAGAGCTCTCTCTCCCCTGCTGTAATTTGAGCAAATCAGATGGGGAGCAGTCGAGGGAGGTTTACAAGTTCCTTTGCGCTGAATCAAGCCACTGCACATGTGTGAACCATTTACCATTTATTTATACATTTGACTTTGTGCACGTATGGAAATCCTTGGCAGCTATGTCTGAAGGAGACGCAGTTTTCGTCTTGTTTTCTGGCACAGAACACGCGTCTGCTGGAAAGGAGATGATGAAGCTACCGCACACATGCAAACCATTTGCCAGTTATGTATACTTTGAGCTGTGTGCCTATGAGACTGCGGAACACAGCATAAGATCTAGGATGGAAAAAAAAAATCTTTGCATCTTCTGAGTGCAGAAGGGGGCCCAGCATTTCTGAAGGGAAAGAGGACTTGTACATATAAAGAAAAAGCTTCATAATACTCATCTGATTTTCAACTGCACCTCTGAGTTATAATATACTGTTATCAATATATTGATAGAAAGCACTGTATGACATGATGGGTAAAAATGGTTGTAAGGCTGGGTTTTAACCTACTGTATGTGCCCCACTAGGCAAAGGATTTTGCTGTCTTCTATAATACTGAATGCGTGTAAAAAAAATAGTAAAACTAGGAGAATAAAGTGTGGCAATTTATACCATAAACAATACAAAAATAATTCAGTGCTCAATAAAGTCAGCATAGAGGACCTAACTATAGGCTGTTTCCAGCATTTAGTCTTTTTCCATCCACAATCTGTAGGATAACATTCCCCAGAATGATGATAATTAACGTTACCTCTTGAAACTTGCAACCAGCAGCAGTGTGGTCCCCTAGTTTTGGAAATCACACTGTCAATTATACAATTGATCTCTAAAAACATACTAGAGGTATTAAGCTGTCTTGAGTTATTCTGGTTTTCTCATATTTCACTTTACCACCGGAGGATTTTGCTGTCTTACGTCTGGGCCACTTTTTGCGATTCGGCACTGTGCGAATTTAACTGACAATTGCGCGGTCGTGCGACGCCGTACCCAAATTAAATTTACGTCCTTTTTTTCCCACAAACAGAGCTTTCTTTTGGTGGTATTTGATCACCTGTGCGATTTTTTGATCATGCGCTATAAACAAAAAAAGAGCGTCAATTATGCAAAAATAACAATATTTTTCACATTTTTTTATATGAAATTCCCCCCAAAAAATGTAAAAATCAAAATTTTTTAACATTTTAGGCCAATTTGTTTTATGCTACATATGTTTGGTAAAAAAAATCGCAAAAAGCATATTTTGATTAGTTTGCGCAAAAGTTATTGCGTTTACTAACTAAGGGAAAGATTTTTGTCATTTTTTTTTTTAACGAGTAATGGCGGCGATCTGCGTTTTTTTTTTTGCGGGACTGCGACATTGCGGCGGACAGATCGGACCCTTGACTGACATTTTTGACACTTTTGGGGTTACCAGTGACATTACTACAGTAATCAGTGCTATACACATGCACTGTTACTGTAAAAATGACACTGGCAGTGAAGAGGTTAACTTTTTTTGAGAGGGAGGGGTTAAGTGTGTCCCTAGGGGCGTGATTCTAACTGTGATTGGATGTGGCTACTGGTGTAAGAACAGTGATCAACGGTCCTACATAGCAGAACCGTATGATCTCCATTCTTACACAGGGAAGAATGACAGGCGGCTTTGTTTACATTAGCCACCTGCCCTCCTCCCGGTGTAATGGACAGTCGCGAGTGCCCGGCGGACATCGGGTCCGCCAGGAAATCGTGCGGGGGGGTCCGTGACCGAGCGGGAGCGCGCCTCCAGCGGCGCTCGCTCGCTCCCGAGAGTCTCACAGGCTAGCGACGTAGGCCTACGTCGCTTTGCCTGTGAGGGGCTGACCGACGCAGTAAATAGTCGGGCGCTGCAGTCGGCAAGTGGTTAAAGATGATCAAGCTACTTGCTGGATAAACATGCTCTGAATATATACTATATATATATATATATATATATATATATATATATATATACTGTATATATACATACATTCATACAGTGGGTATAGAAAAGAACCCCCCCTTTTAAACACACACACACATCATAGGTTGGACTGGATGGACTGATGTCTTTTTTCAACTTCACTAACTATGTAACTATGTAACTATGTAACTATGTAAAATAATCACATGGTGTTGCTCTGCAGCCTGAAATGAAGACAGACACAGCTTTTGTTTTATCCAGCTGTATTTACTAGTGTAACTTATAACATCCAAGTGAAAGATATAACACCGACATGTCAGAAACAAATAAAATAAATTCACAAACAAAATTACTGAGTTGGAAAAAGGATTACCCCTCTTATGTCAATATTTTGTTGGACCATCGTTTGCTTTAATTACAGCCTTTAATCTGTTGGGATATGTCTCTACTAACTGCACATCTAGACTTTGCAATATTTGCCCACTCTTCTTTGCAGAACTGCTCAGGTTCAGTTAAATTTGATGGTGACCATTTGTGAACTGCAGTCTTAATGTCATTCCACAGATTTTCAATGGGGTTTAAATCTGGACACTAACTAAGCCATGCAAGGACATTCACCTTTTTCTCCTTCAACCACAGTGTGGTCATTTTGCTGTGTGCTTTGGGTCATTGTCATGTTGGAAGGCATTGGTGTGCGCAGCCTATTGTATTAGGGTTTGCACCCCAGAGCACAAACACATGCGTAATTATTAGCAGAGCAGTGTATGGTGTCAGTAGAACAAAGATTGGTGTCAGTAGGGCAGTGGACATGTCAGTAGTTTTTTTTTTATTATTTTTAAATTATTTTTACAATATTATTTTTTAATTTTTTCTACAGTTTTTTTTTTTTTTGAAGCCTTATTATGGGGCTTTGGTGAAATATTAGGGTGTGCACCCCAGAGCACAAACACATGCATAAATATTAGCAGAGCAGTGGACAGTGTCAGTAGAGCAAGGATTGGTGTCAGTAGGGCAGTGGAAGTGTCGGAAGTTTTTTTATTTTTGTTATTTAAATTATTTTTACAATGTTATTTTTTTATTTTTTACAGTCTTTTTTTTAGGAGCCTCATTATTGGGCTTTGGTGAAATATTAAGAGTCCAAATAGACCCCTGATGTCTCACTTTTGAGACAGAGAAAGAAACCGAGGACAAAAATTCCCCAGTCCCTTTCTCTGCAGCCTGCTGTATACATAGTTTACTATGCTTTCTTTAAGAATGAAGACAGGAGCGATCAGTAGAGATCACTCACTGTGTTCTTACAGAAAAGAAAGGCCAGTAATGAAATATTTACCAGCCCCTTCCCTGCTTCTGAAAGGAGAGGAGGGAAGCTGGCAGCACGGGTAGTAGGGGGAATCGACAACCCACCGGGTGATTAGGGTGGGCCCAGGCACACCCAGCGCACACCTGTAGGCACGCCTATGTTGGAAGGTAAACCTTCTTCCCATTGACAAATTTTTGGCTGAGGACAACATATTTTCCTAAAAAAATTTATATTATTTTGCCCCATCTATTTTTCTTCTATCCTGACAAGTGCCCCAGTCCCTGCTGCAAAGAAACACCCCATAACATGATATTACCACCTCCATGCTTTACTGTAGGAATGTTTTTTTTTTGGATGGTGAGCTGTATTGGATTTCCGCCAGACACATCATTTGGTGTTGAGGCCAAATAATTCAATTTTAGTCTCATCTTACCACCTTAAATGCACCTTGAAGATTCTGAGGCCACATGGAAAAATGTGTTATGGTCAGATGAGACTAAAATGTATTTATTTGGCTCCCTTTTGTCTCTACCTAATGGAAGAGGAAATGTCTTCAGTATAAGATTAGTAAGGGAAAGATTTGCTAAGCATTTTCATGGTAGCTGATCTGGGGGCAACTGTACATTACTTGTCATCCACAGCATCCTAGGGCCATAATCACCTCATTCAATGGTAAACTGCTGTAGAGTGCTGGAGGAGAAAATACATTTAGGGGACTAGAAAAAACCCATGAGGATAGAAGGTGAGCTGAATGGACCTTGGCTCATGGTATGATCCAACATCTGTGAACTCATCAGTGTTATCAACATGGCTTTTTTTCAGCGGGAACGCGGGGGAAAACTGTTTCGGCACCTCCAGCACTGAATGTATGTAATAGCAAGGGGTGTGCTGGAGGGTCTTTTGATGATGACTGATGGGGGATCTATTGTCACTGGTGGGGAACTGTTTTTGTGTGAGGGCCTATTGTTGCTGGTTGGGGGTGTCTGTTGTTTCTAGGTGGTCTTATGTAGCTGGTAGGGATCTACTAATGAGGGAGAAGTCTATTATTTCTGGCTGCTAAAGGGTCTATTGATGCTGGGGGAACGGCGGATCTAATATTGCTGGGGTGGATCTTTTGTTGCTAGGGGTGGTATTTTGTTGTGGGTGGTCCATTGTTGCTGTGTGTGTGTGTGGGGGGGGTCTATTGTTGTGTGGGGATACTAGTGTTGCTGGGGGGGAACTATTGTTGCTTGGGGGGACTTATTGTTGTTGGATGGGGTCCATTGTTGCTGGGTGACTATATTGTTATGTGAGGGATTTATTGTTGCTGGCTATAGGGGATCTATTTTACTGCTTTATTTGTTTTTAGAAAAGAACAAATTCCATACATACTATTTAGAACCACAAAATGGAACTTGGGGCAGTGCTGGAAGGTGGGTAGGGGGTGGAAACAAGGGACAGTGCTTGGAGGTGGGTGGGGAGCAGAGACAAGGGGGGAGTTCCTGCACCTATTCTTTGAGAAAAAAAGCACTGGTTACCAATGACATAAAACTAGAAAGATTTAAAAGTAAACAATGTAGAAGCACAGCCAGGAAAAGGTTGTCACCCACTGAGTCCTGACCTCAACCGCATTGAACACCTTTGGGATGAATTAGAGCAGAGACTGTGAGCCAGGCATTCTTGTCCAACATCAGTGCCTGACATCACAAAACCGCTTCTGGAAGAATGGTCAAACATTCCCATAGGTACACACTCCTAAACCTTGTAGACAGCCTTTCCAGAAGAGTTTAAGCTGTCATAGCTGCAAAGGGTGGGCCAATGCAATATTGAACCCTACGGACTAAGACTGGGATGCCAATAAATTTCATGTGGGTGTAAAGGCAGGCATCCCAATACTTTTGACAATATTGTGTAACTGAACTTTTACTTTATTCATCAGCTCATCCCTCGCAGTTATTACCTTTTGACCCTCCCTCTTAGATTGTAAGCTCTATTGAGCAGGGCCCTCTGATTCCTCTTGTAATAAATTGTATTGTAACTGTACTTCATTTTGTAAAGTGCAGCACAAACTGTTGGCATTTTATAAATTCTGTATAATAACAATGGAAGAAGGAAATTCGATATCTTTGTTTCAGCCTGCAGCCTGAATGTAAGAGATCCATGGGTGTATGGCCAGCCCTAGTGTTGGGTGTATGGCCAGCCCTAGTGTTGGGTGTATGGCCAGCCCCATTGTAGGTGTATGGCCAGCCCTAGCGTTGGGTGTAAGGCCAGCCCTAGTGGTTGGTGTATGGCCAGCCCTAATGGTAGGTGTATAGCCAGCCCTAGTGTTGGGTGCATGGCCAGCCCTAGTGTTGGGTGCATGGACAATCCTAGTGTTGTGCCAATGCCTAGCCCCAGTTTTGGGTGTATGGCCAGCTTAGTGTTGGGTGTATGGCCGGCCCTAGTGTTGGGTGTATGGCTGGCCATAGTGTTGGGTGTATGGCCAGCCCTAGTGTTGGGTGTATGGCCAGCCCTAGTGTTGGGTGTATGGCCAGCCCTAGTGTTGGGTGTATGGCCAGCCCTAGTGCTAGGTGTAAGGCCAGCCCTAGTGGTTGGTGTATGGCCAGCCCTAGTTTTAGGTGTATAGCCAGCCCTAGTGTTGGGTGCATGGCCAGCCCTAGTGTTGGGTGTATGGCCAATCCTAGTGTTGGGTGCATGCCTAGCCCTAGTGTTGGGTGTATGGCCAGCTCAGTGTTGGGTGTATGGCCCGCCCGAGTGTTGGGTGTATGGCCAGCCCTAGTGTTGGGTGTATGGCCAGCCCTAGTGTTGGGTGTATGGCCAGCCCTAGTGTTGGGTGTATGGCCAGCCCCAGTGTTGGGTGTATAGCCAGCCCTAGTGTTGGGTGTATGGCCAGCCCTAGTGGTTGGTGTATGGCCAACTGTGGTGTTGGGTGTATGCCCAGCCCTAGTGTTGGGTGTATGGCCAGCCCTACTGTTGGGTGTATGGCTAGCCAAAGTGTTGGGTGTATGGCCAGACCTAGTGTTGGGTATATGGCTAACCCCAGTGTTGGGTGAATAGCCAGCCCTAGTGTTGGGTGCATGGCCAGCCCAGTGTTGGGTGTATGGCCAGCCCTAGCGTTGGGTGTATGGCCAGCCCTAGTGTTCATGATCATGGCCACCTTAAAGAATTTTGGCTTGCAGAGCTAAATGCCCGGCAAATATAAATAAATTCCCTGATTTGTTTGCTGCTCTTTAAAAACCTCACTGTTCAGAAGCAGATCACTCAGTAACAAGTACAACTTGTATTAAACTGCCATAAACAAATTAATGGGAAATACTATCACAATCGTTCATACAGTGTATTACATTTCTTACACCGCAGCGTAATATCTGAAACAACAAGCAATTAAAACAGGCAGCAACAACACTAGCATGTTTATACTGGTGTCTTAATACCAAGCGAAAAGAAAAAAAAGAAAAGGCTTCCAAAAATATACTCGACATCGAGCAGCATAACTGTGAAAGCTTAGCTTCTAGACACACCTTTGGAGTTGTGTTATTTTATGCTATTCATACCACTTCTGTTGTTTATATAAAACATTTTTTGTTTTCTTTTCCAGGAAGAATGCTGCCAGTCGCTAGGGGCAGGAGTGTTTATCAAGCCGTGTATCTTGAAGTCTGACATAAAATCCGTGGCCTTTGGTACAGCTGAAAAACATTCTGTCAACACCTTACAGAGAGCAAACCCATGGTGTTGGCTGGGGACCAGGCAGCTTTTTTAGGACAGAGCGCAGGGAATGGACGAAAATTTGATCCCAAGCCAAGAGCTACAGAAAAGAGGGAAAGTCAAATTCAAGACATGCAATCCTTTTCCATCGACTCTGTTTAATTTCTAGAAAGCATCCAAACCACAAATCAGCCAGCCCTTATGTGAAAAGACTTCTCTTTCTCCATTTTGGAAAAGTGCTTTTGACTGCAGTCAGATGAATAAATCATTATATTAGACCTGAAAGTGTCTGTCAGTGAGACTTCAAACTTTGGGAGAATAGTGTGATCGGTGATTGTACAACTAAACCTTCAATTTAAACAGCTAATGATGAATAAAGGGAAAAGCATCCAGGATTTAGATGGATAATAAAAGTAGCGTATGAACTGCGTTGCCTTCACAGTATGTTATTAATTGTATTATAGATTGTAATATGTGGCTGGTGGATAACAATTCTGAAAATCCCAACTATCAGTATCTTTGCAGAGTCTGTTTAATGGAGCTTAGACAGTAGTCTTTCGTAAAAGAAGAATTCCAGGTATGGATATTTTTACATACCAATGGACCAATATAACTATGCATATAACATATCTAAGTGATGCCTCTAGGAGCTGGAAATGACTGAAGTAGCCAATGCTACTATACCTATATCCAATAAATTCTGTGCCCAACGACTGCCCTGCCGCATTGTGGACACAGGAGGTCTACTGCTCAGCATGGCACCATTCACAGATTGTTTTGCTTTTCCCTAATGTATGCAAAGCGTTCTCTGATTGGATAAGGTGGACAGGTGGGGCAGTGATGTTACACAATCCACCTTATCAGTTGGTGTAGTAATATCTCCAGTAGTTTCTCACCACTCATCTCTGTACTGCTATTCCAATGTAAACCTAAACCGACTTTAAGGTCTTCACTCTGGCATGTATGTCCCCCATTCAGTGTGTTCCACTTTGGGTGGAGGTCAGGCAAGGAACCCCTCCTGACTCCATGTAATCCACAGAAGAAGTAGAGAAAAAAATTTCGGTAACACTCTCCACCTTATCAGTTGGTGTAATAATACCCCCAGTAGTTTCTCACCACTCATCTCTGCACTGCTATTCAAATGCCTGTCTCTGTACCCTCGCCCACAGCTCACCTCTGCACTCTTCATCCTCTGTTTGCCTCTGCACCCCTTTTTTACAACTTGCAACTAGTCACAGCTCACCTGCATGCTTCTTTCACAGCTTGCGTCTGCACCTCATCCTCACAGAATACCTTCCTTACTCTAGGCACTGCTTCCCTCTGCAGTGTGCACCCCGTGTTCACAGCTCCCCTCATCCACCACTTGTATCTGCACCCGTCATCTATTACTCACCCCTCATCCACAGCTCACCCCCTTTACATAAACACATACACACTAGTCAAAGCTTGCCTCTGCACCCCTCCTCCACAGTCTTCATCCCTTTAACCACCACTTACTTCTGCACTCCTCATCCACAGCACTCATGTACCCTTCATCCACAGCTTATTTGCACCACCTGAATCCCTTGTCCACAGCTCACCTGCACCCCTGAACCCTTTGTATACAGCTCACCTGCAACCACCTCTACCTGCTCACAGCTCACCTGCACCCCTATGCCCCATGTATAAAGCTCACCTGAACCCCTGTGCCCCATTTATAAAGCTCACCTGCACCCCTGTGCCCCACTCACCCACAGCAGCCCGGCGCCAGCCAGCCACACACACCCAAAGGCCCTATACCAGCCAGCCAGCCACAGGCACTGTACCAGCGAGTCAGCCTGCCATCCACAGGCTCTATACCAGCCAGCCACCCACAGGCCCTGTACCAGCCAGCCACAGGCCCTGTACCAGCTAGCCACCCACAGCCCCTGTGCCAGCCAGCCACCCACCACAGGGTGCCAGCCTGCCAGCCACCCACCACAGGGTACCAGACAGCCAGCCACCCACAGACAGGGTGCCAGCCAGCCAGCGACCCACAGGCCCTGTACCAGCCAGCCGCCCACAGGCCCTGTACCAGCCAGCCACCCACAGCCCCTGTGCCAGCCAGCCACCTACCACAGGGTGCCAGCCAGCCACCCACCACAGGGTGCCAGCCAGCCATCCACCACAGGGTGCCAGCCAGGCAGCCACCCACCACAGGGTGCGAGACAGCCAGCCACACACCACAGGGTGCCAGCCAGCCAGCAATCCACCACAGGGTGCCAGCAAGCCAGTCACCCACCAAAGGGAACCAGCCAGCCACCACAGGGAGCCAGCCAGCCACCCACCACAGGGTGCCAGCCAGCCACCAACCACAGGGTGCCAGCCAGCCACCCACCACAGGGTGCCAACAAGCCAGCCATTAAACATTAAACAAAAATTAACATGTTCAGTACCAGATTTGTGTCAAAAATTGTCTTTATTTTTTAAAACTTTAAATGTACAAAATATCGGCCCATATTGGGCGATACCAATATGTTGTGACCAAAATATCGGTATCGGCCCTGAAAAAACCATATCGGTCTATCCCTAATATATAGTATATATATATATATATATATATATATATATATATATATATATATTTGTAGCACTGCCCCTTAGGAAGCTGCTGAGATTGGATTCCCTTGGGTTACCCATAGCAACAATCTGTAAAACGTATTACTTTATTGTTTGGCTCAAACAACGAACAGTCCAGGGGATTTGTTTTTTGTGTTTTATTTTACAACTTGGATGGGAGAAGGGATGAGTGGGATACTCCAACTTAAACTATGCACAATTTCTGAGGACAACTGACTGTAGTGTGTGCAACAAGGCCGCTGCTTCACCTTGACACTGAAGTGAAGTAGAAGATATGTTCCTGAATTAGAAGATATGTTCCTGAATGAATTCCTCTTCAGCAACCTAACTTGGCACCCCCTTTCTCACTTCCCGTGCATGCTAGCCCCTTGTCCACTGACTCTCCACTGGAGTGGTCCCCTTCCTGGGCAGACCCTTGGCAAGCTTCCCGGTACTCACGGACACTGTTTTTCCCTGGGTCGCTCTGCCTTCAACTCCACTTGTCAGTATCCTGGACCTCCTGGCTCAGCATCACACGCTTGGTCCACTAGGCAGACTGCCTGTGGCCACCTTCCTTGCTGACAGGAGGAGAGACAGACGTCACCCTCCTCCTGGGACCTGGCTTCCCGCCTGAAGACTCCCTATCAAATGTGCCCGTGGCTTTTATAACGTATCCCAGGATTCACCACTGTTGTGCCAACCCACTGGGATAGTCATAAAAGCCTGTGTGTTACTGGCTGGGTTTCCTCCACTGTCCAACAATTGGAACAGTAGGGCGGCACAGTGGTGTAGTGGTTAGCACTTTCACCAAGCATGAAGAGGGCCGCTGGTTCGAATCCCAACCACGACGCTACCTGCCTGGAGTTGGCATGTTCTCCCTGTGCCTGCGTGGGTTTCCTCCGGGTACTCCGGTTTCCTCCCACACTCCAAAGACAAGCTGGTAGGTTAATTGGATCCTGTATAATAAAAAAAATTGGCCCTACTATGTATGTATGTGAGTTAGGGACCTTAGGTTGTAAGCTCCTTGAGGGCAGGGACTGATGTGAATGTTCAATGTATATGTAAAAGCGCTGCGTAAATTGACAGCGCTATATAAGAACCTGAAATAATAATAACTGTGGGGACACTCCCTCAGACCAGATAAATCACACATCGACACATGCAACAGGCAAAACTAACAATCAGGCTCCCCTGATAAGCAGGCAGAGCAAACGATGCTTCCACCTGGCACCTACCTAGGAAGGTGCCACACATATAGATGTATATATATATATACAGTGGGTACGGAAAGTATTCAGACCCCCTTAAATTTTTCACTCTTTGTTATATTGCAGCCATTTGCTAAAATCATTTAAGTTCATTCTTCTTCCTCATGAATGTACACACAGCTCCCCATATTGACGGAAAAACACAGAATTGTTAACATTGTTGCAGATTTATTAAAAAAGAAAAACTGAAATATCACATGGTCCTAAGTATTCAGACCCTTTGCTGTGACACTCATATATTTAACTCAGGTGCTTTCCATTTCTTCTGATCATCCTTGAGATGGTTCTACATCTTCATTTGAGTCCAGCTGTGTTTGATTATACTGATTGGACTTGATTAGGAAAGCCACACACCTGTCTATATAAGACCTTCCAGATCACAATGCATGTCAGAGCAAATGAGAATCATGAGGTCAAAGGAACTGCCTGAAGAGCTCAGAGACAGAATTGTGGCAAGGCACAGATCTGGCCAAGGTTACAAAAAGATTTCTGCTGCACTTAAGGTTCCTAAGAGCACAGTGGCCTCCATAATCCTCAAATGGAAGATGTTTGGGACGACCAGAACCCTTCCTAGAGCTGGCCGTCCGGCCAAACTGAGCTATCGGGGGAGAAGAGCCTTGGTGAGAGAGGTAAAGAAGAACCCAAAGATCACTGTGGCTGAGCTCCAGAGATGCAGTCAGGAGATGGGAGAAAGTTGTAGAAAGTCAACCATCACTGCAGCCCTCCACCAGTCGGGGCTTTATGGCAGAGTGGCCCGAAGGAAGCCTCTCCTCAGTGTAAGACACATGAAAGCCCGCATGGAGTTTGCTAAAAAAAAAACCTGAAGGACTCCAAGATGGTGAGAAATAAGATTCTCTGGTCTGATGAGACCAAAATAGAACTTTTTGGCCTTAATTCTAAGCGGTATGTGTGGAGAAAACCAGGCACTGCTCATCACCTGTCCAATACAGTCCCAACAGTGAAGCATGGTGGTGGCAGCATCATGCTGTGGGGGTGTTTTTCAGCTGCAGGGACAGGACGACTGGTTGCAATCGAGGGAAAGATGAATGCGGCCAAGTACAGGGATATCCTGGACAAAAACCTTCTCCAGAGTGCTCTGGACCTCAGACTGGGCCGAAGGTTTACCTTCCAACAAGACAATGACCCTAAGCACACAGCTAAAATAACGAAGGAGTGGCTTCACAACAACTCCGTGACTGTTCTTGAATGGCCCAGCCAGAGCCCTGACTTAAACCCAATTGAGCATCTCTGGAGAGACCTAAAAATGGCTGTCCACCAGTGGCGGCCCGTGATTAGGGGGCTCCAGGGCGCCGCCCCCCTACCCCTAAAAAAAAAGAAAAAAAAAAAAACAAAACGAACAAATAAAGTTGTACAAAAAAAAAATTGGGTTCCCCGGCCTCGCCTGAAGGAACTGGTGGCTGGGGGGGGGGTGGGGTTACGTCCCAGAAGAGGCGCCGATTGGCTGCCTTCTGGGGGGTAGGGGGGTATCCTGGGCGCAAGTCTTTACGGTTGGACACCCCCACTTTCTGATATCCTGGCTGTGATTGGTCCAGTCTACAGCCTGGACCAATCATCATCCAGGATATCGCTGACGTCGCAATGGGGGCGGTGCCGGTGCGTGCGTCAGTCACTCACCGTCACCGCCGCTCAGAGAAAAGGAGAGGCCGCCCGCCGGTTCCCGCCGCCGAGACGAGGGAGAAGGTACCCGCCGCAGAAGAGGAGGAAGAAGCTGAGCCGCGCCACCGCCAGGTAAGTTCGAAGGGAGCAGGCCGCCCGCCGGTTCCCGCCGCCGAGACGAGGGAGAAGGACCCGCCGCAGAAGAGGAAGAAGCTGAGCCGCCCCGCCGCCAGGTAAGTTTGAAGGGAGCACGCAAGCTGGTCTCTGCAATCATTGGGGGACAATGCTGGCACTCTGCAAACATTGGGGGACAATGCTGGCACTCTGCAATCATTGGGGGACAAAGCTGGCGCTCTGCAATCATTGGGGGACAATGCTGGCACTCTGCAATCATTGGGGGACAATGCTGGCGCTCTGCAATCATTGGGGGACAATGCTGGCACTCTGCAATCATTGGGGGACAAAGCTGTGGCGCTCTGCAATCATTGGGGGGCAATGCTGGCACTCTGCAATCATTGGCGGACAAAGCTGTGGCGCTCTGCAATCATTGGGGGACAATGCTGGCACTCTGCAATCATTGGGGGACAATGCTGTGGCGCTCTGCAATCATTGGGGGACAATGCTGTGGCGCTCTGCAATCATTGGGGGACAATGCTGTGGCGCTCTGCAATCATTGGGGGACAATGCTGTGGCCACTCTGCAATCATTGGGGTACAATGCTGTGGCACTCTGCAATCATTGGGGGACAAAGCTGTGGCGCTCTGCAATCATTGGGGGGCAATGCTGGCACTCTGCAATCATTGGGGGACAAAGCTGTGGCGCTCTGCAATCATTGGGGTACAATGCTGTGGCACTCTGCAATCATTGGGGACAATGCTGTGGCGCTCTGCAGTGATTGGGGACAATGCTGTGGCGCTCTGCAGTGATTGGGGACAATGTTGTGGCGCTCTGCAGTGATTGGGGACAATGCTGTGGCGCTCTGCAGTGATTGGGGACAATGCTGTGGCGCTCTGCATTGAAAGGGGCTCGCACGCTGAACTCTGCATTGATGGGGGCACGGAACAGTTGCATTGAAGGGGGCACACACGCTGAACTCTGCACAGTGTTTATTGCATTGAAGGGGGCACAGCACAGTTGCATTGAAGGGGGCATGCACGCTGAACTCTGCATTGTGGGGGCACAGCACAGTGTTCATTGCATTGAAGGGGGCACAGCACAGTTGCATTGAAGGGGGCATGCACGCTGAACTCTGCATTGTTGGGGCACAGCACAGAGTTCATTGCATTGAAGGGGGCACAGTGTTTATTGCATTGAAGGGGGCACAGCACAGTGTTTATTGCATTGAAGGGGGCACAGCACAGTGTTTATTGCATTGAAGGGGGCACAGCACAGTGTTCATTGCATTGTGGGGGCACAGCACAGTGTTCATTGCATTGAAGGGGGCACAGCACAGTGTTTATTGCATTGAAGGGGGCACAGCACGGTGTTTATTGCATTGAAGGGGGCATAGCACAGTGTTCATTGCATTGAAGGGGGCACAGCACAGTGTTTATTGCATTGAAGGAGGCACAGCACAGTGTTTATTGCATTGAAGGGGGCACAGCACAGTGTTTATTGCATTGAAGGGGGCACAGCACAGTGTTTATTGCATTGAAGGGGGCACAGCACAGTGTTGCATTGAAGGGGGCATGCACGCTGAACTCTGCATTGTTGGGGCACAGCACAGTGTTCATTGCATTGAAGGGGGCATAGCACAGTGTTTATTGCATTGAAGGGGGCACAGCACAGTGTTTATTGCATTGAAGGGGGCACAGCACATTGTTCATTGCATTGAAGGGGGCACAGCACAGTTGCATTGAAGGGGGCATGCACGCTGAACTCTGCATTGTGGGGGCACAGCACAGTGTTTATTGCATTGAAGGGGGCATAGCACAGTGTTTATGGCATTGAAGGGGGCACAGCACAATGTTCATTGCATTGAAGGGGGCACGCACGCTGAACTCTGCATTGAAGGGGGCATGTACACTGGTCTCTGCATTGAAAGGGGGCATGTACGCTGGTCACTGCATTGAAAGGGGGCATATACCATCTCCTGTACCATGACCTGTGACATGCCTATACCATATCTGTGCCATGCCTATACCATCACCTGTGCCATGCCTGTACCATCACCTATGCCATGCCTATACCATCACCTGTGCCATGCCTGTACCATCACCTATGCCATGCCTATACCATCACCTGTGCCATGCCTGTACCATGACTTCAAAGTCACGCAATTTTTTACCGAGTTACATTTTTCTTTTTGCGCCCCCCCAAAAATTTTGAGCACCAGCCGCCACTGCTGTCCACCAACGTTTACTATCCAACCTGACAGAACTGGAGAGGATCTGCAAGGAGGAATGGCAGAGGATCCCCAAATCCAGGTGTGAAAGACTTGTTGCATCTTTCCCAAAAAGACTCCTGGCTGTATTAGATCAAAAGGGGGCTTCTACTAAATACTGAGCAAAGGGTCTGAATACTTAGGACCATGTGATATTTCAGTTTTTCTTGTTTAATAAATCTGCAACAATGTCAACAATTCTGTGTTTTTCTGTCAGTATGGGGTGCTTTGTGTACATTCATGAGGAAGAAGAATGAACTTAAATGATTTTAGCAAATGGCTGCAATATAACAAAGAGTGACAAATTTAAGGGGGTCTGAATACTTTCCGTACCCACTGTATATATATATATATATATATATATATATATATATATATATACAGACACGCATGTGTGTTTCAGCTTTGGGGTGCACACCCAAACACAATAGGCTGCGCACACCTATGGGCATGTCCCATGAAGTCAGCATGCCTGACGTTTACACAAAATAGTTTTTTCCTACTTACTAACAATGAAGCCTCTGGTAAGCTTGATATGTGTATTTAAAACCAAGAAGCCATACCCCACATGAATACACTCCAGAAAGGGCTCCAGGAAGTTTCGTTCACAGCAGAGCCCTGGTTATAACAATCAGGCCACAGCAGGGGAGGGAAAGTTCTCCACAACATCACAGTCAGCAATTAATACAAGGCAGATGATCAAACTGTTCTCCCCTCTGCCTACATCTGCCCATGGACCTACGAGGGTGGTGAGATGTGTATGCCTCAGGCAGAGGGGATTGGCTGATGGATCCATAAGAAAAATGTTCCCGTGAATGAAGGGGGAGGAAATGAACAAGACTGGCAGATCTCAGGGGGTTCATTAGTGACTAGGGCAAGTTTTCTAACCAGCTCAACTGATGTTCTTACTGAAAGTAGGGTGGTCAGGGGCCTCCAATGGACATGAAATTGACTGTCATTATGTGTGAGTACGCCACACTAAAAGCAAAATTGATTCAAGCTTCACGTTTTTTACTCTACAATTGTGACATCTCATTTAGTTACCGGTGAACACAACATTTTACCATTTTTTAGATATTAATGCTGGCCAGCAGAACTGCAACTTTTCTCACCATTATTAAATCGTATTTCTAAACCACCGGCATTTTCTTTTTTTTTCGGCATTGTAAACAATGTAAAGAGGAGTACAGGCATTGCAGGAACAAACTGGGACCAAAATAGCACTTTGACCTTTATCCTTATAGGAAAAAAGACATGGACACTCCCCAGCCCATCTGACAGCCGTCATGCCACCAGATATACCAAACATATCCTATTGCACAGATCCATGTTTAATCTATGTACTAACAACAATATGTATTCCTAATTTCCATTATAAAACAAAGAAATCTGCAATCTACTTTGTCACTGCTTCCTGGAGTGTTAGGACCGTGGTCTTTGCTTATTTTATTAAAGCTGCAAGGAAGAAAAGGGTGATTTTATTGTCCTATCCCTGTTTTAGAACTACACGGTCCTGTCCCTGCTATAGTCACACACTCCTGAGGTTGCAGGAGGGAGCTCAGCCTACTTTGGCTGTGTTTCTTCATGCTGTCAGTTACTGTGAGCAGCCTTTGACCCTAAGGTCAAGGGATGTGGGAATAGAAGATGGATCTCAGGAGATGAAGGCACATCCTCATTTTTGACTGGCCTAGGACCATGTCGCCTGATGTGAGGTTTCTTACTGCAGTTCAAAACAAAATCTTTATGGATCAGATCATTGGGAACGAAAACAACCTAAAATATTCTCTTTTCCGTGGAAAAAAATGAATGGCTTCTGGTCAAGCAAAAACAATCTCCAACATTTCAGATAATCTTTGCAAACAACAATCTGCAAGTCCTTGTTGGCACTCATAATAGAATTTCATGCAGAACCTAAATACTCTTAAAAATGCTCCCACCTCCCTACAAACACCTATTCTGACTAACCTGTGTAAGAAAGATTGTTATATACTTACCTATTTTCAGGGCTTTTTTTCTCAGAGAATAGGTGCCGGAACTCCCCCTTCTAAGTTACTTAGTGCCTCTACCCCTAACCACCTCCGAGCACTAACCCTTGGTTCCACCCATACCCACCTCCGAGCACTAACCCTTGGTTCCACCCATACCCACCTCCGAGCACTAACCCTTGGTTCCACCCATACCCCCCTCCGAGCACTAACCCTTGGTTCCACCCATACCCACCTCCGAGCACCGACCCTTGGTTCTACCCCCTACCCAGCTTCTAGTACAGCCCCTTTTAGAAAATATAGAGCCAAGTATAATTTTGTAGTGGAATGTATGGAATTTGGTTATGACAACAAGAAAAGCAATAAATTAGAACCCCCACAGCCAGCAGTAATAGACCCCCCCAGCAGCAATAGACCCCCAGCAGCAGCAGCAAACGATCTCCCAGCAGTCAGCATCAATAGATTTCCTAGCAGCCAGCAACTGTAGACCCCTTACTAAACAGTCGATTCCTTCCAGCAACAATTAACCCCCAGTATCAAAAGATCCTCCACCAGTAACAATAGATTGCCATACAAAAATAGATCCCCTCCAGCAACAATAGATCCCCCAGCAGCCAGCATCAGTAGACCCTCCAGCACCCCTTGCCTTGGCATACATTCAGTGCTGGACGTGCCGGAACTGCGTTCCCCCGCGTTTCCGCTGAAAAAAAGCCCTGCCTCTTTTCAGGCTGCTCTGGTACAGTCACATGATCGGACCCCACTGTGTCAGCCAGTGGCCGCTGCAAAGGAGAAGAGAGAACATCGACAATGGATGGGCAATAGGAGCCTATGGGTAATGTCACCACTCCCAAGCATTACCAGCCACTGTCAAGCGCTCTCGCTTCTCCCCTGCAGCTGCTGCTGGCTGACACAGGGAAGGCCATGTGACCAAATAGATAAGTATACAGATCTTACTTACACAGGGTAGTCAGAACAGGTGTTAGAAGTAAAGAGAGAATGATTTTAACTGCCCCATGCTTTTACACTAGTAGTGGGTAGTGATTCTGCTTTGCAGCGCTGGGGTCCCTGGTTCAAAACCTGGTCACCTCATTGTTTGTATGTTCTCCTTGTGCTTGAGTGGGTTTAATCCCACTCTCTAATGACATAGTGGTGGCTTACTTAGATCTTGTCTAAATTCACTCTAGTATGTATGTGAAATAGATTGAATTAGATTGTAAGCTCCTTGAGGGCAGGGACCAATATCAATATGCAATATTGAAAATTCTGCATAAATTGTCAGTGCTATATAATACCTGTAATAAATAGCGAGGAGTATACCTTAAAAAGTTCCTGTTGCCAGCCCATTTATTTCAACAACAGTCTCCCCCAAAAGACTATATGTGCATTTAACATATTTTAGGGATGTTATTTAAAAAATGTGCTGTAGACATCAAAAAGCCATGAGACTGCTGCTAGATGTGATGATGTGATGTCAGCAGCCATAGTAACAGGGCCATAGATAAGGGGGTACCACCAGTCCTCCTGTACGGAGCCTGGGCCAGCAGGGGGGGCTGGGCAGTAGGGTATATCAAAAATGGGCAGACAGGGTGGTTGGTACGGCAGGGGGGCAATAACTGCAACTAATTCCTTGCATGGATCTCTCTACAGCAGCTAAAAGTTGGCCTCTTCTCCTCTCCCTCCTCAGCTGCTGCAGAGAGAGCCATACAAAGGATTGGTTATAGTAAATTGCCCCCCCCCCCCCCCCACCAAACCAATCATCCTACCTGTGCACCATACATTTCCTCCTGCTGCCCAGGCCCCCCTGTGTGCCCTCTCTGCCCCCGAAACACTGCTGGATTCCCACCTTTTCTTCCCACTGGCAGCTACAAGCACACAATAGGATCCTTTAAGATTGAGAGTGTGGGCAGGGCTAGTTAAATATGTCATGTTTACCAGCCCCTACCTTTCCTAATTGAACACATTGAGTGATCGGTACCGATCACTCACTGTGTTCATTCATAACTGAAGCCTAGTTCGTATTTGGTGCTGTGTCAGATTGTCTGTATGGGGCCCTGGGTCAGATTATCTGTATGGGGCCCTGTGTCAGATTGTCTGTATGGGGCCCTGTGTCAGATTGTCTGTATGGGGCCCTGGGTCAGATTATCTGTATGGGGCCCTGTGTCAGATTGTCTGTATGGGGCCCTGTGTCAGATTGTCTGTATGGGGCCCTGGGTCAGATTGTCTGTATGGGGCCCTGTGTCAGATTGTCTGTATGGGGCCCTGGGTCAGATTATCTGTATGGGGCCCTGTGTCAGATTGTCTGTATGGGGCCCTGTGTCAGATTGTCTGTATGGGGCCCTGGGTCAGATTGTCTGTATGGGGCCCTGGGTCAGATTGTCTGTATGGGGCCCTGTGTCAGATTGTCTGTATGGGGCCCTGTGTCAGATTGTCTGTATGGGGCCCTGGGTCAGATTATCTGTATGGGGCCCTGTGTCAGATTGTCTGTATGGGGCCCTGTGTCAGATTGTCTGTATGGGGCCCTGTGTCAGATTGTCTGTATGGGGCCCTGTGTCAGATTGTCTGTATGGGGCCCTGGGTCAGATTATCTGTATGGGGCCCTGGGTCAGATTATCTGTATGGGGCCCTGTGTCAGATTGTCTGTATGGGGCCCTGGGTCAGATTATCTGTATAGGGCCCCGTGGTTTCCTATAGCAGCTCTATAGTATTCAACTTCGCCCTTTCTGGAGGCCAGCACTTTCTGGAGTCTAAATCCCCTAGTACATTCAGAGGCATGTTTTAAGAAAAAAAAAAATGTTCATAGAGATTAAAAACGCTGCAAGGAATCATTCAAAATACTTTTTCTGTGCTTCTACCTGCAATTTTTAGTTTGATAACAGGGTCTCTTTAAGTTGATCATTATTATTATTCATGCCATCTGAAATGTTCATATGCATCTGTTAAATGGTAAAAGGCATTCATACACATGCCTATTATCAGAAGAGAGTGCCTATTTTAGGACATATTGTGGGCTGCTGATGACTATCACACCCAGCAGTTATCAATTTAGACAGTATTCTGACACAACGGAAGATGCAGTAATCCAAGAACCACATCATTGCATATGTGCATTTCCTAAGCATTGGTTTCTATTATTGCCTACATGATATGAGTGGTCAGCGCTTACTGTTATTTTTGGCCTCCCTCATGGGATGGCTCTATCTGATGGCCTTTTATCATCAGACGACTTAAAAGATAAGTGCAATTTAAGACAAAGTGCATTTATTCTTTTTTCCCCTACCCATGATCCAACCAAACCCACCCTTCTCCTCCACAGATGCATGCTTACCTTGACAGAGCACCAGTGTTTGTTGACATCTACCACCACAAGTCTCCTTGTCCTGGATGCTCCTACATATTAAAGCCTTATTATAGGCTTCTATGAGGCTGTGTCCTAAGGCTTGAGAAGAAGGGAGACAGCCCCATAAAATCTAATGTAAGGACAGTCAGACTTGTGGCATTGCATGTAAGCAAATGCTGCATGCTGCAGCCATCGAATCAAAGTTGATATGCATCATCAGAGGGGGAGGATGGATTAGGTTAGGTTAAGGGAAAGGAACAAAAAGTATAAGATCACTTCTCCTTAAAATGCCCTTATCCTTTAAAGATGGGGCGCTTTGGTTGCCTTTATCTGGCCCTTGGGTCACTATTCCTCTCACCAATAGGAGGCACTGTTCCTTCTACTGACACCAACTGTAAGGCACTGTGCTTTCAACTGACCTTAACAATGTGGCATAATTCCTCCCACTATTCAGAGATGGGGCACTATTCCTCCTCCTGACACCAATGATGGGGTACTATTCATCCCACTGACACCAGTGATGAGGCACTATTGCTCCCATTGACACCAAAGATGGGGCACTATTCCTCTCACTGACACCAATGATGAGACACTATTCTTCCCACTGACACTAGATATGGTGCATTATTCCTCCAACTAATAGGAGGCACTATTCCTCCTCCTGACACCAATGATGGGATACTATTCCTCCCACTAAATGCAAAGATGGGGCTCTATTCCTCCCACTGATAGCAATGATGGGACACTATTATTCCCACTGATATCAATGATGGGGCACTATTCCTCCCACTGACAGCAATGATAGGGCACTTTTCCTCCCAGTGATACCAACGATGGGGCACAATTCCTCCCATTGATACCTATGATTCCTTCCACCAAAGCAATGATGGGGCACTCTTTCTTCCACCAAAAGCAATAATGGGGCAATATTCTACCCTCACTGGCCAAAGTCTGCCCCCCTCCCCAGTCTAAAAGATAACAAACTGGCCCTTTATTTAGAAAATTTGGAGATCCTTGCTTTAAATCAACCTCTGTTTTGCTACTGCAGGCCAAAGGACTGGATTTGCCCTAATCTCAAACTCTACCATATGACAGTGCTGATCCAGTTAACAAGGACCAACACTTTCATATCAGCAGAGTCCATGGCACTTGAACAACTTGTCCTTTACACAGGGCTTCTTTTACCCCTAATAGTCAAATAGAGCACAGGGGAGTGAATAAAAGTTGAGGGGCTGCAGGAAAGTACGAGAATAAAGTCAACCTTTTGCTTTGCCCAGCATGGACCTTTAGTGCCCAGTGATAAATCTCCCCATGCCTACAGTGCACAGTAATTATACTTAGAAAAAAGTTGACAAATTTAGGACCTCAGCATGAAGCCAGTAGAGTTTAGAAGTTAGCACCAATGTGTCAGCGCTAGAAAAGGCTCACTAAAATGATTCACCATCTGTAAAGGTTTGGACTCGAAGGCTACCTGAATTTCATTTTTTTATCCGGCTTCAGAAAGCCTAACATATCTCTTATCTGTTGCTCAACATTACGAAAACTGTAGACGTTATTTTTGCATTGCAGGCTAGAATGAAGGAATCTTAGGCTATGAGACCTTTCTCCTATTATACACATTTTATATATGAAGGCTTTGTATAAAGTACGTAAAATTGCATGGAACAGATACAACATAAACAACACAGTTAGTGTCGGTTCACACTGATCCGACCCGACTTCGGGCGACTAATGCCGTCTCCCGTGCACCGCGACTTCGGCGCGGCTTGCAACGACTTCACATAATGGAAGTCAATGCAAGTCGCTCCGAGTTTGCAAAAAAAAGTTGCAGGAACCTTTTTCTAATTGAAGAGACAAGAACTCACTGCTCAAGGTGGTGTAATTGCCTGATGACTCACACCAGTGCATGCCCCGGCTCGCCTCAGTGAAAACTTGATAAAGGAAAAGGAATTGGCAGCACTCCTAATTACTAATGATTAAGCACACAGTCAGTGTGTGAAACGCGTCTATCTTGTCACGATTGTCATATTTGGATGTCCAGTCAATAAATCTGGATTTTGACTCAACCTGGAGTGCTGCCAATTCCTTTTCCTTTATCAACCTTTTTCTAAGTCGGAGCGACTTGAGTCGCTCCTATTAGAACGGTTCCATTGCACAGCATGGAGCGCTTGGTCGCCTGACAAGTCGGAACAGTGCAAACTGGCAGTTAAGTAGTTGCTGTGATACTTTTTTTTTATTTGAACTTAGGCTCCATGTACACGGGACGCTGGAAATGGCCGTTTAGGAGCTGTTGGGCGTTTTTTTCAGAAGCCCCTGAACCCATCTACATTTTATCTTATCTGTCCATGTACACCAGGTCGTTTACAGTCATTTGCAGGCAGTTGCGTTCAGGGACTTTTTTTAGAACGCAATTATTTGCGTTCGAACGTGTGTTTCCCGGCGTTTCAAACGCACAAACGCGTCTGAACGCGTCTGAACGCGTCCGAACACGATGACCCGCGTTTAGCGTTCGCGTTTTTCCATTTTAAAGGGGAATCATTTTTTTTTACCTCTAGGAACGGTTCTAAACGCAAACGCCCGCAAACGCCGCTAAAAGCGGGTACAAACGCGACCGAACGGATGTTTCAAACGTCCTAAAAATTCCAGCATTCAAAGGGACTTTTAACAACGTCCCGTGTACATGGAGCCTAATAGTTACATTTTCAGGATAAGCTTTTGGTGTATTCCTACTTAGAAAAAAGGGGATATAAAATGAACCGTTGACGCAAACAAAAAAAAAAAAAGTATCACTGACAGTACTCAACTGTGTTGTTGTGAGTGCATTTATACGACCACGATCACCCTAAACATACATAACACTAATACTATTAGGAAGATCATAACTGTTTATTTTCTAAAGATTGTGCCGTCTATGGATTATGACACAAAGCAACTGACTTCTAAGACAACCAAAACAAAACCCCTTCCGTTTTCATGGAAATCGTGCTTGTAATTGGCTGATAGTTCAAACAGACATTGCCTAATCTGGTAGTCATCAGTCAATGGCATTCACACCCAGCGAGACTTCCTGTATTACAGCAATGTGCAAGCGATTGTCATCTCAGTTTATGTCGTCTCATCTCTCCCCCAAGACACCGTCGCGCGCATTGGGCACTGTGCCCTGCTGTGACTGATTGTGTCGTTTGCTTTATGTGCATATCCAACATTCCATGAAATCGATGTCATTAGGGCTGTGAAATGGCTAAACATTACTGAAGTTGCCCTCTCAAGAGGCATTTCTGTTTTTTTCAAATGGCCAATATTTAAAACGGAGTGCAGACAAACAAGTCCCAGGTCTGCAACTCTC
This sequence comes from Pelophylax lessonae, assembly GCF_965119305.1. NCBI lineage: Eukaryota > Metazoa > Chordata > Amphibia > Anura > Ranidae > Pelophylax > Pelophylax lessonae. Next base: position 134,798,919 of record NC_138772.1, read on the forward strand.
TTGTTTAGTTCCAGGAGAATTATGGCTTATGTCTGAACGCTAAAAGGCTATACAATGGTTTAAAAGGACAGGCATATTGGTATAGAATTACTGGATGGTATAGAGTGAACACATGTGCTTTTTTTCTTACCCCAGGCTGTGGATGAAATGAAACCCAAGTCCCAGGGAGTGGTCTTTTTTTTTTTTTTTTTCACAAATAAATAACCTGGCCTAAGCCCTTTTCCCATGCACTAAATGAGTAACACAAACTCACAATAGAAAAGATAGCTAAAGGCTTTCTTAATGGAAACGGCTTCCTTTTGTGTGGTTTAACAAAAGAAAAACCACAAGAAGGCGGCTTAGTAATCTGAACTTGCCTGCGTGTGTGCGCTTCTTTGAATGGTCAACATTATACCTAACCTTATACCATCTCCATGCATGTCTACACTTTGTACAACCATTACAATGTTTAACGGTAATTCTGGGGGTCTGGTGAGCAAAGTGTTAAATATACGGTTTTGTGGTTTCATTTATTTATTTTATTATTATTTATTTTTATTTAATTTAACATTACACACAGTCTGACCCTCTGACATTTTTTTTGGGAAAGTTAATTTATTTGGCAAGACGTACAATATTTTAATTACAAATTATACATACATTTATAATTCATTTATCTCTTAATTGTTTTTTTTTTATTATTATTTCTGCATGATAAAATTTAAATAAAAATGTGCTGGCTAAAATTAAAAAAAATTGTCCCTTTTTTTTTTTTTTTTTTTGATTGACCACAAATCTACACGCAAACAATTGTATACGGCACGTCTGGCCGCAAATACTCGAATTGGAGATTTTTGCAAAACATCAGCAGCTTTTGCTATCCCTAATAAACGAAAGTCCCGAACAGAATTTTGATTTAATTGAGGTACTTCCTTGAGTTTGCATTTTGGCGTAATTATGTTCGCTTACTAACAAACATCTGGATTTTTTTATTGGCTGCCAGTAATTAAAAGCCATCTGAAACGCTTATTAATAAGTACTTGATTGTGATCGCTTCAATTCGCTAAGAGCGTTTTGTGTGGGATTTGAACGAGTGCAGGCTAAACTTCCGTTGAGCTCCTTTTACTACTCTGTGAGAGTGTTAATTCCTTGTATAGACTGGCTTGTAAATGTATGAATCCATTGTACTCCACAAATGTGTTCGTTTATAGGGTGAAAATGAAGAAAGCATGTTTATTAAAGGAAACTGGGCCTTCGCTGCCAAAGATGCATTGGCATAGCCCATAATTCATATCCAAAATTGCCAACAGAGTCGATCTGATGTAATTCTGGTAATCATATTAACCCATTTGAAGAAATGCTTCCATTCACAATGTATCCTTTAGTCAAAAATTCAGAAACATACAATATAATCATATATATATATGTATATATATATATATATATATATATATATATATATATATATATATGTGTGTGTGTGTGTGTATATACTGGCATATATAGCATTGGACAATTTCGAAGCTTGTGATGAATTGTTTGCAGAGATTGGGTTGTAGCGCCCTCTAGTGCCTCTGTATAGTTTTCCACACTACAATATGGCTATAAAAATTGTGTCCCAATCAAACTAATCTGTAAAAAAATGTACATATATACTGTATATATATATATATATATATATACACATATATATACATATACATATATATATATATATATATATATATATATATATACACATTCACCGGCCACTTTATTAGGAACGTCTGTTAAATTGTTTGGTAACACAAATTAACAAAATAATTATTAGTTAATCACATGGCAGCAGCTCAATGTATTTAGCCATCTAGACTTGGTGAAGGTGATTGCTGAGGTTCAAACTGAGCATCAGAATGTGGAAGAAAGAAGATTTAAGTGACTTTGAGCGCAGCATGGTTGTTGGTGCCAGACGGGCCTGTCTGAGTATTTCAAAAACTGCTGATCTACTGCGATTTTCACACACAACCATCTCCAGCGTTTACAGAGAATGGTCCAAAAAAGAGAAAATATCCAGTTGTGTGGATGATAATGCCTTGTTGATGTCAGAGGTCAGAGAAGAATGGGCAGACTGGTTTGAGGTGATAGAGAGGCAACAGTAACTCAAATAAACACTCGTTACAACCAAGGTATGCAGAATACCATCTCTGAATGCACAACACATCGTACCTTGAAGCAAATGGGCTACAGCAGCAGAAGACCACACCGGGGGCTGCGCCTGTCAGCTAAGAAAAGGAAACTGAGGTCACAGTTCACACAGGCTCACCAAAACTGTACAATAGAAGATTGGAAAAACGTTGCCTGGTCTCATGAGTCTCGATTTCAGCTGCAACATTCAGGTAGTAGGGTCAGAATTTGGCGTAAACAATATGAAAGCACGGATCCATCCTGCCTTGTATCAGCAGGTACACTGTAGCACACTTTGGACCCCTTAGTACCAATTGAGCATTGTTTAAATGTCGCAGCCTACAGTATTGTTGCTGACCATTTTCATCCCTTTATAACTACAGTGTACCCATCTTCTGATGGCTCCTTCCAGCAGGATAATGCACATACTTGCCAACTGTCCCTTTTTTCCTGGGACAGTCCCTGCAAATAGGAGCCTGCCCCAGGTAATTTATATTGTCCCTGGAAGTGCCTGTTAATCGGGCTGCCCATAAATGTTACGCAGAAGTAGTGCAGCTGAATGGGAGAATTATTCCAACTCTGCTACTGTGGCCTCAAGTTTGAAATAATTTTTTTAATTTCCTGTAATTCTCTCTATATTGAGTAGACTCTATAATCTGATAAATAGACGAGATTAATTATGCAGAGTGGGTGGAGCTTCAGGGAAGTGGGTGTGGTAAGTAATTGATAGCTGTGCTGCAAAGTGTCCCTGGACATTTTTTTTAAATGTTGGCAACTATGAATGCACCATGTCACAAAGCTCAAATCATCTCAAACTGGTTTCATGAACATGACAATGAAGTCACTGTACTCCAATGGTATCTACACTCACCAGATCTCAATCCAATAGAGAGCCTTTGAGATGTGGTGGAACGGAAGAATCGCATCATGGATGTGCAGCCGACAAATCTGCAGCAACTGCATGATGCTAACATCCAAAACCTAGACCAAAATATCTGAGGATTATTCCAACACCTTGTTGAATCTATGCCATGAAGATATAGGGCAGTCCTGAAGGCAATAGGGGGTCCAACCCGGTACTAGCGAGGTGTACCTAATAAAGTGGCCAGTGAGTGTGTATATATATATATATATATATATATATATATATATATATATATATATATATATATATATATATATATCATGTATATAATATGATTTCAAGTTTAAAGTTGCAGTGAATAAATGTTCATTTCAAAGACATGAAAGATGAATATAAATAAACACAATTCAATCAAGTAAAGTATTTGTTAATAAAAATTGTAAAAGCAGTTTCTTTTTTTAGAACTAGTATAAATACTTGAATCAGTTTGATATTAATCTCCTGTAATTCCCTGTACAGACTCGGGCTGGGAGAGGCAGTGCCAGTACTCTCAGCTAACTGGGGCTCTGTTGCTTTGCACAATGCTGTCAGTCCAACACAGTGACCCTGCTTACTGGAGAGAGCACAGAGATGGTCTTATCGCTGTGCTAATGCTGCTTAGGCTTTATATTGCTTAACTGCAGTGTAGTCTATCAGGAAATCAGGGACATGGCTGTTCTGTCTGGCAAGGGGTTTGAATCACAAGACTGGCTTAAAAGAATTGAAAAATTGATTGGCATTAGAAACAGTTTGCATACATGTATTACAGCTAAGTACACACAGTACTGGATACAGGTGTGCATATATATATATATATATATATATATATATATATATATATATATATATATATATATATAGTGTAAGCTCCAACAAGCAGGGCCTTCTGATCCCTCTTTTATTGAACTGTTTTGCACCTGAGCTGCCTCCCTCCATTTTGTACTGTTGGTGCTATATTTGCCCATTATTATAATAATAATATAATTCACTTATTTAGTAGGGAAGGGGGTGGAAGAGCTGAATGACTGGGACTGCACCACTATACACCACCAGCCTATACACCACCAGCCTATACACCACCAGCCAATACAGCCTATGTTCATAATATGAAAAGCTTTGCCCAGTGTTCAATGGCATCAGTGAAATCCTTATATATGGAGTGCCAGAGAGCACACCCTCTGCATGTCAGGAACACGCATACAGTGCTTCCATTTTCACACATGTTTATATGAAGACTAATAGTATTGCCAGGATAGGTTACTAAATTGAGCCATACACAAAAAGATTGTGATTGCTCGCTTGTGGATTGCCTCTCTCTAACTGACACATCCTACAGAGCTGTATGAACTGCAAACAAGTTGAGGAGGGGAATTATTTGTTGTGTAAGTTGCGAATAAAGCTGTAAAAACAGAGGATCAAGTGGCATCAGACTATGCAGCACAATAGTAAAATATCTCAACGGTGGTGTATGCACCACTTGCTGGCTACAAGTGGGAAATATGTACAACTGTATATTTAACGCTTTAAAAAAAAATAATAATACTAATGTATTTTTGTCCTAAGTACAAGAAAATGTTTTAAATTTAACAAATGGATGAGAAGAAAAAAAATATATAGAAACGTATAATAATGCATCAGCTTTTTTTTTTAAAGTAAATGGATTGCAGTCCCCTAAGATCAGTCCTTTACAGATTCCCTATAAGTAATTAATAGGCTTGTGAAGTATTCATGATGAAGCTGTTAATAGAGTCACTGTGAGAATCACTGGAGCATGGTACGATTCATTGATGTCAGATCAACCAAAAACATGGCAGTTTCTTACTTTTAACCCATAAAAATGAAGGGCCCATTTAAAAAGTGCACACAGCACCAATAAAGCCAATGTAGCTTTTACTTGGCACTTACTGAACATTTTTATTTTAGCAAATGGAAAGCTGGTTACTGAAATGTGCAGCTCTGCTCCAAAACAAAGCTCATGTACTTTTTGAGTTTCAAGAGACAAGCTTCAAGCAACACAAAGCTCAGCCATAGCTCCCAACTGTCCCTGATTTGGAGGGACTGTCCATGATTTGAAGGGACTGTTCCAGATTGAAGGAGCTGCCTCTGATTTGGAGGAACTGTCCCTGATTGGGAGGGACTGCCCCTGATTGGGAGGGACTGCCCCTGATTTGGAGGGACTGCCCCTGATTGGGAGGGACTGTCCCTGATTGGGAGGGACAGCCCCTGATTGGGAGGGACTGCCCCTGATTTGGAGGGACTGTTCCTGATTGGGAGGGACTGTACCTGATTGGGAGGGACTGCCACTGATTTGGAGGGACTCTCCCTGATTGGGAGGGACTGCCCCTGATTTGGAGGGACTGCCCCTGATTTGGAGGGACTCTCCCTGATTGGGAGGGACTGCCCCTGATTTGGAGGGACTGCCCCTGATTTGGAGGGACTCTCCTTGATTGGGAGGGACTGCCCCTGATTTGGAGGGACTGTTCCTGATTGGGAGGGACTGTCCCTGATTGGGAGGGACTGTCCCTGATTTCGAGGGACTGTCTCTGATTGGAAGGGACTGTCCCTGATTGGGAGGGACTGTCTCTGATTGGGAGGGACTGTCCATGATTGGTAGGGACTGTCCCTGATTTGGAGGGACTGTCCCTGATTTGGCGGGACTGTCCCTGATTGGAAGGGACTGTCCCTGATTTGGAGAGACTGTCTATGATTGGGAGGGACTGTCCCTAATTTGGAACAAAGTCCCTCTTTCCTCCTCATTTGTCCCTCATTTGGTCTGATCTATATAGTTGTATATAAAATGCACTGTTTATGTTTCAAAAAGTGTTTCCCAGTGCTAAACCTTTCATCCAATTTCTAAATTGCTTCAATTGTAAATTTCAAAAGCCGATATAAAGGAATAGTACTGAT